>NW_018127951.1:535239-581111 GCF_001952655.1 Monopterus albus
CTGGCCCAGCAGGGTTCTCCCAGCATTAAAGGAATTCAGATTTCCTTCAAACTGTACATACATGATCAGAGACATTTAATGAGCTCATTGTTAATATTTGATTTAAGTGTTAGATTATTTTCAAAGCTAGACTTGAGCCTGATTGACTGAGTAACAGACTTTTAGTCATTTTAGAATTGAAGGATCTGCTGCTGTCGGCCAGTTTGGGGTTTTCACTCTGTGGACTCTAACCAATAGATTATTTCTGCAAAATAAAATAAAAAAAAAAACATAAAAACCTCATGAAGAATATATTTTCTTCCAGCAAAGTAGCACGTTTGACAACAAAACAAGACACTATTGCTTCTGGGCTTTTATAAAGATTATACAATTTGTAAATACCTTATATGTAGGAACAAAACACTGAACCTCTCTTCTTTTTAAATGTTTGGCACTAAAGCCTGGACTTACAACTGACACACAAACTGACACTTCAAGTGTCTTGAAGTCACAGCTTTTCAGACTTATGCAGTGCCTGCTTTACAATGATACACAATTCATTTAAAGTTTAAGATTTCTGAGCTGCAAAATGAAGGAATTCACAATTTTCATCACAAACTTTAGCTTTTAAAATGAAAAGCAAATAGCATCCAGATCACTGACTCCCACACACAGATGTTTGTCTAGGGTACTGCACATAATCAGTACTGATACATCAATACCCAGCAGCAGCCCGCAGTCTTTTCAAAACAAATGCAGCTTTCAGGGGGGGGGAAACAACTTGTGTAAGCCATTAAGGAGTCTTATGTAAGCACAAACAAAATAAATTGGATGCTTTTTAAACAACCTTTCCTGAATGTAGTCAGAAAATGAACATGCTAGTGGGTACACCTACAGGTTTAACAGTTGGAAAAAGTTTGCTGTCCTGGACTGACTGTACAAACCTCTCAGTCCTTTCAGCACTTTAGGCTCCCTCCTCTCCTCCGCTGTCTCCCCCGTCCTCTCCTGTCTCAAAGATATAATACATTCATTTAGTAAATGGGTTGACTGGCAAGTCTGTTTTGGGAAGTAGGAGGGGGGGGGGCCTTGAAATGCCCTTGCCAAGTGACATCAGGGGATTTGTGTGCGTGTGGAGTTATCTTAGTTTTCTGTCAGCGTTTTGTTGCAGAAGCAGAGATGAAGTTTAACAATATAGATGAAGGGGTGTGTAAATGATGGACTGTGCTGCACAAGCACACTTAACATAGGCACACACATGCATTCTTGCTGTGTATTAAGCCCCGGCTGTATGAGGGCCTTTGTTTTCTGTTGCTCCTTGAGCTGAGCAGAGCATCTTATTTTGGGACGTCCATACAAAGGTGAGCTGCCTTCCTCACATTGATCAGCTGTCTGGCTGTGGAGGAAGAAGTCCTGCATTTAGCTCTAAATACTCTAAAATAGACCCCAGGCAGAGGGGTGTCAGTCCTGGATACGACTGAAACTGCAGCAGTGTGAGCTAGAACACAGAAATAAGTTGTTTTTAGAAGTGTTTAGGTGTTTTTTACAAATCATACACAGCTGTATTTTTCATACATTGTGTATTGTATAGGGTGACTGTTTGTGGCTCATAGTTGTCCTTTCGTCTCGCTGTCTTGCAGGACGTGACGTGCTTTTCTGCGACACGCCTGCTGTCTTCGCTCATGAGCCTGAGCATTTCTCAGCTGCTCCCTCTCCTTGCTTCCTCCTTCATTTTCTTCATCTTCTTCTCCTCCTCAACCATACTAATCATGCTCTACCTCCTGTCCTTCTTTGCCCTTGTCCTTGCATCATTCCTCCCTCTATCCACTCCCTTCATCAATCGCAGGCTGCCATTGACGACGATCGCTCGACAATGTTTCCGAGGTTGTTGATTGATTCGCAGCTACTGTCAGCAGGACTCTGCCAGCAGTAGCAGCTACTCTCCTTCTCTTCCTCCACCCTCTCCTTCTTTTTTTCAAGCCACTGCGTCAAAGTAAAAAAAAAAAAGCCATTGTACGGGGTGTGGTGAAGGCGCCAAGAGGTGGGATTATTTCCACAATGGGAAATGTGCGATTGGTGGAGTGAGACGCCGGTCATGGCTAGCAGGTTGCTGATAGGTGAGGAGAGTGGAGCGGCAATGAATATGGATGAGGGAGCGATGAAAGGGCCAGTGCATCGAAGACGGCCCCCTCCTCTGAAATAGCCTTGGTCTGTGAACAGTACACACTGATTTTCACACACAAGCACACACACAGAAGGGAGAAAGAGGAGGCGGCTGCCTTAGTTTGCCAGTCTAGGCGCCGTATCTGCTTTGATTTCTATGCAAATGCCCTGACGATAGCGACCATTTCAGTATGGTGGCATGTGATTGGTCCTCCATAAACCTCTATTCCAGTTGAATTTCTGTTGCAGGATGTTGTTCTAACACATTACACTGAGTTTCTAAAGCTGAAGATAATTTTTTTATTGAAATGTCATCCATTTTAAAAACAAACAGCCTCTTTATGAAAGGCTAAGAAACCGATTCCTGATACAGAAACGAAACAGAATTTAGTGCTGCAGGTGTTGAGTCATTGTGACACACACGTCTGTGATTTTCTGATGCTGACTCCAGCATTTAGGTGGAAAAAATCTTTCAAACGTTTGAATTAGATTTTAAGAAGCTTCTTTTCCACGTCTTCTCCCAGTATTTGATTATTCAAACCATTACAGGAGTTTTCGGGGCCTTGTGGCTGCTGCGTGCAGCTTCTGAATTTAGTGATTGTGAAATAAGAAAGTGAAGCTCCTTCTGCAAACTCGGCCATCGCCTAAAATATGAGGGAAAGATAAAACAGAAGAGATTTCTTCCTCCTCGCTTTCCTCTGTGAACTCTGTGTTTGTGAGTGACGATGGCCATCTTTCAGACCCTAGACAGCTGGTCAGAGCCTCACTGCTGGAGAGCTTTATGTGTGTGTGTGTGAATGCTAGCCCCAACAAAAGAGTAGAGGACTGGAAGGGGGTGTGTTAAACAAGATCTGCCCCCCTTAACTCTCCCTGCTTAGGGGAGATGAATATTTTCCAAGTCCCCAGAGCTGCCAGCCTCTATACCAGACCCCCCACCACCTCCTCTTCATCAGCTGAGGCTGTGCTCACACTGCTACGCTTCAAATTCACAACTGATGTTTCTACACAAAGCTGCTCAGGATTCAGTTAAACTTTTTATTTTAATTACATACTAAAAAAAAATCCTAGCAGAAAAACTTGGTCTTTTGACGATGGTGGGGGAGACGCTAACACGTCACTTCAACATCTCCCATAGGTTCAACTGGGCTGAGATCGTAGACTACATAAATATGGACAACATGTCACCACTTCCCTCCACTTTGCAAAATTAAAGCCAAAATATCATGAGTATGGCAGCTGCCATCTTGGCTATTGTGCTGCCAGAATCTGTGCAGCAGCAATCGAATAGTTGAGTGACGTTTCAGACCGTCATTTGAAGCTGTCAATTCATCTGAAATACCAAACACACAGAAATTATCTCTGGGGAAAATTTGTCTGATTTGTTCATTGAATTTTTTGTTTGGCTCATGTCCCTTCTGCTAACATGGGGTGGGTGGGGTTTAGGGCCTATACTGCAACCAGCCAGCAGGGGACAGTCGACTCACAGTGCCTTCACTTCTGAGAGCTGTCGCGTTGTCCATCGTTTATACAGTCATTGGCCAAGATCTGTGACTGTGAAGGCCATAGCACGGGATTCACGTTGTTTTCATCTTCATCAAACCATTCAGTGACCCCTCCTGTCCTGTGGATGGAGCCACTGTCATCCTGGAAGAGACCACTCCCATCAGGATAGAAATGTTCTATCATAGGATAAACATAATCACTGAGAACAACTTTGTATTGATCTGCAGTGACCCTTCCCTGTAAGAGGGCAGCTGGACCCAAACCATACCAGCAAAACGTCTGCCACAGCATAACAGAGCTGCCGGTTCGTCTCACTCTTGGCATCAAGCATTCATGCGTTTCTTTATTTTGTCACCCATCTCTAGTGACCCCAAAGGAGTTAGCATTTACAGTATGTAACTAGGATTCTAGAAATTATTCGTGATAGTCACAGGAGCTGTGTAATACCTGGATTTCTACTGTCTGTGATCAGGAATAGTGGAGCTCTACACACGCCGCCAACCTATTTTCTGTTTTTGTTCTTTGTCCAGAGTAAACACGACATACTTTGTCAGACAAATTTTTCATAGATGTTTGGGGGAGACTAGAGGACAGTTGCTCGATTTCTTGATGCCACTTGAATCGATTTGTAGTATGATGAAATTACTGTAAATATGGTTTACTAACTAAAACTATTTAAAAACTACAATGAAGAGGTAACTTGAGGTTTGTTTGTTTGAGTGAAGTGTGTGAGCACATGTGACAGTACATGAGAGGATCTGTGTTCTTCTTCAGCACCCCACCCCACCCCTGCGGGCCTGTGGACACCAGATCCCAGGATTTGAGCCTCCAATCCCCCAGCATGGAGAGCCTATTCTGGGCCTGGCGGGTCCTCAGGGGCCTTAGCAACAGATTGGACTGTTTACTCATCCAGTTATGTTGTGGTGGAGGATGATTTATTATTCATTTTGAACAACCTCTATGTCTCCAAACCCTGCCTGTTCCATTCCCCCCTTCTTGACCAGCAGAGACTGAAAGATGAACATGCATATGGTTTTTTTGCATTAGCTGGGTGGAGCGGTTTCACTGGGCACATATAGGCCACACTGACCTTGCTGCCTGTGCTGCTAGCTTTTTTTTTAGACCCATTTTCTGGCCACATTTTCATTATATCACACACACACAGTTTTTTTTTTTTTGTCAAAAACGTTTGACAAAAAGGAAATGTGTGTACTTCCTGTGTGTGTGTTGGAACTCCAGGGATTTGTCTGCAGACGTGTTGCTTAAAGGAGTGATAACAAAGACCCTTGTCGCAGTGACCAGTAGGGAGCCTGTAGTTACTCAGCAGCGGATACACACGTTATTACCTACGCTGTACTGTGGTAGCCATTAGTTTAACATGGTAATCCTTCCAGTTTCTATCCCAAATGTTTAATTTGTTTACAGTGTCTCCTTGTGTTTGTGGTTAGTGTTGTGTTGGGGTTTGATAAGACCATAACTTTCCAGTTTACCTCAGCTGGGAGAACTAAGACGGTGAAAGTACACAGTACAGTAGTTTGCACAAAAGTAAACCAAAATAAATGCAAATGCATTAAAACATGGAAATGCAAGGCAACATGTCAATGTGAGTCAGTGCAGTGGTGAATCCAGTCCTACATGTGCATAGGCATGGTGTTTTCTTTGGGAGCCATACTGAAAGTCATCAGTTCTGGGAAACACAGCTGTGAGCAGCTGGTAATCACTTTTATTGGCTAAATATGTTATACACAAGGAATTTGTCTCCGGTACAGAACCAAGACAGCCATCTGCGGCACCAGCTCACTCACACACACACACACTGGTGGTGGTGCTATCCCTGCTCTGGTTATTGGGAGCAACTTGGCTTTCATCTTGCCCAAGGAGACTTCAACATATGAACTGGAGAAGTCAGGATTTGAACCACCAATCCTCTTGTTAGGAGATAACTCGCTCTATCTCCTGAGCCACAGAAGTAGTTCCCATATGACCTTCTCAGGCAGAAGGAGAAGAAGTTCCTATCAACTGGGTGTTATTTAGACTGTCCTGGATAGTGTAGTTACTGTCTACTGTGTCCCCTATTGAAGATAAAATATACACCAAATTAGCCTACGTGTTTTAGATGGCAGTTGTTTAACATGGAATTGATCCTAAAACAGGAAACGCTGAGATCGGAAGTATCAGCATTTCAGGATCGATCCACACATCAATACTCATGACATCTGCAGCTTGTACAAGCAAAACATAGAGTTTGAACAGTAAAACTAATCTTTTCTAACTAATTGTGCACATCACTTTGTTCGGTTGCACTGTGGCTACTTGTATTTTATTAATTAGTAAGTCGGTTATAGTCAGAACACTGTCTCAGAGATGGATGTTTAGTCTAGTGCAACATTCAGAGAAGAACTACTGCCAGAAAGTGTGAAGGAAAAATAGAAAACTTAAGAGAAAAGTCCAAACATCAGGCCAGTTGCTGTATAAAAGTGTAATTATAATTTCTAGTGACTTAATTTTGGTCATCTTCCCAGGCCCACAGGGGTCTACTCAATGAAAAGCCCCGATTGCACATGTGCCACAATGCTTGGAAACTCACCCTCGATTTGAAGTATGAATAAGAGTGAGTGTGCATACACATGAGGGTATGTGCAAAGTCTGATTAGCCTTTAACATAGCTCAGTCTTTGTAGAATGTGACACAGCCCACTGGTGGCTCCACTGTAGGTAGACAATCCCACAGGCATTTTATATCAAGCGTACTGAAGCCTTGATTCCCACATTATGTTCAGACAAAGCTGCATTAGCTTGTGCAGTAGCCTGCAGCTCTTCTCTATGACATTACGTGCATTTTTATGTCCTTATGTATCTTGCCTCCTCTTAGGAACCCCACAACATACTCTCTCCATACTTTGTGACAGCTAGAACATTAAGAACTAATCAGTAACAATCACCATAGCTGTAATTATGGTGTTTTTCTTGTTCTTATTTGGACTGAAAGTTTACATGCTCATTATATTGTCAGCATGAAGGAGCCGCTGCACACGAGGGGGGAGGCTGAGACACTGGATCTTTGATGATGCTTCATATCAACAAGTGCAGAAAATAGTAGCACAAAACAATGAGTCTGACATGGTGAGACATCAGGTTCTCTCCACTAAGCAGCAGCGTGTTATGTGTTATTTACAAGCCTGAGTTGCTGTAAACCTCATTAGATGACTTTATGGTTTGACTTCCATGTTTTTTAGACTGACCTCTGCAACACCCCCTCTGTGGGGACTTATTTTAACATTATTGAACATCATTGTTTCTGGGTGCCTGTAAAAATGAACATTAGAATCAGAAGGGGGAGGGATCACGTGGGGAGCAGCTGCTGGGTCTGAGGTGAGGTGGGTGAGGGGCGAGTTTTGCTTCTCAAACTTACAGTAAAACACATTCAGGTCATCTGCCAGTTGATGGTCTTCTGCAGCGGGGGGGTTCCTGTAGCCGGTGATGTTTTTCAGGCTTCTCTGCGCAGACGAGGGGTCATTGGCTGGAAACTAGCTTTTCAGCTTGGCTCCTCTTTGCTACTCTGACCTCCCTTGTCGGTGTGTTCCTGGCCTGCCCGTACAGGATTCCTGTCCCCTCTTCTGTAGGCCTCCTCTTTGGCACGACGAAGCTGCTTGACTCTTCCTCTGAACCAGGGCTTGTAGTTGTATGTGCAGAAGGTCTTGGTGGGCACACATGTCCTCACCAAAGCTGATGTAAGATGTCACAGTGTGTCCAGCTCTGTAGACGCAGCCTCAATTAAACTCGAATCTGTGCAGTCAGAGCAGGCCTGTAGCTCTGACTTTGCCTGCTCGGTCCATCTCTTCACTGTTTTGACCACAGGCTTTGCAGCTTTAAGTTTCTGTCTATAAGTTGGTATAAGACAGACCATGCAGTGATCAGAGAGTTCAAGGGCTGAGCAACAGAGCGATAGGCATCTGTTATTACTGTGTAGCAGTGGTCCAGTGTGTTTTTGTCCCTGGTGGGACAAGTGACATACTGTTTGTATTTGGGCAGCTTGTGGGTGAGATTTGCTCTGTTAAAATCCCCCAGAACAGCGAGTGGGGAGTCGGGATGTTCCACACTAGTTATGTGTTTGGCCAGGTGCTGTAGTGCGCTAGCGTGGGCCTGCAGTCTTGTATACGCTCTGACCAGAATGAATGAGGAAAGCTCTCTAGGAGAATAAAATGGTTTGCAGTTGATGAAGAGAGTCTCTACGTTTGTGTTGCAAGTTCTTTCCAATAGTGAAAGCGTTACCAGAACCTGTTCAGTTTACTTTAGCTGTCCATCTTTTTACCCATAGAATAAATTATTTCAGGTCACGTGGGGACATTTTGCTTGAACACCCACCAGTGAAGGTTTTTTTTAAACCATCACTGTTTAATTTGCTGAGCTGTGACAGCACATGTGTGAGTGACTGCTGTGTGGCCTCTGTCGAAATTTGAGGTTAGTGTTGACACTGACAGGTCGGATGTGGCGAGCACTGCTTATTAAACCTAGTTAGATAGGCATGCAGGAGTATCACCTGCACTCCTGAGAGGTGGGGTGACACGCTGAAGGACTCATGGGGTATAATTACACATGATTAGAATTTGCAACTGTGACAGATTGATATGAGAGGCTTTGCTTTTCCAAAGTTGTGGTAAAAATGTGACCAAACTACTTTTTGTGGGCAAGGTTCAGACAGCATCAGGATGACACAAGAGACATAAGTGACAGTGAAGTTGATGGGATTTATACAGTATCTCACACAAATAAGCAGCATAACTTCAGAATGCAACATTAAAGAAACATTCAAAGTGATCACTTTGTATAAATTGCAAAAATAAATTAAACATTTATCATTTAAGTCGGTTTTTAAACAGTTTGAAGAATATAAACATGGCTGTATAGACTCTCAAAACCGTAACCAAGAGTGACTTGTTTTAATTTGTCTGCAAATTATCATGCAATATTTATTTATTTGTTTGTTTGCTCTTAGTTTTGGCCAAATAATTCTATTTAGACGATCAAAATTCACATTACATGATGTATTTTGAGTAAACCAGTTTGTACCAAAGTGCATACAGAGTAAAAACATCCTTTCCAAAGCACAGAGCTGATTTTACAGGAGATGCTGCCAATGTTTTATAGATATTCAAGAGGCTCTTTATAGCTGCACTCTGAAAGCTTTTATTTTGAAACCACAAAGATCTTTAAATGAAGCTCAACATTTAGAGATGCATCACCTTTCAAGCCTTTGTGGACTTGTTTGTCAAAAGCTTTTAAAAAGATCAGATAGATGTGATAAAAGTTGAGGAATGTTGATAAAACCTCCCGGTTAACAGTGTTATTCAGCGTGATGCAGTGTGGGAGGAAGAGGCAGAGCAGCTCAGTTTCCAAGCTTTTCTTTTTTTATATCTAGAAGTTAGTTCATATTTATGAAAATTGAGTCATGGTGGTTATCAAACCAGCTAAAAGTGTATTTTCAAAGTGTAATTCAATCTGTGTTACATAACCCTGTTACCTTACTCACCACCAAACTCTGCAGTAGTTTCATGATGCGGATGACTTGTTGACTTGTATGGAGTCTTATAAGCTTCTTGTGCATTGAGTTTTTATTTTAACACCGTCCTATGGGCTCATACGTGTTCCCAAAATATTTCCTGAATGAGAAATCAAATGTAGCATTTAAAACATTTTAGATTAACTCAAATGTTTGCTCAGGTGCACATAGTTTAGGGTTTTTGTTTTTTTTTATTTGTTTAATTTTGATCAGAAATATCTTGTTCTAGGAGAGAATAAATGCTGCATATATATAAATAAATGTTTTACTGTTTGCCATGGTAACACATACAAGTGTTATCGTGCAACAGAGTGTCAACATGAGTCACTCATTTATACATGAGTCATGTTGCCAGGGTTTTTATGAGCTGTCGGAAATGGCCTGTTTAGTGGAGGAGGTGTTTATGAGTGTGTTCTTGTTTCTGTTTTGTGCTGCAGACACACATGCGTGTATGTGTGTTTCATATTTACCAATTCCCCTGCCTTATTAATACAGGCTGGTTATAATTAGCTAGTTTCTATCTAAAGCAGGTTAGTCCAAGGCGTTGTACTCAAACTGGGTCACTGCAGCAGATCGAGGAGAGGAGGAGAAGACGAAGGTAATGGAAGAAAGTGTTTTACTCATCGGGCGCTACAGATACATGCAGTTTGTCGAATGAGTCTGCATTAAGATTTCTTATCTGTTTAGCTTATTCATCATTCAGATTTTATTTGAAAAGTATAACATTTTTCATCATAGTTCTCATTTTCAAATGATAGTTTTATTTTAACTTTAGTCTTGTGTCATCAAGACAAAATGGGCTGTCAACAGAAATGTTGTCAGTTTTCACTGATGAATTTGAAACTCCATTCAGCAAAACCAAAATATGACGTTCTCCAGCCAATGTTTAACCGGAATTCAGTTTGGGAAACAAGAGGTTGTGTAAGAAGCTGATACCATGAGGCGTAGTCATCTTGCTATTAGCTATAGATATACAAAGTAGTTTGTTAGCACACAGCAGCTAACCTCAAAACTGATTTTTCTAGCCAAAGAGTATTAGTCCACAGCTAGTTAGCCAGCCTACTGACCTTCCAGCATCATCAGTGGTCATGAATAAATTTAAGATTTGTCTAGTGTTTGGGTATTTTGATCAGACATACATCTTTGCAAGTTGCACACCATGCCTAAGTGCACATTGAGAGACTCCGCCTACTCAAGTCTAATATATAAGCAGATCATTTATACATCTCACGCTGTTTCTGAGAAATGTTTTTAGAACTTCAGCCTGAGTAGAAAGGACACGGCACATGATGGACAGAAGGGTCAAACAGCTAAATGATAGGATGGTAGGATCTAGAAGATGAGTGAGGGCTGAAAGGATTATTATCCAGTTGGTGTTTTCATTTTGGAAGAATGTAGCTGGAGCTCCATTTGGTAAACAGTGTGTGGGGAAAGACCTTTAATTTCTACACTAAACTGAATTAAACTCACTACAAACACATCGGTTACTAATGTGCATCAGGGAATTCAGATTAAAACAAAGAAGGTTAAGCGTCATTGGACAAATTAAACAAAGGGCTTTTTTTTTTCTCTCCTCTACATTCATGGTTGTGATCCCTGCAGTTTGTATTTCATCACTAGCAGAGCTGAGGAAGGGCAGGGGAGTGTCAGGTTTCCTGTCTTATGTGCTCATGCTTTGATTTGGCTGAACACTCAGAGATGAGAACAGAGCCCACCCAGCATGGAAAGCTCCAAACACTGAACTACCGCAACAATCCATTTACAAAAGTTGCATAGGACAAACATTTGGCAGAAATGGAAAGACAGATGAGGTTTCCTCTCATAAGACTGAACCTGTAAATGATCTTCACATTCAACATGCAAGTCATAATTATAACTGGGAAAACTTGGAATTTTTGAAAGCTCTAATTTTTCTGACGCGGCATTTAAAAACATGGAATTGCCAAACACAAACAAACGCAGACAGCAGTCATTCGTCATGAGTTGCCCGGTGACCTAAACACTTACACAGTGTAATCATGGGAATATTACTTCCATCCATCCCACATGACATGAATGTGGATTTTAAGACAATGGAGCCCGCACCCACACAGTCTTAACAAGAAGTCAAATCTCCCAAAATAAGTAAAGGATAACGCAGGGATTCATGTCACATTTTACTAGATCTTTGGAATAATAAAGTAATACAGACATCTTCCAGCTCATTTGATTTTATGTCATTGTCTCTGTCCTGGAAGTTTTATTGCACATGTCCAGGAGGGAAAACTTCTTTCTGACTAAACAACCTTCCCAGCCTCTCTTTGCTAAATGTTTGTACTTACAGTATGAACCTGGAGCAAAGGCCTGATTAGCCAGAGTAACTGAAACCACCTGAGTGGGTGTGCAGGACCTTAAACTACTTAAATTTATTTATAGTGAGGTGTCAAAAACAGCTGTTGTTGAGGCAAGTGTTAAAGGGATTTAATGGGAGTTATAGCTATTAAAAGGCATTTAATAATAATCACTGTAGCTTTATTTGATCCCAAATCTTCCATCTGGTTGTATGTGGTCAGTCCATCTCAGCCAAATCAGGACATTTTGTTATTTTGAGTGCGTGTGTATTTCTACAGTTAAGTATTTCCAGCGGTTCGCCCAGGTGGCAGACAGAACAGTGGTGTTACAAGGTGCTTTGCCCTTGTGAGAGAAAGTGCCCCTGTAGCAATAATCCTATTTTAATCTGCCTCCTGAGGTTTCATGTCCTGGATTATCAAATATGAGGCTAGAGAGGGAAGCGCTGAGACGCGATGAATCAGAGGCGGTTTAAAGAGACAGAACACTGCAGAACCATGCTAAAAACTATGTTGGAGCAGGTGCTGTTAGATTCAAAGCCTGAAACAAATTGTGGTTTTGTTCAAGGTTTAAGGCCTTGATGGGCTAGTTCAACATGCACAAAAGACTTTTTTCTGACTTAAACCTAAAGTGCTATCTTGCCATGTTGATGGTTTGTATTTAATTTGTTAAGGTTTTACAGATATCTGTTTCAATTGAGCTGAATGGAAATTGGTTCTGCTTTTCCTTCCAGCTCAGAGAATTGAAAAAATTCATTTGAAAAACATCTATGTTTTGTTAAACTGTCAGACTTAATGAAAAAAGCAAAACCAAACCATGACGCTTGTGATACCAGTTTGAAGGAGGTGAAAACAACTGAGTGAGAGAATGTGAACATTTGTGACTCGACAAAGGAGGTCAAATCTTACCTTATAAAGGAAGAATGGCTGGTCTCTTCTGTCGCAACACCACCTCCTTTTCCTCCTTCGAACTGAGAAGACACGTGTAATTTTCTATTAAAAGAATCTGCAGCTTCAGCTTGTGAAGAGACATCTGTATTATATCAGAGTAACAGCTAAACACAGAGTTGAAAACAGTCAATACAAAACCACATGAAACGGGTGACATCTTCTTTTCATATCTAGAGTTTATACCAACTTCCTCAGTGCAGGTGGTGGTCCATGTTAGCAGGATAAAAACATCCAAATCTGTACTTACCTGCTTTGCTCATGTGAGCTTTTCTGCACATGTGAATGAGTGCATGTGTGTGTGTCATGGCAGGCATGTGCTGGTATGCATTCACGAGGTGTCGCATCCACAAGCGTTGAATCTGATTAGCTTTGATAACAAAACTGACAAGCAGCATATTCCTTAGCTTCCTCCCCTCATGGCAAAGCAATGATGAGGACCAGATTCCTCGGGCCTAACGCTGAAATTAGATCAGACCAATCTGGAGAGAGTGTTTAGAGGCTCGTGCAGAGAAAGGGGGGAGATAACACCAGCAGGGAATAATCAGATTATGGAAATAATGGATATCAGTCATCGTTTGATGTGACTGGGTGGGTTTGTGCAGCTTTGGGAAGTCTCGGATTGTTGTTTGAGGGGGAGCGGAGGGGGAAAGACGGATGGAGAGACAAGTTATTGTGCTTTGGTGAAGTGACAGCACCAGCTCGCATCTGTTCTGTCAGACTGTGATTACTGACAAACACTTTGCTTCCACTTCAGTTTACAGCCATTCAAACAGGATCATTCCTGTTTTGGATATGAATAATCTTTTTTCTGCATTTTGCTAATTTGAACAAATTTGTGAAGCTGCAGACTCTTGTCACAAATGCAAGAAGGCAGGCATGAGGGCAAAGGTTTAAACAGACTAATAATGCACACTGTAGCTTGTCATACTGTTTTCATCTTTATTTGAAGTAAAAGCAACATAAGCTGCAGTAGCTCTCTCTGACTTCCTGATTCCTGTTTCCTACTGCAGAGGAAGGCGAGTACTTCCTGAAGGTTTTGATTCCCAGCTATGCGGCCGGTTCGATCATCGGGAAGGGAGGTCAGACCATCGTCCAGCTGCAGAAAGAGACCGGAGCCACCATCAAACTGTCCAAATCCAAAGACTTCTATCCCGGTAAGACACCGCTGCTGCCGATGGACGGGTATGATGTGGATCATAACACAGAAAGACAAGGTGTTGCTCAATACAATATGCACAAAACAATATAAAAATAATTAATTTGAATACATTTTGTGTTCTCCTCAACATGCTATAATCTTATACACACAGAAAAGTAGACACCAAAAAATACACTGATGCAGGGGTGGATGGATGGATTGGGTCATTGTTGAAAAACAGTGAACACAGCCAATGTACCATAAAATTTAAAAGCTATGGGTTGGATTGATGCAAATGAGTGACATATGAATGAGTGAGAACCTGCTGACCTGCTGCTCTTTATGCTGTGGGTTAGATGCATGGATTTATAAGGGCTCTGTTCTTCATGTGTGTATAGCTCTGATTTCATGTTGTCCAAGTCTGTGAGTCCTCAGGGAGAGAGGGACCTTGGCTGGGTTCATGTTGTACCACTCATCAGCACACACATACAAACACAAACACAAACACACAGTCCACCAGAAATCAGGATTATGGGTAAATTCTAAATTCTGCCCTGACATGACGTGACTGGAGCAGCAAGGAGGGGGAGGCTGTGATCTGTGTGTGTGTATCAGCCTGTACTCTGGTCTAATCTAAGGCTTTGGTTGTTTGTTTGAGCTGTGCAGGAGATGGAATAGATATTAGCAAACGGTTTCTAACTAAACACATGTGAATGTGATACAGATGCAACCCTGTGTGCTTTAAAGTACACTTATGTACTTTGCACATGCTTTGCAATTTGTTGTTTTTTGAAATCAGGCATCCTTGTGACATCTTCATCAATTTCCTCAGTAACAGAGAAGGATGTGATTAGGGTTAGGCTAATAAACGTCATGGTAAGTTTTTGGAAAGACTGAAAAAACAGCATGTCCCTTATGCTTCAAGTCAGTGCTGACTTTTTCAACACTTAACTAAAACCCTAACCTCAACCAAGTGCTTCGAGCTGCCTGAACACAACCATAGAAACCTTATTCATGCTTTAGCAGCCAAGAGCAGATACTGTTGGAAAACAAATTAAATAAAGGGAAGGTTTAGCAGTTTCTCCCCACACATGAAGTTAATTGTAAAGAAATACATATTGAATTTCAAGTGATAAATAACGTGTGTGTTTCTGTGGTTTGACTCCTTCTCTTCCTCTACTTTGTATAACCTCAAACCACATGGAAAAACAGTGTTGTATCCAGTTCAGCTGTGTGTTCTCAGTAGCGGGCTGGCGGTGTAGCTAAACATGTTCATATGACCCAAATCTATTACTATGATACACACTTTCTTCTTGAATAATATATTTTTTACAGGGTTCCTGTAAGAAGTAAAATTACAGTCACACGCAACAAAGCGTCAGCAGTCGTACTGAGCAATCCCACCTCCAGTTAAAACTCCCAGAGGCTTCCCTGTGTTGTCATAGCGCCTGCGACGTCTCTGATGTAATCGCTGTCTTCGAGCCAATCCCAGCATGAGGTTTCTCCAGCTCTGCTAGAGACTTGTTGGACCTCCACACGCACATTGTACCGCTCTGAAATGTGTTTCAGAGCTCAGGCAGATAAAGTTTTTAGTCAAACTGAGGTCAATTTTCCACATTTAGGCTGAAAATCACAGATTCTGTCACCCAGCCCAACATGTATCAGTATGTGGAGCATGACTGTGCTACATTCTTGATTTAGGTATGATGCATTTTGGAAAGAAAACTCATCAGCAGTGAATAATTTGGGCAATAACATGGGCAAGACACTGAACCCCCAAGTTGCCCGTGATGGTGGCGGTGCGTACGCTGCAGCAGCCCGGGGCCCTCGGCTCCAAACAGAATTTTGTTGTACTTGTTATAATGACAATGAAGAGGATTCTTCTTCTTCTAATTTTCATATAAAGCTTAATTTCATGTTATCCTATTCTCTGATCTGTTCATTTTCAGCTACTTTAAACTCGACCAGAGTCTCCAAATGTTTGATTCTTGCTATGCCTCCACATCGCCAATTATGTTTTTGGGTTGTCCATCCGTCCGTCCTATTCTTGTGAACGTGATAATGAAGGAATTTCTTCAAATTTGGCACATGTCCCCTTTGACTTAAAGATGAACTGATTAGATTTTGGTGGACAGAGGTCAAAGGCCACTGTCACCACATGTCCGTCCCATTCTGATGAACGTGATGTCTCAGGAACGCCTGGAGGGAATTTCATTATATCTGGCACAAATGTCCACCTGGAATAATGGATGAACTGATTACAATTTGTTGGTCAAAGGTCATGTTTGCTATGATTGTAAAGTGCTGGGTACTTTTGTAAATGTGATTCTTACAGGAGTAAATAGTGCATTTGTTTGGAACTGCTTATGTGGCTCTGGTACACCGTTGAGTTTGGTCTGTGGGAGTAACTTAAAAACTTACAGCACCCATGTTCATTGATGGCATTTTGTTTTTTGGACAACAAAGGTCTATAAAACTTGAGAAGAATCTGTAATGTAAGAACGCTTTCAAAAATACTGCTATAAATAGTTTTCATGCCTTCGTGCAAGCGAGAGCCATGACCGGGGGAATTACATTTTCAGGCTGACCGTCCGTCTCTCTGTACGTCCATCTGACCCATTCTCATGAAAACGATATGTCAGCAGCACCTTGAGGGAATTTGGCACATGCGTCCACCCGGACTCAAGGATGAACTGATTAAATTTTGGTAGTCAAAGGTCAGTGACCTCATGTCTGTCCCTTTCCCATGAATTTGACTGGTTGGCGGAGGCATACAACTGGGTGGCAGTAAATTTAGTGTGTGTATCAGTTTAGTGTTGGGGTCTGAAAACAAGTCCTTATTGTTTAACACCGGCACACAAGACCACTTAAAACTCTGCCAGCTAGAACAGATGTAAGGTCCGAGCATCTCCAACATGTGCACACACACACATTCATCACATGCATGCCTACAAACACATACAACTACAGTCAGACATGATAAATGTACAACAAAAACATATGGAGCTGAAACACTTACATAAGCACAAACAGTCCAAAGAAAGTTTGCACAGTTGCACAGAGGAAGTGTGTATAAATATGCAAACATATTTATAAGCACACATACATGACTTTCAGTCTCCTGGGGTTTGTTTGCCAAAATTGCTGTGAAGAACTGAAGCGTAAGAGGCAAGTAAGGGAGAAAGTGAAAGAAAGAATGGGACCCAGTCTGGAGAGGAGGACTGAAGGAGCTCTGTGTGTGTGTGTGTGTGTGTGTGTGTGTGCACCCTTCCTCTGTGCTGAAGGGGGCATCTGTATGCAAATGAGACACGGTTCTTCCTGGGTGACAAATCAAAAGGCCCACCTGCTGCAGGGGCCCGTCTGTGCCTGCGTGAGTGTGCTGGGAATAACAGAGCCAGTCTAATGAACAGAGTAGAGAGTTGCTGCTGTATCTTGGCCAAAGCGTCTCATTCCTCTCCTCTCACTCCTCGGAAGACATTAGTCGGCCTCTTTTCCTCTCCGCTCTTCTCCCCCACATGCGCACACACTCTCATCGCAGCTGTCTTGGAAAACCTGGCAGAGGTTGTTGAAGTTTTGGACATTTCACCTTATTGTTCTGGGAAATATTAACTGTGAAAACCTTAAACTTGTCATCGCAGCTTCATCCTCTTTCAAAATAAAAGTTGTTTGGTTTATACAATCTGGTGTAAAGTATGCTTGTCTTGAGAATTTACTGTATATGAATAATAACGAAAAGAAAATGTATGAATGTGAGCAGAAACTTGGTTTGTAACCACTTGACCTTGTCAGTTCCCGTTTCCTCAGCCTGTGTTCCTCCACTGCCCTCCTTTCCTCCTTCTCTCAGACCTCTTTTTTTTTTCTATTCACGTGTCCTTTGATCCCGCTCCATCTCGGTCATCAATCGTTTCTCCCTTCCTCCCTCTCTTGCATTATTCCTTCACCTCCTCCCTTCCTCCCTTTGCTTCCTCTCCCCCTTCATTGCTCCCTCCATCCCATCTATCTGGAGAATAGTGCAGCAGCAGCACTTAAGCCGACGACCAATTAGCAAGGAGCAGCAGTACTGGGGATGAGGCAGGCCACCATTCATCCTCGTGCACGCACACACACACACACACTCACCTTTATGGCACAACAGATTTATTACATACCCATACAATACAAGGCAGTGCTGCTTCCAAATATAGCTTCTCTCTGTCTTGCTCTTTTCGTTTCTCTCCCTCTCCATCCATCTTAATTACTTGAAAAATGCATAGTAAATGTGAGGCTTTACTCCACGTTGATGTATTTATCCTACACATTATGTTTGGGAGTCTGCAGGTGCTCACAGTGTTTATTCATCTGAAGCTGATCATCAATATGAATCACTGTCACCCTTGTGTCTTTAAGTTGCAGGTCATAAAAATGTTTCCTGCTGTACTGCAGTGGTGAAGTGCATCTAAAATTTTCTTTCATTTTGAATTAAATAGGTCTTGATTAGTACTGTGTGGGTGCAGGCAAAGAGGGGGGTGGTTCTGGGACACTGGAACACCTTCACAGTGTTGTGAGCCCAACTCAACAAAACACCAGTTAGAGAGAGGATGTCCACCTGATGACCCTGTAGACTTGCCTTCACTCTTACACCCACACTATCTGCTCTTTGCTTGGGTGAGGACAGGGTTCGGGGATGCTTTGTGTTAAGGGTAGGTTAGGTCTGGAAAATGGTGCTGCTTGTTGTGCCGTGGTGTGGTGCCCCCCCCCCCCCCCGAATAACGGTTAAACATCATTTAACTTGTATATGGAGCTTCCATAGGGATGCTCTCCCATTCTCTGGCACATTTAATTGTGCATTACTGACCATTAGATATAACTGTTTTAATGTTACTGGCAGTGTGGGTAATAATTTCTTGAAAGGTAAACATCAAGATCAAATTAAATGTCTATAAAAAATATTAAACTCTCACTGCTGCTTCTAATGTTTCCAAAATAAGGTGGTTTAGATGTTTCATTAGTGCAGAAGGTGCTCAGCTTGTGCGACCGCTACATCTGTTGGCTCATCAGTCTGTGCAGAGAACACAGGGGCTGTGTTCCACATAAAATATTCATTCGTGACACCTGTTTTATAATTAGGATCGACCCGCTTCCCTCCTCTTCTTCTCCTCTCTGCTGAGATATTGACCTCTGGTCACACACAGAAGCAAAACTGTAAAGACAGACTAAAAGCTGGAAATGAATTAGTATTGATGTGGTCAGAGTTTCCTCCCTGTGACCGGTTACAGATTTATGGCCGCTCTTCACTTTGTAACACTCAGTGAGAGTCTAACTGAGTGTTACAGCTGACAGAGGCTGAGAGGATGATGTGAGCATTGACTTGAGCTTTAAGGAACTGTTGCTGGTGTTGGAGAGCATAGATGGAGTCTCGTTCTGCTTTATTTGCATTTGTTATAACATTAATGTTCATAACAGTTGTGTCTGGAGCCATTTGTCTGGCTTGTGAACTGCTCAGTGCTTCAGTTTAGGTTTTGTCCAGGTTTAAATACACATGCAACCCAGTCACTTCACTGGGATGCCTGAAAAAGCAGATCTGAGTCTAACTAAACCAAAAACATAAATGTAACAAAAATCAACTTTCTACTGGGATTTGAGCCAAAGCATTGACCTCATTACTTCAGAGGAGTATGTCCTTTTCTCCCTGTGTGTTTGTTGTTGGTGTGGGGACAATAATGCCAGGACCTATTTGTACGCGTGCACCTGTCCAAAAGCAGGACACAATCCTGAAATGGTGACTCCACCTATGATTCACGTCAGTGAGCGCAGTCTAGACTCACTCTGATTGTTAATGAGACACCCTGAAGGAAGAGAACCACATGTTCTGATTTGACTGTCGTTCACACGACTGCAGTGAGCCAACAAGTTTCTCATTAGTAGCTGAGAAAATCCTGCAGCTCTACTGAGTCACAAGCAAAAATAAGAGAACTTGATACTCAGTTGATCATTGGTTAGTCTTGTGGTAGACAAACAGCTGTAGTTATATCAAGGTTGTCTACATAGACTTGGTCATAGAAGTAAGAAAAACATCAATTAAGTTGAGGCTAAATTGGACTTTCTTTATAAAATGATGGTTTTCAGTCTGGTCACTAATCGATTTTGTCCCAACCTCGACCTGCGCTGGCCTCTCCATACGCCCCCTTTCTTCTGCTCTTGTTCTTTCTCTCTTGCTCTGTGTCCTATGTCACAGAGTGCCACCATTTTAGAGCTTTGTCTTTAATCCCACGCCATGATTTTCAGTATTTAATATCCCATCTGCCAACACACACATCTGCCACACAAGGCTACATAACCTAACATGCTAACACAAACCTGACATGTACATACACACGCATGTACTGATCCCTGCCTTTATCAACATCAACAGCACTTTAAGCCTCTTAGCAGCTCTGAGCTCTCAGACTGAGAGATGGAAAACTGCAGTATTACATATCACAGACACACACATATGCAACACTAATGAATTTCCTGTTTGTTAGCCATTTCCCCTCTTCATTAAGTGATTTATTGCAAATGTCTGCTGTTTATAAGTATAACAAGATGATTTCCACTAAATTAGATTCCTACTTTGTGTCCGTCTTAATTTGTCACATTACTGCAGCAAACCAACACCAGTTAAAGGTCTGAGATTGATCAGAGCTCAGCCAAAAATGAAAACCTTCACTGAGTCTGTGTCAACACTATTCTGAGTTATTGGTTATTGTTAACATGGAGCACATCTTAGTTTTTGCTATGCTGTAAATATAATTATTTATCATAAATCAGTCTTAGTGGTTTGCAGTAATAGTGACTGTATGTGCTTTCACACCCTTCTTTAACTTTTTATTTGCAGTAAATTTATGGCTGCAGAAAATGAGTGACTTTTTATTTCAAATAAACATCAACAGAGGGCTCTATTACCTTATTGCTGAGTGCATAAAATGCAGAGGAAATGAGTTGAATCTGAAGAAACAGTGATGAAACATTGACAACACCTTTTCTAAAAAACAAAAAAATTGTTGTGTGTGTGTGTGTGACGTCAGCTGGCAGGCAGACAGACCGAGTAGTGCCTCAGTACCAGTTAGTGCCACGCAGGCTGACGGCCAGACGATCATTTCCCAACACTCAGACTGACTGCGGCTGCAACACTTCCATCACCTACACTGTTTCCATTTGCGTAGCAGCCCCATTTTTAAAGAGGACATTAAACTGTTGCTGTACGGTGAGAAAAGTCTGAAAAGGATGGCGGCAACTTTTCTAAAATAAAAATACCAGTAGTATGAGGAAATAACCAGTTGTATTTCAAAAGAAAGTTGATGGTGTTAGGTGCTAGGTTTTAGGTGCAAAGAGCAGGCTGCATCATCACTTTTTCATTTTATTGTTAAAGCTAAGGAATATGACAAGATGCACACATGATACCACTTCATGTTTTTTGAATGAGAAAAGCTTCATACAATCAAATTCGACACCAAGACCTTAAAGTATTAAATTGTTATAACCCGTATTAGAATATCTGCTACTTTTTAGATTTGCTGGTGTTTTCCAATGTGAACGGCAGAATAATTGTTTCTGTACCTTTATTGAGTCAGGATAACTTTCACCGAGGGGCCTCCTACAGCTCTGAGTAGCTCCACTCGAGCACTGGAGCGAAAGGCAGCCACTGCTTTTTCACTGGTCCCACCCAGAATTCATTCTGTCGGTCCAGCAGTCTTTAGGCCACCACACCCATAATGCCACACTGACATGCAGCGTCATCATCCACCTCAAAGCACCTTTCAAAATAATACAGTCCAGGGCAATAGCACAACGAACTGCAGCTTCGTAAGAGTCCACAGAGTCCAGTTATCATGGCTCTGACAAGTGTAACTAAAAACACCACTGGAATCAATAAAATCAATAGTCAGCGCTACTAAAATAAAACCTAATTTATCAGTAAGTGTAATTCTCCTTTAAAATTGTTTCTCTACTTAATTAAATAAATATGTTACACCGTATCAGTCAACGGAGTAATTCTAACAGATAAAGGATCCAGAGGCAGTGTATGTTCTCTGATGGTTCTGAAGAATAAATCTTTTACAGTTAAAGGCTGATCACATTTATGTAAAAAGTCATTACTTGATAGGGTTTCACATCCAGTTTCTTTTGCCTGAGTTCAGTTCTAGAGGGTAATGCTAATCCATGCACTGGACTCCACAACCTTTACACATGACTCTGTATTGTCAGATAGAAAGAGGTTGCTTTAAGCAGTCCCGAACCCGGACTCCCTACCTCTGCAGCTCTCTGGTCACACCACTCAGACCCCTGCTGCATGCAGACAGGCATGGCTAATCAATCTATGCACCACATCTGCCACATAGAGGACCAAGACAGGGTGTCTTGATCCATTCACCTGCTATAATGGAGCCAGTATTTCCCTTTTCTCTTTACTGTAGCTCTGCATTCTCACATTTCACTTCCTCCCTACCCTCTGTAATTCTGCCTTTGCTTACAGTAGCCTGCAGAATTCAACAACAAGAAATGATCATTTGAAAAGTTGCTGATCAGGAGGATTTCCTTCACCTCAGATCTTGCTTTCTCTCCATTTGCTGCATTTGTGTTTAGACTTTCAGTCAGGGAGTGTTGAGGATCCCAGTGAGGCCAAATGTAAATAGAAGAGCTGGGACATGGCGGCCCTGCCCACAGATCAGTGTACGCATCACTGTGTGCAAAATTCTCACTTCATCTTTCTATCTGATGCTCAGCCTGTTTATGTGAATACAAGTAAGTGCATGTGTGTGTCTGTGCCCTTGGAAAGGGGTGGGGTGCTGCAGTCAGTGATTTTACTGCCTCTCCTCACACACACACACACACACACACTGTTTTCATTCCCTGTGGGGACTTTACATTGACTTAGATTCATTTCCTTATCCTAACTTTAACCATAACCACTACTTGCCTGACCCTAACCCCTGACCCTAACCTCATCCTAACCCTAAATCATGTTGCCACCCAAAAATTCAGTGATTTCCTTGTGGGGACCAGCTTGTGGTCCATACCAGGATGGCCGGGTCCCCACAGTGTGAGTGTGTTAACATGTTTCGGTCCTCATGATGTAAGTAATACAAAGGCACCAACACACCGCCCCATGGGATAATCACCACTGATGATCACTGCAGTGTGTGCTTTCACTCTTTCATGCTATTATATGCCTAATCATGGCAGGCTTTTAGACTGGATTTCTTAAAATTATTATCACTAAATTAAACTTGGCAATTGATTTGATCTGTTTATTCTTTTTCTTCTTACTCCATAAATCACTGTGCTGGCACTCCAGGCTGAGAGCTGTTATGATTAGTGTGATTCACTTAGCTTAGTTTTATCCTTTGATATCAGATACACAGACAGACCCCAGCTACCGTATCTGCAGCTCTCAGCCACACAGGAGATGGTGTTTATTCTCTTGGGGATTGAACAAACCTAACCAAAATTTGGATTTCAAATTGCTTTCTGTCACTCTCTAACAAACAATTTACCTCTTTCACTGCACTAAAAGAATAGTTTTTCTTTTACTTGATGTCTCTATTTTCGCTTTTAGCAGCTGCTGGTATCGACAGCTACACCAAACGGAATAATTCCCAAATCACAAGTATTGTGAGTAAACCAAAAAACCAGAAGCAGCTTTTTCTTTGAAAATTGCAACGACAACAAATGTCGGCTTGCAGCCATCTCAGTTGGGTCTGAAACAGACTCAGGAAAAAAAAACTGTGCTGGCAGACTCAAGAATATCACATCTAGTATGTTCATGGCTGGCAGTTGTTTGACATGAAAGAAGAGACACTCTTCCTGCTTATGTTAGTGTGAGAGGGAGCTGGAAAGAGACTTGCAGCCTTCCTGCACAATACTGAAGTGAGAATCCAGCACTGTGTGCATGTGTTAAAGAGATTCCACCTGCCACTCTCTGGATCGTGTCGCCCTGCAGCCACTCGAACTGCAGCGTCACTGTTAAGGCTCTCTCTGTGTCTCTGCAGTGCCTGGCAGAAGTGCGCCTCTCTGGGTCAGGGAGCTACTGCTGCACCCAGGCTCCACTGAGGCCTCCAGTCTTACAGGACACAGCTGTACTCCTGTATGAAGCTGTTAAATACATTGTGCACTGATGCACTTGATCCATCTCCAGGTCTGTTTAGGTCATTTCTGAGAATCAATCTGCAGTTTGTTTCCATGCATACGCTTTCAGTAGTGTTGAATGCAGGTTCTACTAAGTTTTTTAACATTAGAATTTCATCAAATCGAGCAAGGATAATGTAATGTAATGTGTCTGGTGTGTTATTTATTAAGCTGTGCAAGTAAAAAGTCACCAGACACCTTGATTTTGTGTTTACAAGCAAACAGCAAGGCAATCTAAACAATCTGAAAACTAAAGCAGATTTGGCTGCATATATACAAAAATAAGATTCTGATCTATGAGAACTGTACATCCAGTTTCCATTTTGGAACTGAATTTCAAGCCTGCTCTTGGCATTTTCAGCTTTTTCCTATAGTCCTTCACAACCACTGTTACGTCCTGTAACAGTTTTCCCACACTGTTCATTAATGATTCATGTGAACTAATCTTATCATCTGACTGACCGCAGCATCAGTAAGAGCTCTAGGTTCAATGTAAGCAACAAACATGAAAAAGCTTTAGAAATAACTAAGTAGTCCAGTAAATAAAGTAAAGCACTTCTGATAATCTAGCTAAAGTTATTAATTTGTTCCTACATGCATCTGCACGGGTCCAGCTGTGTCAGTGTGTGTGTGACAGATTGAAGTGGAGTCAGCACATAGAGAGGAGGTAGAGGAAGGAGCGAAGAGAGAGTGAAATAAAGAGGAGAAAGGACAGAGCTAAAGGAGGAGGAGGGGCAGCTGAATGTGCAGAGGTTTGTGTGAGCTCTGAGGGTTTCCAACTGTCACAGACAATAGGTGGAGGCAAGGCGCTCTGTATGACAATAGGCTCTTTGACCCTGGTCAGGCAAGTCGGGGGGTGGGGGGAGCGCAGGGGAGAGAGGGTGTCCCCATCTGCCTCGGTAGAGAGAGGGTGTGTGTACATCTGTACTCTGTGTGCAAAACTGTCTTTGTTAAACCGGTGCACCTATGCGTATGTGGTGCACATGTTTGGTTCTGTGTGCAAGTTTTTTCCACTAATGACGCCTCTCGTTACGATTTAAGATTTGACATGTTTGTGCTGTATTTCTGTTTAATCTTCACAAAAATTGAATCCACCTACTTTATAGATCCAGTAACCTGCACTGGCTGTGTGTTGTGTTTGTGTTTGTGACATCTCAGCCTCTGACTCATGTCAAAACCTTTGAGGAGCTCCAGTTCATTCCCCCCCCACCACTTCCACTCTTCCTTCCAAACATCTCTGTTTATTTATAAAGTGAAGTTGAAACATTTTTGGACATGTGTTTCTATTAATTTGCAGATGCTGGCTAAATCTGCGTCTGTGCACTTGAACTGTCCATTGACTTTACAGTTCCTTCACCATAGTTATATGTAGAAAGTGTTGTCCTCATCAATTAAAACTAACGCACCTCCTCATGACAACAGTTATCACTCGACCTGCAGTTATGTGTGGTGTGACACAACCTTTACAGATGTGGTGGCAGTGATTTTTATTTGATTTTATTTTACTGTATCAGAACTTGATGTTTAATAAATCAGCACTTACATTTAGAGGCTGTGGTGGGGGTTGCTGGAGAGCAGTTTGACCGGGGCGTAGACTGGCAAAAGTTTGTTAATATTATTTTTATTGTGACCCCTTGATGACACTTCAGAGTCTTCCATGACCTGCTGGTGGGTGTTTGTGATGCAGACTTTGAAAAGCAACGCCTCAGGCTGAGTCAGGTCAGCAGACTTTAAATGATGGACGTCTCCTCCCTTGCTCTCTCATTCTCTCTCCTTCCTGTCACCCAGCTACTCGTATCTGTCAGTTCTTATGCCGAGCTCCTTTCCGTGAGGAGCTTGGCTAAGCACCGTAACTCAGCCCCCTTCATAAGCATCTTTATCATGTACAGAGACAGCGCGCACACAGTGCAATTTCAGCTACTTTGACTGCAGAAAAATGCCTGCTCTCCCTCTTCTCCCATAAATAGCAGGAATAGTTAGATTTGTCTCAGTGTCACCATGGCGATTTTATGCTTTCACAGCTTCCCTTGCTGAATCTGTGTGCGTGTGTGTGTGTGTGTGTGTGTGCGCGAGGCAGGCTTGTAGAAGTGCAGCACGGCAGCTACTACACACACACATTCACCCCCACCCCTGTTGGACAAAGCAGAGGACTGTGGGACTGCACATCCGTTGCCTTGGTGATGAGAATCAAAGTGACAGCTCTCCTAGAGAAGGAGTCCCACTCCCTCCCACCCGCCTCCCCCTCCTTCCCGACTCCCTCTCTCCCTCCTTAGCAGGTGTAAGAGAGTGAGAGAGACAGAGAGATGTCTTTCTTCCCGTCTTGGTTGGCTTCCAGATCCTCTCGCCTTCTGTCCTTGAGAGTTGCTGAAATAAGCAGCACTGGAAGGAAGTCGAGGCTGTAATTTGTGTTTTAATAACATCATAAATTGTGTATTCAGTGGAATACTGAGCAGAGCTTTTCTGGAAGAGCTGCTCACAAGGTACCATGAGATATTATTTAAGCAAACAAGACTCCACCAGAGCACCGTGCACTAAAAACTCAATGTGCACAAAATGTAAAAGTCTTAATTCTCAATGAGGTGGCTGTAAAGCTGATGACAAAGTAAAACAAAAATAAAAAAAAACTCAAATGAAAGGCTTGCTGATCAAACACAATTTCACATGCACACACAGTGACGTATGTGCTCCATTCTAATTGGCCCTCCACAACAATGACACTTGGCGTTGATGGTAGTCATGGAAACACCCCTCCAGTTACACAAAGGGGTCAGATCTAAAATGTCTAAATCTGCTAATGCTTCTGAGTACCTCACACACACATCTGTGTCAGGGAGTGTATGTGTGTTGTGTGTGTACATGTATGTGTGCATGCTGTTAAAGGTACAGGTTCCTTAATTATAGAGTCCTGTTTTGTGTAGGAGTAGCATTCCCTTTAAGGAGGAGGAAGGTGAGTGCAGCAAACAAAGAGTCTCATTGATGCAAAAGACACTGAAGAGAGAAAGAGAGAGAGAGAGAGAGAGAGAGAGCAAACCAGTTGTGTAGTAGCTTTGTTTTGTCTTTACAGACCCCCAGTCTCTGGCAAGGGGACAAAGGTAGCCCTCTGGGACCCCTTAGCTTGCCTACCTCACACACACACTCACACTCCTCCCTCACAAAAGAGCTGGCTCCACAGCTGCCCCGAGCCCCCGTCCCTCCCTACTTCCATTATTTTTAATCCCCCAGTTAAAGCTTCCCCAATTTCTCCCCCTTTCCCAACACCCATGCCCCCATATAGGCCCTGCCTCCCACCCCCCCCCCAAACCATATACACCACCATCACCCCTTTTATTCCCCATGATTAATCCCCCACCCGAGTCTGAGGGCCCACAAAGCTGTCAGCTGCCGTATCGTCTCTCTGACACGCTAGCTGGACTCTCATTTTAATTACGAAGCTTTGAGCCTGATTGCTGTGTGTGTGTGTGTGTGTGTGTGTGTGTGTGTGTTTTGAAATGTCTGCATTCATGTGTGTAGACAGTCAGGGTTCAGTGCTGGTCACATGATTGGTGGATTCCCACAGAGAACGTGCTGATTGGCTGATGAGGTTCCTGACCTTTGACCCAGCAGTGATGGCAGGTTGATATGTATCCTGTTTACCAGTGAACGGCCTGTTTGGTTCTTTTTTGGCTTTTAAGTTGTTTCTTTGCTTTTTGTTTTTTTTCTATAGTTTCTCCTTAAATTCAGTCTTTATAGGCTTGAATACTGACAAATGAACAGTACTGTCAATATACAGTCCTCATTCCCTTCATGATCACAGTATAGGAAAAATAATTAGGCTAAACTGTAGCTGCTTTAGCAAATTTTAGCTCATTACTTTAGCATAACAGCATGCGATGAACAGTGCCGCATAAATAAAACCCCTTTGGGCATTAAAGCATCTCTTTCTCACTTTCTTTTTTGCATAGTTTTCACCTTGAAGAGCACCATTCTGGCTCAGTTTTCTTTTGTCTGTTCACAACCTGACTGTTTTACAGCAGTCATCAATTCTTTCAAGTGTCACTTCATCAATATTCTTGAGCCACATTCTGTAAAACTCTGCCTTGATCTCGCTCCATCCTGCAGCCCTGTGTTCCTTCTACATCACGCTGTAGATCATACAATCATCTTCCATATGGTTGTCATTAATAAAGATGAGATCACACTTCCAGTCAGACCCACCCTCCATGTTCACATGCACGTGCACATTAACACAATACAGAGCACATTCACAAGAAAGTGCAGACACAAACTCACACACATTCAAAGCCACACTGATACTTTGCGGAGAGTGAGGCATATAGATAGAGGGTGCGAGAGGGAGCTAATTAGTGTTTTAGCTGATTGCTAATTGCCACTTTCTTCCGCCTACTTACACATAACACTGGGAGAGAGAGAGAGAGAGAAGTAGAGATGTCTTTTGCTCTTTCTATCAGAAACTCTTTTACTTCTAATTACACACATGTCCATCATGTCTTTGTCAAGTCTGCACTCACACACTCATACACACCTACAGCATGCAGTTTGACCTCCTGTCTCGCTCCTTTGTAGAGCTTCTTTATTGAGCTCTTTTCAGGTGATTTAAAACAGGGATCTGATGTCTGAGCAGCAGCAGAAAGAATCGCCTTTGTAATTCTCACAGCTCCTGTCTCTAAATTGCCCATAGGAGTGTGTGTGTGTGTGTGTGTGTGTAGTTGTTTGTGTCTAAGTGTCAGCCCTGTGATAGACTAGTGACTTGTCCAGGGGTGGACCCCGCCTCTCGCCCAGTGTCAGCTGGGATTGGCTCCAGTCACCCCGCGACCCTATTCAGGCTAAACGGTATAGATGATGGATGGATGGACATTTACAACGATGTTGATCCTGGGTTATAAGATTAACTATCTGTCATTACTGATATATAACATGATATGATAGTTTTGCATTAGATGAGACAAAACATCTTTCTTAGCTACAGTATTTAACTTTTTTTCAGAAATATGTCTGTTGTAGGAATCTGCTCCAAAAAGCTTGTCTTAATGTGGAGAGGTGCAGTCGAAGCCTCCTGTGACCCAGACTGGCAGCAGTGTAGAGATATTAGCTTCTAAAAGGTTTTGACCAGGGTTGACCTCTCCAACCAATCAGAGATTTTCCGGTATTTCTGCTTGAGTTTTATTGCATTCTTATTTATTGTAGTTTCATAACGACAAATATCTGAAGAGTGTGTGGTGCAGGGTGTGGTGGAGTGTAGTGGAGCAGGGAGAGGGAGCGCTGAGCGGAACAGAGTGGACTGACTTCAAGTTTTATGCTAGTGCTACCTTAAGTTCCATACTCTAGCTTTAACTATTTAAGCTCTTAATTACAATAAGTAATATGGACATCAGCTTTTACTAGCAGTGCACAAAGGAACCGGCCAGCTGCTGGTTCCTTGACAGTTGAGGATGTTTTGGTGTGTGTGAGACTGCACAGTTTTTACTTTCTCAGGCTACGTGTCCTCAATGTGGAGCCAGGTCCTAGCTCACACACGTGCATATATGATCTCACATGGACAAAGACATACATAGGAATATGCACACACACACTCAGACACACTATGCAGTCCCAGCTGTAACAAATGGGGACCAGATTGTGTATGATGATGATGACGATGATGTAAAAGACCAGGCATGCTGGTCTCCATGGATGACAAGCTTTGTTGAGTAAATGGTGTGTGTGTGTGCGTCCAAAGGAGTCAAACCCTGATCCACGTGCCATGAGCTGTTAAACAGCTCTCTTTGGTTCCCTAAGTGTTGCCTGTCATATGCTACTGCAGCCAATCACAAAGAGGTGTGTGGGTTCTCTAGTTCTCTTTTCAAATTTAAAAAGACATCTTTATTTATTTCTCAGTGTGTTTGTACTTTTGATTAAAAGTTGGTTTTGGTTAATACTAGGAGAGAGGTTTGGTTAAACATGGCATAGAGACAGAGCAGCACCTGATCAATCTAAAAAAGTTAGTGCACAGGTAAAGTTTATACCAGCATGTCTTGGTTTGTTTGTTGGTTCATAGCTCAAAAAGTATTGCATGGAGTTTGATGGAATATTTTGCAGGCGTAGGGTATGGCCAACAGAACAAGCCATTAGATTTTTGTGCTGTTTCAGATCATCATCCAAGTGTTTAGGGCCAATTTGAATATGCACAAAAAAGCATGAATAATGGACGTTTATTTACATTTTTACCTTTTAGAATGAAAATAGCATACATGTCAGGGACACTGCATTTTAGGTCTATTGTGGAATGTGTGAGGACAGCGTACTCAGATATAATGGCAGACATTGTACAATATAGTATAATATAGAATACAGTATATATAGTACATCTCTTGTTGTTCCTTTGAAACTACTATTTCCAAAAAGACAATTTGTCTTATGGCTTCCTGCAACTCTTCCTGTAAGGTTAAATCATCCACTGGATCCCCAAAGGCCAATGTTGCCTCAATGACCCCTGACCCTTCATCGCCACATTTACAGCCTCACTGACAGTACACAGGGAGTGAGTCTGAGAAAGTCATCTGTCTTTTGAAAGTTTCTAAACTGCACAGAAGTGCAAAACTAAACCACTGCTCTCTTAAGTAAACTTAATTTTGTCATGGTAGTTTCTCAGAACACAGCTGGAATTACAGTAGAGTATGCAAGTACTGCTGTGCATGAAGGGTAATGAGAGAGTGTGTGGGCCTGTGAGAAATACTTGTCTCAGAGTGAGAGAGTGAGAATGGTCTCAGAGGGACAGAGACACGATGAAGGAAAGGAAAGGTGTGTGCGTGTGTGTGTGTGTGTGAGAGAGAGAGAGGCTGACGGCAGTGGTAGGGCAGCTGACGGAGTAGCAGTTGTAGTAACAGTGGGAGCAGAGATGGATTTGGGGGGATTTGAGTTTATAAGAGGGAGGGGACAAGGAGGCTTAGACCAGCTGACACTGTCCACATCACTCACACACACACACACACACACACACACACACACACACACACACACACAGAAGCCAAAGATAGAGAGACATACTCATTCTGATATCTTGGACAGTCAGTCGGCATTTGCTAAGCATATGCTGCAGTTTTGTGAGGATAGTCGGTATATATTGTCCAGTCAGTTATTGTTACCAGCAGATAGCTATACCTATATAAGTGAAGCATGGCATACAATGTCATGGCTTGACCATTGCATTAGCACTGCTGATGCACATGCTGTCTTGAAATCTATGGAAATCTTATATGACTATTCTATGACAGATCATGTACCGTTTGTTATGTTGCTGTGTTTTAATTAAACACTCCCCAATCAATGGGTGAATTTAAATTTGAATTAAAAGTGAATAATTAAAATTACTAAAGCAGGAAGTCCAGTAAAGCAGTGTGCATTGAATAAAACTTCATATGATTGATTCTGAGGTGCCACTGGACAGTAGTCATTCTCCTTATAGCTAGCTTTCTGGGGACAGGGATAATGATATAGCTTTTCCACTTAGGTCTATCATTAGTTAGTAGGGGCATATATAAGTGACATTTAATGCAAAAAAGAGGAAAGATGTCTAGTGAGAGACATATAAACAGTATATTTGACTCTTTTAAAGTCTCGCCCACAGAGCAGGAGGAAACTTCCACTGGCTTTACAGTTGAGAATGTCTCTGTTAGGTCCCTGAGTGGGACACTGAAGTCCTGAGTATCACAGTGGGAGAAAAGCCTATTTAATTCATCTGGTAGGGCCTTATTACTAATGTTCTGTTTATAAATAGGTTTAGGGTTTATGTTCACGTCTGTCAGCCCAAAGATTGCTGTGTTGCTTGCTTTGTGCTTCTCTGGGTTCATGACTCATGGTTTGCTACCTGATTCTTTATTGTCTGTTACCTTAGTGCCTGTTATGAAGGACAAAGCTGGCAAAGTTGGGAGTCTGGATAACTATAGGCCAATAGCTTTGGCCAGTGTTATATCTAAAGTTCTTGAGAAGATATTGCTTGATCGCCTGTGTCATTGTATAACAACCACACATAATCAGTTTGGTTTTAAATCCAAGCTGGGGACAGATCTGTGTATCTACAGTCTGAAGGAGGTAGCACAGAAGTACCTCAGACAAAACTCCTCGGTCTTGATGGGTTTTATTGATGCGTCCAAGGCATTTGATAGGGTTAATCACTTTAAGCTTTTGGATAAATTAAGCAAAAAAGGGGTTCCTGATAGCATTGTAAGAATCTTGGCAAAAATCTGCTCCTCTTGTCATTAGAACACGGTCAGAATGTAGACGCCCACTGGAAGAAGATTTGTTTGTTCTAAAACACAGCAGGGAGCTGTGTTTTACTGCACTCAGTCTAAACGCCTGCTAACATGTTCTTACACCTGTGCACCTGCAGACATGTGGACTTGTGTTATTCATGTTGTGCGGACAAACACTGTCGAACATGACCACATTATGGAAACTCCCATAAGGGGACAGAAAGCCACAAACCAGTGAGTTTTAGGGTTAAGACTTTGGGATCAAGCATATTTAGATTCAGAGCAGAAGGTTTTGTTATGACTCTCATGATCCAAATGCTTTTGCCTATGTTTGTATTTAGGATGTAATTTACAGATGTATCCAATCATCCTCTCACATAAGCTGACAGTGATTGGCCAGGAGCAGGTGATTGGACTGTGCTTCCTGAAATGGTCAACAGAGCATATACACATCATAAAGGACAATGCCCTAGTATCTTAATAAAGTAATACTGGAGAGAATTGTTAAACCAGCCTCCTCCATTCTGGTTAAGGTATTCTTATACAGTTGGGTTTGAGTAGAAGACAACTGAGGAATCAGTACTACCATGGCTAGTTGTGGCCAGGTTGTTGCATCTGCATGCAAGAGCACATTTGCATTAAATTGAAAACGTCTTCACACCACTGGGCTTCTTTTGAGTCTTTTGAGAATGTCATGGATGTTAGAGTCTGGGTAACTCTTCAAGGAATGTCTTACTAATGAACAAAAGAAATGTACAAAATGTAAAAAAAAATCTGCTCCTCTTGTCATTAGAACAACTAAAAGTCCGTCGGGCACATTGTGCTTTGGATTTCCACAGCAGGCCCAAAGCGTGACGGTCGGCAGCAGCAGGTGTTAAGAGTGTTGCATGTAAAATACTGCACCAATCAGTAATGTTGATTGGTGTGCTGCAGGCTTCACCCCGATAGTTGTTGGCGCTTCAGAAAGTACTCCCCCGAGACTAGGGAATATCTATCTGTCTGTCTGTTTGTTTATTTGTGTATTTATTTCTGTGGAATGGAATCATGGCCCCAGAACTAAATTTAGACCCTGGGTCCTCTGGTGCAAATGATGAACAAAGTTCTGCAACAAAATTGCAATAATGTGCACAAGCGACAAATATAGTAGAATATAAATAATGGTTTATACATTAAATTAAAGGTCATCTGTGTCTAAGATTTCAGTTTGGGCTCCACTAACTTATTTGAGGGGTGGGTTTATCCAGTTAAACAAACTGTTGTCTCATTTTCTGTCTTCCTCTTCTGCATCAGATTTTCTCTTTAATTATCTGAAGCATTCACAGTGTTCCCGACCTCTCATTGCTTTTCTCTCTGCTTTACTTTCCTCTCTGTTTTCTATTTTCTCTTGTTGCTGAGGGCAGCCTAGCAGCTTTCAGATGAATGTGGCAGCAGGTTCAACAGTAACAGCGAGAGAGAAAAAGAGAGGAGGAGGAGGAGAGCTGCAAAGAGAAAAGGGTGGGGGTGGAAGTAAGAGAGGACATAGAAATGAAAATGTATGAGGAAGTGAGGAAAGGCAAATATGTCAAAAGGTGAAAAAAATAATTGAGAGGAAAATTACAAGGAGAGGAGAGCAGAGGCAGTCATGGCATCCTTTCAGCTGTTTGCTCCGTATGGGTCAGGTCACTTGGGCAACACCGATCATGCTGCCAGAGGAAGAAAGAAAGACATGAAAAGGGAGGGAGGAATGGGAAACAGGGGAGGAGAGCTGAAGAGGGGGTGGACAATGCAGAGAAACTGTGAGAAAAGGCTGCTTCTGTCACATGTAATTATTTAGTGAAATGCAAAAGTTATCTTTCATCTTTTTTTTAATAGTTTCAGATCTGAACCAGCTGAGAGAAAAACTAAAGTTCATCAGACGCATTACTGAGGACTGTGAAGTTCTGTCAAGACAAATGTAAACTTAACGGTTTTGGAAAGTAACTTTCCCCAGCTCTGAAGGAAAATCAGGAGAACAGAAAGAAGAGGAGTAAAGGAAAGAGCTTCATCACATGCACAGACACGTCCTGTGTAGGGTAACACATAAACACATGCAGTATGTTACATTTAAGGCTTCTGCTAAACAAAGTCGGCTCTCCACACACACTAAACATATGTATGTCTTGAAAATGATGCAAGCATTTGAACTGTCAGTTGGGAGTAAATGCACAAGTTTCCTGTAGAGAGAAAGGTTCAAATCCCAGCCAGTGTTCTGCGTCATTAAGGGATGGCAGCTTCATTTAGTTACTCCTACACTAAGTCATTTTATCATTTCACAACATTCACAGTCTTCTTTATCAGAACTACTGATACTGATAGATGTTTGCTTAGCTTCTTAAAAGGTATTTACTAAAGTCCAGTTCATTTTCAGAAAAGGTAAAAATATGGATTAGAGAAATTTTTATGAAGAACGTAGGGACTTTGTGGACCAGAGAACACGGAGGTGGAGACTGGACGCAGAACTCTCCAAGTGAAAAGAGTTACATCAGAGTAGAGGAATTCCTGCCTTTTCTTCCAGCTTCTTTTGTTATTCTTTAAAGAGAGTTGCCTTATTCTTCTCACCGAGTGCTCTGTCACTCCGAACCTCAGGGCAGATAAAGGAGGAGAGGGAGGGAAGGGGGTAGGACATGAGGGACACAGAGGGGTGTAGGGAGGAGGGAGTGAACAGAAACACTAAGGGGGAGACAGGAACCATGGTTTTGCTCTTTCTGGTGCGCACTTAAGAACTTAATAGCATGAGATGGAGAGAGGAGTTAGCAGAGAACATAGCACATGTTCTACTAGGGTTCATTAAAGACAACCCACACACCTCTGTTTCATGACAGTTTAAAAAAAAAAGGTCAGTCTGAATAAAAATAATAACTTAGTACAGTCATTTTTAGAACTTTATTCAGGTAGAGAAACCTGAGTTTCATATTCATGGAACTCATTCTTAAGACGAACATTAAAACAAACAGAAAATAACAAAGTCTGATTCATAAAACACAAACCAAAAACCGACAGATATCCAGTAGAAACTAGGGTGTAAGAAAATATTGATAAACTTTAGTAGTGTGACGTTAATTTTTGTGATACTGTATCAATTCTCAAAAACACAGCATTGATTTTTAATGAACAGTTCACATGCCAAGTAGAGCTTTGTTGCTGGATGTTACAGGGACTGTGGCAAATGCAAATATAGATCCCTGTTCTGAGCTGAACTTTTTACAGAAGATTTTATAAATATGGTGCTGCTGCTATTTTACAACTTTTTCTAAAATGTAATTTAAAAAAAACGCAATATATTGCCTTGTTTATAGTATCGCAGTATATCGAATCATAACCCCTGTATCGTGATATGTATTGTCACCAGATTCTTGCCAATACACAGCCCTAGTAAAAACATGAGTCATATAAAACATCACGTAATAAGTCTTTAAAACTGCCAAGAGACATTAAAGACTTAAGGGAAGATTGCAACTCATTCCTTTTAAAGGGTGCATAAAAGTATTTTTGCCAAGATTAGCATGTACATATAGGTGGAGGCGCTCTGGCCCTTCCTGTACAGGGCATCAGTGTTTTCAGTCCAATCCATTTTGTTGTTGAGGTGGACCCCCAGGTATTTAAAGGTGTCCACAATCTCAGTGACTGAGCCCTGAAAGCTGACCGGAGTGAGTGCTGGTGATTTCCACCGGGGATCAATCACCATCTCTTTTGTCTTACTGGTGTTCAGGACCAGTCGATTTTCCTCACACCACTTCACAAAGTCAATAACAACCCCCCTGTATTCCCGCTCACCCCCCCAATACACATCCAACAATGGCGGTGTCATCAGGTGGTGGGAGTTGTACTTGAAGTCCGACGTGTAGAGGGTGAACAGAAAGGGGGAAAGCGCCGTCCCCTGGGGTGCCCCCGTGCTGCAGACCACCATGTCTGACACACAGTCACGCAGCCTGACAAACTGAGGTCTGTTTGCGAGGTAGTTAATGATCCATGCAGACAGGTGTTGGTCCACACCTGCCCCCTCCAACTTCCCCCTCAGCAGTGACAGCTGGATTGTGTTGAAAGCACTGGAGAAGTCAAAGAACATGACCCTCACCATGCTTCAGGACAATCCTCTCCATGGTCTTCATCAGGTGGGAGGTCAGGGCAACGGGTCTGTAATGGTTCGGCTCCTTAGGATGAGGTATTTTGGCAACCGGGACAACACAGGATGTCTTCCATAGGGCTGGGACTCTCTCCAGGCTAAGACTCAGGTTAAACATGTACAGGACCACCTCACTGAGCTGGTCTACACACTCCCTGAGGACCCTGGGGCTGATGTGGTCAGGGCCTGTGGCCTTCCTGGCCTTAATCCTCCTTAACTCCTTCCCAACCAGGTCTGCCGTGAGGCGGAGGGGGCTGGTGGGCGGTGACTGCTCATGAGCTGTGGGATGTTGAGAAACACCCGTGACAGTGGGAGGAGGGGCAAGGTCTAGCTGAGGTGTGAGCAGCTGTGGCTGCAGGGACACAACCAACCTGGAGGAGGAAGTAAGGGCGGGCGGGGGCTGAGGACTGGGTAGAGTCAAATCTATTAAAAAACAGATTCAGTTCATTTGCCCAGGCCTTGTCCTCCACAATCTGGTGACCATCTTCACTTTTACCATGACCCGAGATGTGTTTCAGGCCTCTTCACACCTCACGCACGTTGTTATTCTCCATGCTCTGCTCCACCTTCTTCCTGTAGCTAGCCTTGCACCTCCGGATCATGTACTATACTTCTTACAGTGTGTTGGGGATCGAGAGGGAGTATCTGACTGTGCACCTGGTGAGTTGTTAACCTTGGGTAGTGCTGATTAAAATATTTTCATACCTTTTTAAGTGTGTTCTGGCAAGGTCCCACATGGAGCGGTATGGTTTACAACAAGGGTTTTATGGAAAAATAACTTTCAGTTACAGTCCAAGTCTTATTCTGGAAATATACAGAACATTTTGTGTTGAGGCTTGAGCATTTCCCCTTGGGCTGTTTTTAAAGTCAATAGAAGTCAGTAAACACTAGTATAAGCAGCACCACAGCATCACAGTAACTGCAGGATTTAATAGGTTTCTCCTAACTGACCATGATTTGTCTGGTCAGAGCGTGTGTTACAGCCCTGTAGGCACGTAGGGAAGACGAGCTGAACTCTGCCAGGCTGTGACAAAGCAACCATCACATTTTCATCCACATAAGCTGCAGTGTTGGACCAGGCTTAGATTTCTTTCCTTTTTTCTTGATTATTTGTTTTTACTTTACTTTTTTCCCTCCTTGCCTCCTTATTTCCTGTTTTTAGGTTTCTTGTTTGGATTCCCTTTTGATCTTTTGCTTTGGAATTTTTAGCTTGTCTCTCTTCCTTCCATCCTTCCCTTTCTCTACTCCTCACTCTCCTATCTCTCTGTCCTCCTCTCTCCATAATGAAAACTTGGTCGGCTGCAGCAGAGGACAGGTCCAAGTTTCCTTCACTGTTCCTGATTACATCAGCACATGCAGTCTCTCTCTCTCTCCCTCTCTCTCTCTCTCTCACACATCTGACAAACTGTCTCTCCCTTTGGAACAACAACTCATGACATCACCAACAGCTGCACAGCTGCATGAATGTGTGTGTACTGCATATTCACAATTGTGTGTGCGTGGTTGGCGGGGTAAGACTGTCAGCTGCCATGGTAACGAGCAGGATCAGTCAAGGGGTGAGGACTGACCATTCGCTGCTTCACAGTCGCAGGCTACACCTTTGCAGCAGCGGTTATGCAACAAATATACTGTATATCTATCTGTCTGTTTGTCTCAGCTTGCACTTGTGTGTGTGTGTGTGTGTGTGTGTGTGTGTGTGTGTGTGTGTGTGTGTGTGTGTTGCCAAACTTTGGCTGTAGTCAATAAGAGTGATAAGAAAACATTTCAGTGGGGCATTTTCTCTCCATCTGCACAGTCAGTTGCTCTGCTTTTGTCCCCACAGCTGGGCTCGCTCATTAGGCCATAAATTTGGTCCTGAGGTCTGTGCGGCCATTTCCATTGCCTTATTGGGATGTCAGTCAGTGAATCCATCCGTCTCTCGGTGACAGAGCCCTATTGGTTGTCGTCAGCACTTTTTTACAATTTATGGGCCCTATTGTGAGGAGAAAAGGATGCAGTGGAGCAGACTGAAAAGTGCTCTTTATCAAGTCAGGAGGTGATATTTGGTCAGACTACATGTGGCACACAATAAAACCTCAATAAAACATAAGCTCCTTTACTTAAAACCATAAGGAGAATCACACTAACGACCACAGGAGGAGCTTTTGAGGCTCTTCAGACCTTTCTGCTACATATTAGCTTTACAGAAATTCAGTTTTGTTGCTTCGCAGCACAAAATAGATCAGATTTCTTTTACAGTAGAAATGATCCACTGTAGTCTTATAGTCATTTCAAGAGACGCCAGGTTTTGCATGTAGCTGATAAAGGCCATCGCACGGGGAGCAGGTTTCTGCCATCTTGTTGCTGAAGGAAATGAATCCTTGTTCTGACTTTGCCTGTGTCCTCATCCACACTTGTCCTTGGCTGCTAAAGAACTTTAATAACATTGTCTTTGAAATAATAATAAGAATAGAGTTAATTCATGAGGTTATAAAAGACTCCAGAAGGTGAGAAACCACTTCCTGCACCAAACTTGTATTTTTGAAGTTATTAATGCTGAAAAAAGTCTCTTATTTTTTGTCAGCTCAGCAGTGAACCTTTCAGAAGAAGGTGAAAGTGAGGTGCTCAGTTTGTCACATACTCCTCTCATAAGCCATTTTCACCCATTAACTCTGGACCATGTCCAAAGAATCGGGCCCAGACATTGTCACACGTAGCACACAGCAGACGATTGTCCATGTCAGACATGTTCTCATCTGCTGGAAATACTCTGTTTGATTTATGCATGGGGGGCGCACATGGATAGAGTGCACAGGAGGCGGGACATGACAAGGTTACGTACTCAGTTTGTAATTTGGTCATAAACAACCGAGTCTCTTGCCGTTCCTTAAAGTTGTCTGATGACTGTGGCTCCAGCTCTTAGTGACAGAAGGTCCTGAATCTCGTCATGTCTCCAGTCAGATATCTTCGTTGATGTCTTCATTGAAAATGGTCATTTTTCTTCACCATTGGATGTTTGTATTCTTTTACTCTGGTCATATGATAGAGTGTCATCAACACGCCTACCTGCTCCATGTGAATACTCCAGTACTGTTTTCTCACACGGACATTACGTGGACCTTGTACTAATGAGCCGGCAGGGTAAAGTCCGCTCAATGTCTGGGTTGACTGACTCGGCCTTTTGCATTCTCACAAAGGCCTACAGCTCCTCCAGGTAATGTCTAGATAATTTCATGGTTCCAGTGCATGTCTGAAAGGGGCTGTAGTGGAAACTTAATGAACTGGACATATGATCTCCAGTTGATCTTAAGCTTATTGACTTTATCTGTGTTTGTCCATTCTTTGTAGTCCTATAAGCCTTTTTATGTACTCTTCAACCCTCTGCAACAACAAGGTGTTGAGCTGTTCCTCTAACAGCTGCTAATCCAACAGATCTGATCAAAGATATCCAGTTAACCTGAGCTTATCCACAACCTAAGGAGATCTGTTTAATGACCTTACATTAAACCAGTCGCCACGTCTCCCTGTGCTTCCAACCAGCATCGATAGAGCCTTGGAATTGACTTTATGATGGATTTAATTATTTATTTGTGTTAAACAAAGTTCTCCCTCTCTCGGAGCATGTGTGTGTGTGTATCCCTCTGGCTGGAGTTCTGTTTTTATTTATTTCTGTGTCTGTTTTGTAACAATATTTCTGCTGATTTTCACATTTTCTCTCTTATACTCACATATCTTTACTCACATGTGCCTCAGTAGGTTGAGTTAGATTTTTTTATGAAACCCTGTAAAAACGGTTTGGTTGCATTATGAGTTACAAGCTGAAAAGCCTGCAGTAAAAAGCGTTTTTTCTTCTGTTTTAAACAAATATATGTTGGAAATACATTGTTTTTATAATTATCCTTAGATTAAAAATGATGTTGTCCACTACATAAATCACAGTTTCTTTGTTTGCTTTCTGTATACATCTTGCAGTGCTGCTGTCTTTTGTCCTCTGTTTGTTCTGACAGTACTTTACTGTGACAGGTTTCACGAGGAGTTCTATCTCTCCATCCCAGTCTGTCTGTCTCTCTGCTTGTCTCTGTTTGTCTCCCTCCACCTCTGGTGTCACTCCATTTTGACATCACTCTTCTGAGCCTGTGCCTCTTCCTCCCTGGGTTTTTGTCCATTTCTATCTCTCCCTCTCCTTTCACTTGAAGTTTTTCGGATGTGACATAAGTTGTGTGAACCTCTGTATCACTTGCCTTTCTCTCTCCTGCTGATGTTGTGAAAAAGTTGCATATCTCAGCATAGCAGGGGATGAACATCATGTACCTGTGAACACAAGACCTCTGGCAATGCTGCCACATCTTGTCTTATTCTCTGCTGATGTTTCCCAAATATTAAAGTTTGAGAAACTCACTCCAGACAGGAAACTTCAGGAGTCTTAAAGCCTCGGAGGAAAATCTGTAGCTTTCTTTGTTAATAAATGGGTCACTGCAGGGATTTAACAGGGTATATCTGACAACTTGTTTCATATATTGGTCACAGTAGCCGGTGGGTTTCAGCCTAGCTGCAGTGGAAACCAGACTGTTTATGCTTTTAGTGGTTGCCTGTGCTGAAATACATTCATAAACAAATAAAGAAAAACATTTTTTCGGGTCATAGAGGCTCTCTGACTATGTTGAGCAGAGTCGTGTCATTTTTACATTACATCCTTTGCTTTAATGTACATACTGTATCTTTTGACTCACAAGATCAGGACTGTCCCCACTGTGACAACTGACTGAGCTCATGCTCATTAGAAAAAGGCAAAAATTACTTAAACTGATTAGAGATACATTAACAGCAGCTTCTGTGTGCTGCTATGCAATGATTTGGTTATTTATATCTATCTATCTATCTATCTATATATAGATAGATAGATATATGTGTGTGTATACACAACATTCTTGCAAAAAGATACATAGAATATATATACTTTTAATCATAAAAAGATCTAGGAGAATACTATAATAACTAAGCTAGGCAGTGATACTGTATATACCATAAAATGATGCCGACATTATGCCAGTATTTATCTGTACATTCTGACTTAAAGGGGTTCCATAATATTTGGTGTTATACTTGCACAAAGTTGAGAGGCTTGCAAGACACGTTGAAATGGGGCAGCTGAGATTAACTGTCCTTTCAATTTGGGCATTTGGGGGTTTAATTACTCTAATTATAAAAATCTACATCCTCGCCCTTATTTGACCTTTAAAGCATGAGAAAATATAATGTGACACTCAGGGTTTTGTAATGTGCTTTTATTGTTAGCTGTGATAGCCTAGAGCAGCCATCTTTCTCCACCCTTGGTTGGAGGAGGCTGGGGGAAGTGAATCATGCTGCGTCTTTGCAGTGAGGAGCCACTGTGGCTACATTGCTGATGCGGTCAGCGTTAGGTCACGCTGGTACACCGCTCACCACATTGTCACTGTTACTTAGTCCACAGTTATTCTGCTGTTGTTTTTGGATTCAACATAGCAAAAAAGCTGAAAATCAATCAAGTTCAGCTTTGCTTTTCTGTCCATTTCATTAGCAGCAAATCACAAACCAGATTCTCTCTGAAGAAGACAAACATTGTCTATCTTCCCTCGGCAGATGTGTCCCCTCCCACAGCAGGACTGAGCTGCTTTGATTCCTGACATGTTAATGCGCGACCGACTATGTTCGATTTTTAGCACCGAGGGGACATTCTGTCGCTCATTCTGCTGGACTTTATTCAGCAGCATCACAATGCATCATCACACCGAGTGCGCATATGTTTCTGTGCGTTACTGTGAGTCAGAAATCAGGAGAGAAGAAGCCTGCTGTGCTTTCTGTCTGCTGCCTCCGGTGCCTCTCTGGTCATCAGGGAGAGGAGGAGGAGGAGGAGGAGGAGGAAAGCAGAGGAGGAAGGAGTGAGTCATTCTAGTTAGACTTAAATAAAAACAACTGCTGATCCACCGCCTGAATGATGATGATGATGAGTATTGTGGTGTTGAATGAAGTGGTGTCGGGTCACTTGGTCACCGTGGAAATAACAAGCTGAAGTTCACGTCTGGTATGAATTTCCCAAACTTTTACTTTTCATTTTCAATCATCATCAGCCTTTGATTGAAATAAGACCTCCGGCAATTGAATCTCTTGCACTTTTTGTACTCAACACTGAAGTGACACTGTGAGACTGGAGCTGAGCTGCAAACTGCATCAGTGGCTGCAGCTTCTACAGTACACTGTGTTTACTAAACCAGTTGCCAGTTAGTTACAGAAACAGCCTGCATGCACCGTGACTGAATAGTTTTTAATGATATTTCTGACCCAGTTATTAGTTCCTTGCTGACACTGTTGCAGAAGCCTAACAACCTTCTGACCTGAAACGCTGTGAGATCTAGTTCTTTGTAATTCCACTGAATTGTACAAGCCATGGTTTGTGCTCTTTGGTGGTTCCCTCCACTTTGTTTGTTTGTAATCTCTTCCCTCTAATAATACATTTTTATTTATAGAGCATATTTAAAACAACAAATCACTGACCAAACTGCTGTACAAAGATGAAATCAACACAAGAAAGAAAACAACTCAGTAACACAACATAAAATTTAAATATCATAAAACAAACCTCAAAACAAAACAAGTTATTCCAATAAAAGCTACAAATGGTGTTGATCAGGGAAAGCCTGACATTAATAATGTCTTCAACTGAGACTTAAAAACAAGAAGGAGGGGGAGCTTGTTTAATAGATAAAGGCAAATCATTCCAGGAGTTACTTCGGAGAACACACGCACTCCTCTGCTTTTCATCCTAACTTTAGGAACAGTTAGATAAGACTGGCCCATGGACCTGAGTGACCTGGTTGGCCTCTATGGCTGAGAAAGACCAGATGGGGCTAAACCATGTCTGGCTTTAGAAACTAAAAGTAATATTTTAAAAGGAGTTCTAAATTTGACAGGAAGCCAAGACTGGAGTAATATGCTCTTGTTCTAGTCAAGAGGTAGCCTGCAGCTACCTGGACCAGCTGCAAACAAACTAGCGAAGCATGGCCAATACCAACATACAGCCTATTACAATGATCCAATCAAATGGAAATAAAAGCATGAGTGATGCTCTCAAAGTCTTTTTCTTTTTAAACAAAAGGCTTGACCCTGGATAAACGCCATAACTGATGAAAACTGGACTTCACCACAGAATTTATCAAGTATATATTTTAGTGGTAATGGTTAGCAATTGTTGTTTTTGTTGTAGTAATCCTTGTTGCAATGTAAGGTGTGCAAGCACAGCTAGCTTCGCCCGGAAGTACCTGGAATTTGAAATCAGTTCCATGTCTGGCTCAGGGCTGAGATTTTAAATAAAATGTAAATGCATAAACTTGTTATGTAAACATAGAAGGCTGGACACTGATCAGATATCACTTCAGCAGCTGCAGCATGTCAAGTTTGGAAACAACCGTTAAAATGCCAAATGATGAGCTTCATTTCACAAGGGAAAATGCAAAAATGTCACACACACACACACACACACACACACACACACACACACACACAGTCTTGCACCACTGGGACCAGTATAGAAGTGGCTGCCAACAGAGCTCGCGCTGCATCACTGAGGGATGTGTAAATTCTGTTGTGCTGGCACTGGTTTGGCATTTGTATGTCTGCGATTGTGAATCTGAGTGTTTGCTACAGACAAAGACACGAGCAACCTACTGTTAAGTGAAGCAGATGAATTGAGAATAAATCAGAAATACACCCTCCGAACAGGATCGTCATTAGCAGAGTGTTAATTGATCCTTAGGTAAATATTTTGTAATGAAATGAAGCAGGTCTTTACTGCCGTGCCACAGCTGTACACCAGCTTCAATATGAACCTCACTGACAGAGTGGACTGTTCTGCTAGAGCTACACTCTACACACACACGCAATCACAAGCTGCACATACAGACAAACACACAGCCATGCCAAAACAATGGCCTGCTAATACTTGCTTCTGATTGGATGAGTCCAGATTACCCAGAGGGCACCAGCTGTCAGAGAGGCAAGACCCAGTTTACTCAGTATTATACACACACACACACCATTAGTCATGTCACACAATAATGCTGAATTAAAATACATTTTCATTACACAATGTTAGCATGTGGCTACACCTGAACTCTCATGCTCCCACCTGTTTTGTGTGATTTGCTAGCTCCTCCTTTTGCTCGCTCGGCCAAGAGGAATCATTCAGCGGCTGCTGTCACTGAGACTATTTACTACTGCTGTCAGCAGACTGTAAAAATAGGAATGGAAATGAGCTCCATTGTAATGCTAACAGGCGTTACAAAGGTCCAGCAAGGCCAGGTAGCTAAATGCTGCAAATGCCTGAATGTGCCGTACGTGGTTTATTTTTAGCCTCGGTTGTGTCAGCCCTTCCACCCAGTATGCAATCAGCCTGCTTTTTTGTAGAGTGCTCATGAATCCTCAAGTCCAAATGTTGAGCTTAAAAGTATTAAAAATATTTGGTTATGAGAAAGAACTTTTTCACTTTTCAGGAAGATCTGTTTGTGTAGAATTTGGATTATTGTAGAACAAGATTACAAAATATGTATCTGACATCCACTGAGTCTTTTTTTGCTTTTCCTGTATAGTTTCATGGATGTAATAAGCCTGTGTTTATTTGGACTCCTCAGCTGATCTTAAATTAAATTCCAGGAAGGGTTAAAAACATTTTCAGTTTGTTTTCTTCAACTCTCTGCTCTGACATTGCAACGTCCTAGCCGTTGCCAGCTCCCACATGCACATACATCAGAGTTTATCCGTCATCTCCTCAATCCCTCTGCTCCCAGTGCAGCCACTGGGCCAAACCAAGCCAGTCCAACAACGCAGAAAGAGGAAGAAGACAGGAAGTGCTAACTGACGTGCTGCTGGGCTGAGATAAGAGCAGATTCCACCAAATGCTGGAGTGAAGAGAGGGAGAGATGGAAGTAAACGGGGTAAATGAAAGGGAGATAAATTGAGCTGGGGAGGGAGGGCGCAAGTGTGTTGAATGAGGAGGAGCGAAAGAAAATAGAACAGATGGGAGGAAAGACAGTATATGCTAAAAGACAGACAGACAATCAGCCAAAGAGAGATTTATTTTCAGTGGAATGAGAGGCTTTGCACTGGCCTAAATTCTCCACTGTTCCACCCTCTGTCTGTCTGTCTGCCTCTCCGTTCATCTACACTGCCCATCCTCTCTGCATCGAACAATGATCTATTTATTCTCATAGAATATTAACCACCAAGACTGAGGTTTTTTTTGTCATTATTATGAGGTTATAATTAAATTTGCTATTAAATGCATGACAAAAAGGATATAAAGAGTGTGTTCGTTTGATTTCACATTGTAGGAAAATGAAGAGTTGGTGAAAAAAAAATAAATAAAAAACTGTAAAACATGCAGTGTAGTCATAATATATATTTTCATGCTTTGTGACAAGAGTTAAAACCTAGCAGTGCTGTAGTTACAGTGTTTAGGGTGCAGACATTCACACTGGTAAAGAGAGTGCTTGTAAATCCTGTGTTAATTTGATTCATTTATGTAAAAATGTGCTATAGCAAACTGAACTCACTCAGTGTTTAACTTTGTGAACTCTGGGTGACTGCTCACACTTTTTTGTAGAAAAAGAACAAGAGAAATTGTTGCATAAATTATAAAGTACCGTGTGCAGGCACATCAAATGGCACATGCAAACATATGTTTCTTCCTTTTCTATTTCCTGCAAATGTTCTGCATTGTTCGAAGTTTC
>NW_018127951.1:581130-588401 GCF_001952655.1 Monopterus albus
CTGCTGAAGAAACAGAGTGTAACAGACCTTAGCCAGTCTGTTTGGAGCTTATATCTATGTGATACAGCTTTTTAAAATTTACACACTGAAGCCAGCATTTGGAAATCACTGCACCATGTTTTATTTTTTATGATCAGGGAAGTCATTTCCTGATTGGATGACATCCTGGAAACAGCAGTAAACTAATGCTTCTGATATGTTTAGGAGAACATGCAGTGAAGGAGCTATAGTGTTTTCAAAATAATGCATTGTGTGTGAGTGTATACGTTTCTCTCTGTGTCGCTTTAGACTGTCATCTAACTTTCTCTGCTGTATCTTGTGTGAAACCACTTCTTGGTCAAATGAAATATGTAATTATGACCTTCTAATTAGTTTGCTACTATAAATGTCATCTTAATGTTTTACATATGTCTGCTTCTCTCCATTTGACTCAGTTTCTTGATAATTCTTTCTTTTTTACTTTGCTGTTACTATTTGTTGCTGCCGATATTTAATTTCCCAGGGGGCATCGTTACAGTTGCTGTCTTTTCTTTATCTCATTGTTTTTAAGAATAAGCACAAGGGTTGGTTTGATTTTCATTCAACTGCATAAAAATGATGAAAATCTAAAATTCTGGCTGGGAGTTGGGAGCGTGTTCTGCACAACATCAAACTTGACTTCTTCATGTTGTATTTCTGGCACTGCAGCTCAGATCCTGTGAACTGCTGCCACTGTACCTTACATTCCTGCACAGAGCAAGCACATTCATCACACAAAGAAATTGAGAGCAGCAGTGAAATTAAGTGATGTGCCAGACTCACAAAAGAGGTTATAAGCACTCATTTGAATGTTTACATTATATTCTGATGTAATCTTTTTACTTAAAATTAACTGGTTGCATGTCTTCTGATACTATTTGCCATTTGTTTAAACTGGTGTGCTATGTGTGTGCAGGGACAACAGAGCGGGTGTGTCTGATCCAGGGGACAGTGGAGGCGCTGAACGGCGTCCATGACTTCATTGCTGAGAAGGTGAGGGAGATGCCACAGAGCACCCAGAAGACAGAGCCGGTCAGCATCCTGCAGCCGCAGACCACCGTCAACCCCGACCGTGTCAAACAGGTCAGTTCAACTGTCCCAGAGCAGAGGCTGTGTGTGTGTGAGGAAAACAGTGAGGAAAGTGTGTGCCTGTGGTGGAGTTGTGATTTTGTGTTTGAATGAAACTGAATGAGGCAAAAAAAACAAACAAACAGATGAAGGTTAGAGAAAGAAAGAGGGTGAAAAATGAAAAATAACTGGAAAGAAGACAAATGAAAATGAGAGAAGTAAAGGAGGCAGGATGCAGCTTGTGAGGTAAGAAAAACTCCACAACCACCCTGGGCTACCACACACACACACACACACACCACAAACCTAAACATTCACCCCAACAAGAAACTGAGGGAGGAAGTGTGAGGGAGTGTCCTGATCACTCACACTTTTGTGAGACGTGTCTTAATGAGGAAACAGAGATCCAACGTTCCATCCCACTTCCTGTAGTATTCAACTTTTTCATCTTCTCCTCTGTTCTCTCACTCTCTTTCTTGCTCTACTTGGAGCAGCCATCATGAAACACAGGGCCTTGTTACTGATGTCAGTGGAAAGATAGGATTGTCTGTGACTGTTATCAGCACAAAAGACACCAACAGAAGCATCTGCAATTTAATATTTTGAGCAGGATTACAACTATACAGCACTGAAAGTGCAGGGTTGGGAGGGTTATAGATTACCTGTTAAAAATATATTCAGTAACTTACTCTAAGTATCGCAATATTAAAGTAATGGTCTTGGTCTTATATAGCGCCTTTCTATGCTTTTTACAACACACTCAAAGAGCTTTCACATTATTCGGCCATTCACCCATTCACACACCGGTGACATCACCGGGAGCAACTGGGGGTTCAGTGTCTTGCTCAAGGACACCTCGACATGTTGACTGGACAAGCCGGGAATCGAACCGCTAATCCTCCGGTTAGGAAACGACCCGCTCTACCTCCTGAGCCACAGCCGCCCCCGTAACAATGTAACGATTACTTTTCATTACTTTTGGATTACCTCGATTGCAACTAAATAACGATGTGAGATAATAAACATCAATAAGATGTTTCTTACTGAAGGGTATTCTGCAAGACAACAAAACTATTTAACAATAAAAAAAAAAATAGGGAAACCAAGATTTTTAGTATCAAACGTGTCCTCAGTGTATAAGCAGTAGCCTATAGACCTACAACAACCACATATGACCACATAGTACAGTTTATAAAGTAAACTATAACATATGCTTTAACAGTAAAACTGTTAAAGTTAATGCGATAATAACAAGTTAACACAAATCTTTTTGATGCCACGATTATGACCCTCAGCCTGCCCAATAATTTTGGAAATCAAGAAGCGATGCAGCAGTAAGGTTGTGGATGGTGAGCAGAAACAAGCCTCCTTAAGCAGAAATGGTTAAAGAAAAGGGTCTTTTTAATGGCAAGTTCAGCTTCAAAGCCCGTCCAGATGGTTCTCTCGACAAAAACAAAGTTATTTGCATTTACTGTCGATATGAATTGAGTTACCACCAGAGTACATTGAGTCTCAAATACCACTTGCTGGCCAATCACTGCTGATGCAGAGAGCCCTCCTCCCCCTCTCCAAAGGCAGACCACGCTGGATAGTTTGCAGTGGAGACGTTTGGACAACTCTACAAGAAACAAACCTTCAACAGCAACAGCTAAAGGGCGGCTCTCTAATGAAAACCCTGTGCAGCTCATACTGATGCCAAAAGCCACCCATTCAGTATGAGCCACAAAAGATACTTGACAAAGTATTTGTCACCATGGTATGAGGACGTGTTGGACTATCTAGAACAGTGGCTGATACTGATTTAGCTGAGGACACACAAGAAAAGCCAGGCAATATGTTTCAGCAGAACATTTTCAAGTTTTTGCTAAGTAACATTTTTACTTAATTGCATCAGTTCACGTGAAGCTTGTTCCACTGCTGATTGTGCAGCTAAGTCAATACCAACTGTGCAATGGAGCACAATTAGTGCAGCCACTGACTATGATCACTATCTGTTTAAAAGTGATTATCGTCATTGTCTCTTCGTGGTTGCTCTCTGTTGATTAGTCAGGTCTGATGTTGTTTCCATTTATTGACTGTTCAGACCTGTCAGACAGCGCCTTCAGCCAGGCACAGAATTCATTTTGAAAAGCAATAATATTTTAACTAGTCTTGAAAAAAACATCAAAGAAACAATCAATAAAAACATAAATAATCAAAGAGAAAGACTGAAATGCTGACATCTGTTAAAAAAAGTCCCAGAAGTTCACTGAGCTCTGGTGTTGCTGCATGTGGACAACTGAATATCACAGCTGTTGTTAAACATCTTGGTCACTAATGTTGGGTGATGAGGCATGGCTCGCACTCCTCGCTGCAGTCGGTCTCAAAGGGGCTGGGTGTGCTGAAGTCGCTCGAGTTTTTCCACATCAAACTCAGGTTGCAGTTGCCAGGCAACCACTGGAAGTTCCAGGAAGTTACTGCTCAGAGGCAGAAAATACTGCAGCACATAGCCCCCTGTTAAAGTGTCAGTTTTACATCACAGATTTTGTACAGATAAAACAGAGATAATTGCTGAGCTTGCTGTGAGACAGATCTATTTGGCTAGCTGTTTCCCTATGCTTCAAGTGATTGTGCTAAGCTAAGCTGCTCACAAGACATATCTTCATATTTAGCATACAGCCATGAGAGTGACTACTCTTTTCATCTGATGTGTCATCAAAACGTCGAGCTTTTACAAAACTAAAAGTACCAGACCAGGGTGTTATCAGCTCTTTCTCTGCCGTAGGATAGAGGGTTAAAACATTAGCTTTCACCTTCTTTCTCTTTCAGATCTGTTGCTTATTAATGTGTATACCATCTTTTTCTTTTTTTTTTTTTTATGTCGTATTATTCAGTTTATATTTCCTGCATCATTAGTGTTTGAGCCTGAGGATGACTGACAGTTGAGTGATGTTGTTTCGGACGAGGCGAGCGGCCGCAGGGAGACATTCAGGCTAATAGCTGCTGATATTTGGGCACTTATAATAGAGGGCAAATCCCCCTGTTGCTCTTTTGGCTATTTATACCATCGCAGAGAGGACACTAAATAGGTTTGAGCTGCATTTGACAACACACAAGTGTTCACACACAGACAAAGAACCCCTACATAAAAATACTCTCAGCCCTTCTGGATACACAGAGGCCTCCAGTGTTCGAAGGCCGTTCACCAAGTCAAAAGAAGCTTTATTTAAATTTTAGCACAAAGTTTTGTTAAGATGCCACATGTATTTGAGTCAATTACAGAGAAATATATATAAAATTATCCTCAGTTCTTTGAGCATGTTGTAGTTTATAAAATAGTGTAACTATTAACTAAGTATAATAATTATCACACAGCTGTGATTCCTTTTCCTGTTTCAGTGACAAGCAAGAGCACAGGGTCAGGTGTTCAGGATCTTCTTAGAAGACTACTGCAAGACTAATGTACTGTAATGCAGAGACGAGTAATTGAACAAAGTAACACACTACCCCAAACACACACAGTTACTCACACTCACACACACTTAGTAGACTATTAGGAAGCTGAGAAGTCTTGGTAGAGTGTTAAAAGCTTGGTCGTCTTTTGTGGAAACAGTTTTGTAACCAAAACAGCACAAACTTGGTTTGAACTAATGAACCTCATATGAAAACACACAGACACACACACAATCACACATGGACCTGTGAAAGATAAATGGGTGTCCAGTGCAGCGTAGTCGTTGATTGTCTCCTATTTCAGGTTGCGGATAAAAATGTCTCCCCCTTCTTGTCAAGAGTGCGGCTGTTGGAGCATGTGGTGCTGGTATTACTGGTTGGCCCCTGGGACTGAGTGAGAGACAGAAAGAGGGCAGGAGGAAGGGAGAAAAGGTGTTGCAGGGTGTGATGTTGAAACAAAGGACTGGGAGGAAGAGGAAGGAGCAGAAAGGAGGGAGCTGACATGGAGATAGAGCGCAAACCAAGCCATGAAGCAGAGTCTGGCCGGCAGAGTGGGCGACTGAAAGCTAGCAGACGACCTGAGCCCTTGTTAGCCAACAGCTGCAGAGGGCTCCGCTGGAAGGAGCAGCTGCTGATAGAAAAACAGAGCAGCAACGACACCGACAGACGACACGCCGCGCTTCAAGGCCATATAACAGGACAACAGACTAGTGATGAAGATGATTTATGAGCTGAATAAATCTCTCTGCTCTGACGCCTGAGATGACACATGGCTGAAGAGAATTTATTGTGGGACTTCATTACTTTTATTTATGTCGTGTTTGCTTTTGTTTGTACCCTCAAGTGCACTGTTTTAAAACATCATCACCCCCCTGTTCACCCTGCAGCTAAAGTTACAATGGAGAATTTACTTAAATATTTATTGTCTATAGAGGATGATAAGTGTTCTTAAAAATAACTGATGCAAATTGACTAATTTAAAAAAAGTCAGTGTAAATTATTTTCATCTTTTAAAACACATTAGAGATTGGATTTGGAAAATTCTACAGATACTGAACAATTATCTCCCATAATACACTTGATTTAGATTTTAGGTAGTTTTATTTTGAGATGCATTTATTTATATTTAGTTTACAGTACATAAATAAGAATAAATTATTCACTGACTAGACCAATGACACGGTATAAAGTATTTATTAGCCTAAGCTAAACTGTAGCGTTTGTACACTTCCTTTAATGGGCACCAGAAGTCAAACTAACACATAAAAATACAATACACATTTACTTTTCACAAGAAATTAGGGTTTCAATGAGGGCTGCACAGTTCTGGGTAAAATATGAATCTTTTTTTTCCCATTTAGAATAAATGACGATTCTAAACCAATGAAATACTGTCCCATTAACATAACCCACGCACACCTTTATACTCTATATACCATGAAAACACAGCTCACCTACTCAACCAGAAACAGATGTAGCCAGCTGTTTTTATATAATGGATCTCCCAGCTAATGCAAACATGGCAGAATCCTCTACACGTGAAAATGACCGCGCAGGGGTCTGAATCAAGATAAAAAAAAGGGTTAAACATGCAGCCCTCGTCTGAATAGCTAATTTTGCCCCATCTAGTATGTCTGTAAAATGATTTTTCCAGTCAGCTGGCATTCAGGGTTAAGCAGAAGTAGGTTTTGATCGTGTACCCTCAGTTGTGGTGGGCGCTGGCTGCTTCACCCAGGCTTCGTCATGGTGCCAGAATTTGAATATTCTGGCTTCAAACACCAAACAAGATTAGATCAACAAACAGTAAAGCTAAAGTCTGTCTTGTGGGTGATGTCAGTGACATCCAGGTCTCGGGTCTTGGTTTTAGGTCACCTCTGTGTGATCGTCTCCGTTGTTTTTCTTTCAGTGGACTGTAAATTCTTCACAGAGAACTGCCCAGGCTGCACCACATAAACGTCAGCGTTACATAAAATACTAAACACTCTGGAGACCTCCCGTACTGTGTGTAATGCAGTGAAGCATCACCTACTTACTGCATCATTATTGTATTCATATTGACAGTAAAATGTGCCCTCTCGCCTTTTACTCTATTGTGTTTGGAAGGGAGCCGCTGAGCCAGAGCTGTGTCTCCTGTGAGATCAGCTGTAAAGGGCCTGCGGTTTTGTTGTACTGTTATTCTGGGGCTATTTTTGGCCACACTGGCCTTTATTCAGACTGAAAACTGCAGCGGTACTTTGACATTGTTTCACTGTAATGACAACAGCACTGCAATGAGCATTTGCAGACTCTAGGCTGGTTGTTTTCCCGGCCGCTCCCTCCAACCTCTTCCTGCTGGAGAGAGGGGCCATTTCCTGTAACCTTTCACCTCTGGCATGAACATCTGTTTCCTTCTTCCTGTTATTGCCTCCCTACACAGGAAGTCTCTCATAAATGGCAGGAAAACATGGAGTCTGGCTCACTTTGTATCCGATGATGTAGAAGTGGGAGTGCAAGTCTCCCAGCGTAGTTGGCAAGAGAGAAATAATTCAGATTCAGCCAAACAATCAAGTCAAGCACGGCAACAGCCAGGACAAGTTCTGTGTCACCTTGAATTCTTTGTACAGATCTGGATGTCTGTCTTTGAGATACTTAGCTAAGTTCGAGGTGTTTCCTCCTTCCGTAGCAAAAGCTCTGAGACACCATTTACATACTGGATTTTGGTAGTCTATGACTTGTTGTTGATCATCCAACCGAAACGCAAAATGTCTCCATAC
>NW_018127951.1:588421-592607 GCF_001952655.1 Monopterus albus
CCCTACAAGTTGCAGCGAACCTGTTGCTACACCCGGGTCTGCTGACACCATCGCACATGATGTTGTTGCTGCTGCTGCGTTACCTTCCTCCTTCAGACTGCACATAGGGTTATTATGCTGCCCTCGTCAGTGCTGGAGAAATCACATTCTCCACAGCCTGAGACAGCTATCACAATACTTTGGTACCACAGAAAACAAGCACCGTCACGTTTTCAGATTTTTTGGTATCAACCTGGTATCAAAGTATCGCTTCTTGTGACATTCCTGGGTCAGTTAGTTTTTCTCTGAAAACACCACCAAGAGAGCAATCAGAATGAACCAAAACCAAAACGTTGTGGTCCAGACTCTAAACAATGAGATGAAACTCGTCATAAAGCAGGAAGCTGCACATAATTCTCTGTAGGTCCCATTGTCTTTTCTATTATAATAATATAGATAATGGCCACTTTGACAAGTTAAACTCAGTTGAAATCTTCATGACAACACGTCTTTTCTCTTCTCTCATGTTGACCTGTGCTCAGGGCATCATTTCACAGTGCTTGCTCACCTTCCTATGTAACTTTATATGTTTTTTCTTGTCAGCCCTGTGATCTGCAGTTTCTGCCTCACTGCTGACTCGGCAGAATAATGCACGCTCTGCTCCAAACGCTGACGACTGCCAGCATTATACTACTATAACTTGGCTGTAATATTTTACTGCCCTATTCTGATCACTAAATACAGAAAAATCAAGTTCAGATGTGTGATGTGGTCTTTCTCAGTACTTGTCATTATTATTTTTTTTTGTTCTGTTTTACTTTTTGTTTTGCTGCAACAGAAAAAAGAGAAAAATGCAGCAGGTGTGACGTACCTGAGCATGGGGAGAGAGGGAGGGGTGGTGTTTTTGACTGTTCTCCTTCTAAGGTGACAAGATGAGACGAGAAACAGGAGGGAGAAAGAGATGAGTGGTGATATTTTCCTCTTTCTGGGGACTTCTTGTCTGCCAGCAACTTTTGTAGTTCACATTCCTCCAGTCAAACTGCAGCTAGCACATAACAGCAGTGTCATGTCTTCTTGTTTGGTGTATTGGCTGTTTAACCTAATAAAACAAAATCACATATAGTAAAATAATGCAATTTCATGTTGTGTGTGTTTACATGCATCTACATGTGTGATGACAAGTTGATACCTTGGGTGGAGGACAGTCTGTTCAGTAGATTACTTAAGTTGCAGCATAACAGGATGAAAGTCAGCCCCAACCCTCGTGTTCTTGTATAGAGTATACACTGTAGATGTGTGTGTGTGTGTGTGTTCGTATGTGTATTGTTTGCTTAGATGGAACAAAATGTCAGCAAGTCCTGGTTGAGTGTTAGAAAAAGCCCTGAAATGTGTTTATGTACAGGTCAGAACGCCTGGTATGAGCCTTACACTGTATATAGAAGTGTGCATGGATATATTTGTGAGTGTGTGTATAGTCTTACATGTCCAAGTTAACACCTTGTGCCCTTGCTGTCATTGTAGTTTGACTCTTCTGTACTGTGGTTATTTTTAACTTCCGGGGGTTTTCTGTGCTCCTGGATGAGCCAGAGGATGAAAGGAGAAAGCCGGTGAAAGAGAGAGGGAGAGAGATGACAGACGGATCGAGATTGTGGGGTGATGAAGCAGAGGGACATAGAGCGAGCGAGGTAGAGGCAAAGTGGAAGAGAGAGAGAGGCGACTAAGCCTGAGGATCAGGAGGCAGCAGATTAAGCCAAAGTCCCCTGCTTAAGTTCAGACTCCAATAGTTCCAACAGTTGCCCGCTGACCTCCACTCTGTGTACAACTCACACAGCGTGTGTGCATGTTTGTCTGTTTAACTTCACCTGTAGGACTGAATGCACATTTTTCACACATGCACGAGTGAAATAGTGAGTTTGTGTCTATGCACCATTGCCCCTGTGTATGTACTTGTGTCTTCATGTTGGCTTTCAGTGACAACAGTGACCGTTGGTCGTGTGACCTGTGTGGAACGCAACATAAGGTTTAGAGGAATAGCTGATTCGTCATTACCACCACAACAGCTCTGACATGGTGAGAAACAGAAGAAGAAAGGAAGGAATGTCAAAGAGTATGCAGCTCAAAAAAGTAGCTTCCTATCTACCTTTAAATACTGCGATGTGACTGACATAACTGACCACGCAGTTGCTGACATTGCTCCTGGTCTGTTCATCCAGTGTAGTATGAGGGTGGCTGAAAGCAGGACAGTCTGTGTCTGAGCTGTCTCTACTGAGTGCAGGGAGGCTGTTGGTGGTTAAGCAAGGTCACAGAAGTAGATGAACAGCCTACAGCTGCATGCAAGGAATGATAATGACAATCTGCAGTGCTGTCTTTTGAAGTTTAAACATTTTTCTTTACAGCCCAGACTAATGGCTAATCAAGGCTAATCCAGGCTCCTGCAGTGTCATTTTGATCTGTGCCCATTGACAACATCCCAAACCCAGGAAAAATGCTGGTTGAATCACATCAGACCAAACTCGTGTGCAGCTGAGACTGTTAAAGAGCTGAAAACCCTAAAAGAATCACTAGTCTGGGCTTTAGTGCACCACAGTCTTCTGACTGTTGTTTCTTTTGACTCTATATGTAAAGACTGTTGGCTCAGAGTAGAAGCTGTCAGCTGTTTTTCCTGAATCAAATCACCCCACTCCGCTGTTGACATTGATTTGGACTTATCTGCTAAACCAGCATACATGCTGAAGTCAACACTTCCCATCCCAGCCCCATCACAGTGTTTGCCTGAGTGTATTCATGAAGAGGAGACTGGCTTTGACCTCTGACCTCAGCCCAGCCAGCAGCTGCAGCAACAGGACGTTCTAATCAGCAGCTGGATGGACACCAAACTCTCCTCTCCTCTGTGGAAAAGTCTCTCTAAACAGATATGAAGCTCTTCAAGGAGAAAGGGGAAAAAAATGAAAGAGCCGTCACTGTAGTAGCAACTGCCTGCACGCTGCCAACTGTCACATAATCTTTTTTTTGCTGAAAGGTGCAGGGAGGAGAGGATTGTGGGAAGTAGGAGGCTACCTGGCTGAGTCGACCATTAGAGTAAGATGAACTAACAGCATCAGCTAAATAAAACCAGGAGGAAGATGATGAATTCACATTTAAATGCTCTTCAGACAGGAAATGGATTGTGAGTCTGTGTGTGTGTCATTTATTATCCAGCGAAAACATACAGAAATGAAATGTAAAGGAACAGTGCAGCAGTAAAACATAATGCACCAGGTAAGGAGAGACAAAGAGTATGTGGGTTTAAAAGTCTGGAGTGAAAAACCTTCTATAAATCCGCAAACATTAGATGGAGGAGGGAAGAAACGACAATATGGAAAGAGAGAAATGTGAGGAAAGAAACTGAGTGGGTGGAGGAGGGGTGGAGGAGAGCGGAGAACCTCATTATCTGAAAATCAGTTGGATATAAAGATGGTAGATGTGATCATTAGCACCAGGAGGGATCAGGCTTCGCTGTATGCCACTGTTTATCCTCCCACTTCTACAAAAACACTCTGTGTGTGTGTGAATGTTTCAGTGCAGAGTGCAGAGGATGAAAGGGTTCATGGGTAAAGTCTCCGGCTCGCTCTCTCACTGCTCGTTGCTCATTTCTTTCATTCCTTGTCTCCTTCTCCTATGCAAAACCAACCATCTTGAAAATGTTACTACTTGAACAGAACTGTGCTGCAACATTTTCAGATGGAAAATCTGATTTCTGAATGAATTTTTATGCAGTGACAAACAGCAAGGAGTGATGTTTCTGTTGGCAAAAGCTTTTCAGACGTTTTAAGCTCAAACTGTCCTGCTGTAATCACAGTATGGAGGCAAAAATAAGAATCTCTGTATGAATGTTTCCATCTGCTGGAGGCTTTTATCCAAACTACACCTAAAAACTGCTAAAAGATAAAGGAGGGGATTATTAATGCATTTATTTTATTGTAAATAGTGTGAATGTTCATTGTCTATTCAGAGTAGATAGAGGTCAGAACAGTAAATCAAGCAAATCGTGTTCACAGTAAAAAAAGAAAAAATTATAAAAAATTATATTCCTCTAAGCTTCACTAAGATTTCCTGTTTTGATTTGATTTGATTTATTTATTCTTTCAAGCATGTAAAGACAGTTGATATGTCAACACACATAATTTTACACATATCCAACAAATGCTAATCCAATATCAATTTGCTT
>NW_018127951.1:593887-594183 GCF_001952655.1 Monopterus albus
TCTGATCCCATATTTTTCTAACTTGTCCATTAATAATTCATGATTGATTGTGTCAAATGCTTTTTTTAGGTCAATAAATATCCCCATCGTGTAATTCTTTTCATCCGTAGCACTTGTAATGTCCTCCATCAGGTCAGTAATGGCCAAAGATGTCGATCGGTTCGACCTAAAACCGTATTGGCAATCAAAGAGGATTTTACGTTTGATACAGCTTATTACAACATTTTTCTTTTTTTCCACGAGTATTTCTACAGTCACACATTCCAGTAAATTATCCACCACCCTTGACATTTTCT
>NW_018127951.1:595488-599829 GCF_001952655.1 Monopterus albus
CTCTGTTACTTGCGCCGCTGAAATATAATCCTCTTCTGCTTCAACATCCTCGTTCGCTTCTGATTTATTAGCTCTTTTCCCTCTTGGAGGCATTTTAATAGTTGTAGAATTTGTTCAAAGACTTGAAAATGTAGAAGATGTGAAAAATCGTAGAACAGACAAGAGGAGCAGTAAACGTCTGCTCTCGCTTGCAACTCCTTACAAATTATCAGTAATCGCCTAAAACTGTAGCCAGATGGTGTTAGCAAGTGACAAAGTGGCACGAATGATGTACTAGGGTTTCTGTACAGTATGACAGAGTAGGGCTGCACGATAAATCATTTTGTAAGCATGATTTAGATCCCTGTGTGATCTCAGCCTCATGTGACAATGATTCTGCTGTGTTTGCATTAGCACAGAGATGCCCTGCATCAAACCAAGCGCTCCCTTTTCTTCCCTAAGCTGCATTAACCAACCACTGCAACTAATAACCGCAAAGTGATTTATTTCTCCCTCAACTGCTATTCGGCGCTAGGGGAACAGGACAGGCGGTGCAGCGTTTGAAAAACAGTTGCAATACCAGTTTATGTGTGGGATAATTTTGGTTTTGCCCGAGGATGCAAATCCAGCAGGGAAATAAATTTCATCGTTGTGAATTTTGGCATTTTTGAATGATTTCAATTTTCCCATAAACCCCTGCATTTCAATCAGTGCCTGTATTTTGTTGCAGATTTGGTCCGGTACATATAATAATTGATATTATTAACACTGAAATGATCAGATTTGGAGGACGTTGAAGCAGTACTATGAGCTCTGAGGCATTTTAGGGCTGCGTGATATCATATTGTGATATTTAAAGTAATTAACTGCCCTCAAAATGAATGAATTAAATTAGTTTTAGAAGGTTTAGTTTATAGATTTGGTCTCATGCAGTGCTTTTGAACATTAGTTTGATTATTTTACTTGTGATTCTGCCTACATCTGCCACATGATTATATAAGTCCTTAGTAATGGTCTTATATTTATGTCAGGTTCTTTCTGTTACAAAAGCAAAGTTGAGGAATGGACCAATCCTCATGAACTGAACAGAAGACCGACTCATTCAGCCCCGGCAGCGTTCACACTTTGTTAGCACTGTTAGCTCTTCTCATTAATCCACACAGGACAGCAGATTGTAGCAGTGCCTCTGTTAGCAGCAGGACCTGAAGGGGCTGAAGGATTCTCCCACATCAATAGACACAGACTACCAACCTCCACTCATTGTGAGCAAAAAGATGAATGAACGGAAAACAAAAATATCACACCTGTTAAATCCCACAGAGGCGCCTCACAAACAGACGCTCACAGGGGAAAGATAACGCTCTAATATTCAGCTCAAAGAGTGAATATGTGACACTGTCTGCAGGTTTGAAGTCACGCCTATTACCAGCTCTCTCCTGTATAACTCTTGCTAATCTTCTGTTTCTATGTAGGTTCATCTTCTAACCTCGCAGAAAGCTGCGGTGCAGAGTTTGAGCATCGAGGCTGTCTCATGCAGATATTGTTCAGCTTAAACCTGCAGCAGAGGGATGGGGAAAGGATAAAGGAGAGGGTCAGATGGGGAAGGCAAATAGAATGGCCGTTCCATTTTTTTTTATTGCAAGCTGATCCCTCTCCTTTTTGGATTGTTCTGTTTCCTTTTCTTGTTTTGCTCTCTTTTCCCCCTGAATGGAAAAGCCAAAAACAGTGCATCTCTTCATTCAATTTTATTTGTATAGTGCTAAATCACAAAAGTCATCTCAAGACACACTGCAAAGTAAGGTCTAGACCTTACTATTATTATTATTATTATAGAGGAACAGTCTGTTGAATAGATCACCCCCTCCACCCCTTTCTCTCTTTTACTTTATCCTCCTATTTTCTTTCTCTCTCTCTATTAAAGGCAAAGTCTTTTTATCTTTTCCAGTTTCTCCAGCCTGCAGTTTCTCTTCCTGCCCTCAATAGCAATATTTGTCATTCAGACAAACAGCAGGTAGTGGTTGGTAGGTTTGTCGAGAGTCGCTCTGCAGATGGTGGGAGCCATGCTATGAGGAAAAAGCATGACACTCACACATGCCCACATTTATTTGCTAGGCCGCTAATGTGCAGCAGAAGTTAATAACATGTCCTGAAGGTGTCTCCTTGTTTGCAGTCGAGTGTTCGAACTTCCTCGGGTCCAGTTCTGTTTACTGTGCAAAGAGCTGGTGCTGCAGCAGAGTATGTTGCTGAAGAGGGGCAGATCTGCACTTACTTGGACTCAGACAAGTTTAGTGTGGACCTGTTCACAACAACATAGTGGTGGTTGTGCTGTTGATTACTGGCTAACTGACTGAGTGAAATAGCATCATGGTACTTAATCCACCCTGAAAGGAGCAGTTTGCTTTCACTCAACGCAGTTAAAATGTGAAAATTGGTGCCGTCCCATTGGCCGAAGGGTTAAGGCACACGGCACATAACTGCATCCACAGTTCAAGTCTTGGCTGGGGAATGCTTGTAGCATGTCCTCTTCTTCTTTCCCCACATATTCTGTCACTCCCTGTGCTGACTGTCCACATAAAAAGCTTTAAAAAAAAAAAAAGAACTAAATCTGTGTACCTGATATTGATCCTGGCTGGACAGTTGGGCAAAATTAACATTTAAACTTGTTGACATCAATTATATGTCAATTAATCAATTCATTTTTACAAAGCTGCTTTAAGTTTCTCAAATGTGAGGATTTGCAGCTTTTATGATTTATATTAGTTTAAATAGAATATATTTCTATTTTAGACTGATAAGAATTTTTAACATTTTCTGACATTTAATAGATGAAATATTGAATAGAGGCATTGTAAAATAATCACTTTAACAGATAAATCAATAATAAAATAAAATCATTTGGACTGAAATGTCGCATTGGAATCACTTTGGACTCCCATAGATGAGCAGTGTACTATTGATCAATTCTCCAATAACTGTAAAATAATTTGTGCATCATGTCATTCACTGCCCGATACAGCAGTATTATGGAGAGGTATACTGTAATAACAATAATACATTTGTACATGTGAAAATGTGCACGAAAATATGCTACGGTGTTTAGACATGAAGCTTGTATGTGTGTGTGATCGGCTCGATCCCTTTCAGTACCCTTCGAATGCTGGAGCTGTTTCCATGGCAACGCTGACCCCTGGGAGTCGATGTTATTTTTTTCACACAAGTTGCCTCTTTAGAATTCCTCCCTCTCTCCATCTCTCTTGCTGTCTTCCTCACCCATCATTCCCTCCCACTCTGTTTGCCTCTCTGTACCTGTTCCTCCGTTTCTTTCACCTATTTGCACTTTGTCTCTTTCTCATCTTTTGTTTTTGTTATATAGGAAAGAAATGTTTTTTGTTTTTTTAAAACCATCCCTTTATTCATTATGTGTTTCTCTTTCAGGATGTCACTACACTGCGGACACACACACACACACACACACACACACACACACACACACACACACACACACACAGTGCATCAGGATCTCTCTTCTTCACATTCTCTCTGTATTCAAACATGGTTCGGCTCAGAGCACTCTCTCTTTCTCTGTATATTTTCTTTGGCTCTTTTTGTCTCCTGTCCTTCTCAAGGACACCTCTGAAAAGCAGTTCCTGGCAAAATTTCTTTCAGTGCTTACCCTGCGTTTAAAGTCTAATCTTGAGCTTAACAACGTGCGTGATTTTATCATATCTGCATGATAAAAATATTTTTCATCAACACTTTCCAGAACATATTTCTATATTTTCTTGTTGCACCACAGGGTTTTAAGGTTCATTCTCATGCATATACACTGTAATCATAATGCCACAGAGTGTGTCATTAAGGACAGTTCTCAGTAACACTGACCTGTACACACTTGTAGAAAGACTCTCTTTACCTTGTCTCTGTTCCTTCATGACTTTAGTGGACTTGACTATCCAGTCAAGGAGCACATCTCGTCCTTGTATTTCTCTGTTTGGGTCATTTTGATGAGATGCACAGGTGCTTGCCTGTATTTGGCACATGCAGATTAGCTATGATTATGGTAAAACTTCTGTCACAGAGCAATAATCTTTGATTCTTTTTTCCTTTTTTTTCTCCATCCTCCCTGCCCCTCCCACTAGGCCAAGCTGATCGTCCCCAACAGCACAGCAGGGCTGATCATCGGTAAAGGTGGAGCTACAGTCAAGGCGGTGATGGAGCAGTCAGGAGCATGGGTCCAGCTATCCCAAAAGCCTGAGGGCATCAACCTGCAAGAACGTGTGGTCACTATCAGTGGAGAGCCTGAGCAGAACCGCAAAGCTGTGGAGATCATTGTCCAGAAGATCCAGGAGGATCCACAGAGCT
>NW_018127951.1:600212-601444 GCF_001952655.1 Monopterus albus
GGCCACAGAGAAGCTAGCAGAAGGAGCCAAGGAAGTGGTCGAGATCGCCGTGCCAGAAAACCTGGTGGGAGCCATCTTGGGAAAAGGAGGGAAGACACTAGTGGAGTACCAGGAGTTGACGGGCGCCAGGATCCAGATCTCTAAGAAAGGCGAATTCATCCCTGGAACTCGGAACAGGAAGGTGACCATCACGGGTTCCCAGGCTGCCACGCAGGCTGCACAATATCTGATCAGCCAGCGAATCACCTACGAGCAGGGGGTACGCGCCACCAACCCACAGAAGGTGGGCTAAACCTGACAGCCAATGAGAAACGAGGAGGAAAAGAGTGGGGGCTTGGGGGAGGAGTACAAAAAAAGTGAAAGTGAGAATGGAAAAAGGAGAGGAGAGCCAGAATGTCGGAAGGAATCGTCGGTGCCGCTTTCTTATGCGTGTTGTCAGTATTCTCTATTAAAAATTTTTTGGCGCGAAGCAAAAATGTGCTGAGAAGACGAGGAGGGAGAGGAGCGAGTTATGCTGAAAAACCAAGAAATAATGTGTAAAATGTAAATAAGGTTTTATTACTTAACGTCTTGACCTTTTGGGATTTTTTTATTGTTTCAGTTTTTTGTTTTGTTTTGTTTAGTAAATTAAGCTGTCTGTTTGTTTTTGTGTATTGTGTGGACAAAGCTGAATGCAATGTAGGCAGGCTGACTGCCTGAGAGGTTACTGGAGGTGGGGGGAGGGAGGGGTATGGGTCCTGAGGGGAGGGAAGGGTTGACATTTACTGGGTGCAACCCTTCACCCCCAACCCAAAATCCAGTATAGAAGCAACCCTTACCCCTCGCTCCCCCTGCAGCCCATACCCTTCACCCTCCCATGGGAGTTTTTTTTTTTTTTCTACTTTTGATTTGCCCCTCAACCCCATCTCCTCACCTCCTCCCCCTGCTGTGCCCACACCCCCTTTTAAAAGGGTTTTATAGTGAGCAGGACTGCAAACTTCAGCCTGGTGTGTGAAAGAAGAAATGTCCACAACTCCCCCCAACATCTTTTATTCTTTCCCCCGAAGATGATCTCACCTCCCTCCTCCTCCTTTGGGAGATGCAGGAAGAGTGAGGTGGAACTGGGGAGCGGTGGGTGGGGGGAGAATAAACTAGGCGTTTCTTCATTGCACACCCCCCGTATACCCTGTGATGTATCCTACAAGCAGTGCAGCGCGACAGGGGTGCTATGGCATGTAGCGCCCCCCCCCCCC
>NW_018127951.1:601473-623329 GCF_001952655.1 Monopterus albus
TAGAAACGACGAGAGTGATACTGTGCAAGCTGCGGCAAACACACAGGATCTATGGCATTTTTTGCAGTCTGCTGTGATAATTCTGTTAATGATGTTGTCATGATTAGTACGATAGGAGTCATCGCCATCGTCGTTATTTATTAATGAGTTCACCCATATAAAGCTGAGTTGTTCCTTTTTTTAATCTGTGAATTCAGGTTGACATGAATGTAAATGAGACTATTTTTGATTTGAATCTTTTGTTTTAATTTAAGTGTACTGAAGATGAATAGTAATGTCACATAGTGTAATATATGTCTTATTTAAGTCCAGTAAGAAGGCCGCCCCAGGCATTAAGATCATTATAGTGAAGGATAACCTTATATATCCAGTCAATGAGCAGAACAGGGAACGCACACACACACATACAAACTGAAACAAAACACTATGATGCCATATTTGGTGCTAGAAAAGGGAATTCACCATATCTATAATGCAGACTGCAGTGAGACCTCTAGATTAGAAAGAACCACAGGCTGCAGTGCAGCGCCTTAGCAGCTATAAACACCTGTCTGTCCTCGCTCATGCTCCAAATGAGCTCTTTTATATCTGTAGTAAAATGCCCTGTTACAAATTGCCTACAGTGCAAAATTGTAACTAAAATGATTAACTGAGAAACTCAATAACTGAGTTGAGCTGAGAATAGGCGTCAGACAAAATGCTGCTTCTCAGCCTGTGGTCTTCCAAACCATTAGATGAACTCGAACCGCAGATTAGATCCAGCAAGAACACTTATGACTCACAGCGCACTACTGAGAAATGCAAACATCAAGTAACAGAAAACACTGAAACATGACGAGGGAACGTTGTTTGTCCGGGGTCCACTGCTGAATCTGCAATCCTCGCTAGCAGATTTGCTATTTTAAGGCAGCATGCATATCAGTTAAGAAGAAAAATAGCCTCACTGATCTCTGCCCTTATCAAGCAACCGTCTGACTGCCGATGAGGTAAAGGGCAGACACGAGAGATTTTACGTCCAGGGAGCTGAGCTCAGTTCTGCCTCTGGCAAACTGCAGGTCTCCCATGGCAACAGGTTTTCTGCCCACTGTAGACCCAGGAGGCTGTTGAAGATGTTGTTTGTTTTTTCACTTTTTTGTTTTTGTTTCTGTCGTGTTATTATTATTATTACTTTTTTTAACAATCGGAGTACACTGAATTTTTGTCTTAATGCACTGTGAAGCGAGGGAGTGGTTCTCTCTGCCTATGAGGTCAGGGACATGTGCTGTAGACGGCATTGTGATTGGATGGTTTTTGTATGACAGGGAAAAAAATTCACATATATAAAATATATGTAGAATGCATATGAAGAACTTCACCAGAAATGCACGTCATGTCTGAAAACTGAAGGAGGAGAAAGCGACTAGGTCGATGAAGAGGATCAATCAATTAGATTCTACTTACCCGTTGTCTCGGAAAAGTGTTTTGGATTTAGAGGGCGGGATGTCGGGGGAGTGTTAGGTGTCCAGTACCAGATTAAAGAGACAGGAACAAATTCTAAATTCACATTTCTTTTGCAGCTGTGTCTTTGTCATAAACAGTTGAAATTGATAATGTGACTGCACATCCAATGGGCAAGTCTCTGGACAGGAGCTGAAGTGTGATGGAATGTAAAATGCCAAAAATGAGGAGAGGGGCGCATTTGATTTATTGAGCAACTTAAAAATCCTGGTGAGGGGAGGGAGCTCCTCTTTTTGATTCCTTTGAAACCAATCTGACCAAAAATCCTCCGCTGTGCTATCGAATGTGTCACTCTCTGTTGGAGCACCAGTGAGGGTTTAACTCCACAGCTTGGTAAGGAGGCTTCTTTACTCCCATCTAACACCATCCACACTCTCCTCACCCTCCCTCCCCACCTGTCCTCAGTCCTCCAGTGCACCACCATCCTGACACCCCTTCTCCTCCTACCACATCGCTCCATGGGTGATTATGTCTGGTGTTAACGATCAATGCATGTCTGCTGCTTGCCCTGACAAACACCACAGATCGAGTCTCTCTCCTTTTTGCCTCCTGGGGCAGCTGAGGCTCGGAGACGCCCTGATGCACCACCATCAGAAAACGACCACACCTGCAGAGGAAGTCACAGTTTAGGCTGACAGGGCACAGCACGCTAATGTGTAGGTTGGACCAGTGCATTTTATTTTATATCAAGGAAGACAAACATTTTTGATTTGGAATAGCTAGAAAATACATTTATTGTCACTGATGGGCTTTGACTGGATTTATTCTGGATATTTTTTGGCAAAAACCTGATAAAGACTCTAGGAGGTTGGTGTGCTTTTGTTCCACTGTAGAACTGTACTGTGTTGTATGCATTTAGTGAAGAACTTAGTGCATCCTATGTCAAGTTTTGGTGCATAGACTATTGCTTGTTTTGTCATTTATTAAGCAAAATGGCAAGCGGTTGCTGACTACAGCTTTCCAAATCGGAGGATTTGCTTCTTTCTTTATATCTTTGTAAACTGAACATGTTTGGGTTTAAGATTGTTGGTTAGACAAGGGAAGAAATTTACAGACAGTTCTGGGAAGTTGTGACAGACTATTTTCACTTTTTAGAGACATTTCTAAGATCAACAATAATTCAGTTAATCAAACTTAAGACTGAAGATTAATAAATAAAAAGAAATGAAAACAGTCACTATTTTCAGCCTTAGTTGTGTTGGTTTGTCCTCCATTAGGATAAACCTGCTTTGCATTTGAGGGAAAGCCAAGGGATGTTCTTTAGCTTGACCAGAACAGGTTTAGTATGTTGTCCAATTTGTCTGAAGTTTCATCGCTGACTTACTTTGGATGCAGCACAGTACGTTTACAGTGGAAAACTGCATCGAATTTCCTGAGAAAGGTGCCAGTTGTTTAGATTAATACAGGACAGATTTCTTTTTCATCTCATTAGGCTAATTAATCTTGACAAAGATCTCTTATAGTTAGTCTTTTACACAGCGGTTAATCTCTTTAGTTAACATTAGGTGATGGAGATAAAATGTGACGAGTACTGGAAGCAATATACTTTGTGGCGTGTTGTCTTGTCCTGTCCTTTATCCTTTGTCTGCTGTGAGAGCTTCTGGATTTACCTGTAGATGCTGAATAGGTTTACATGAGCAAAATTGTTTAATTTGTGGAAAATGCTGCTATTTAATAATAACTGATGTACTAAAAATACAACGTAAAAACATATCGAAATCTGTCCTTTAGCTGGAGAGGCTAGACTTAAGTGGCAGTGTAATACATGCTCTGTTATAAGCTGATGGTAAGTTATTAATAGTGTAATTCTAACCTGAACAAGTTAAACCTGTGCCAAAATAGGTCGTTACAGAGTACAACTGTAAATGTATTGATTTAAATTAGTTAAGAGGAGACATACTTTTATATTAAGAAAATGTGAAAAGTGCCAAATGAACCATATTTATAATTTACATAGGCAGGGAGTCGTCCCCATGACCGTTTTTAAGAACTAGACTAACGGACAAAGCGCCTCAGTGTATCAGTTTGTTGAAGTCCTCTCTGTTCCTGCCATGAGCAGAGGGAGCCGCCATGTTAGCCAAGTGTTAGCCAGTCCTCTGGGAACTACATTCCCAGAATGCAACAGCACTATGACTCTGGGGCAAGACAAATTAATATAGCGATAGGTTAGCATAATAATGCTAATGAAAATGTGACTAAATAGCATTCTTAAATACAGCCTTTTATAGTTACAATGAAAATGTATTTTGTGGAAATAGATGTTATCTTTTTTGCATGTCTATACTGCATGATATCAAAGTGAAGCGTGGACACACTAACAAAAGAAAAAACTGCAAAAAAATGCTGAAACAAAAAAGTAGTGACAAAAAAAATCTTTGCATGCCGATAAGGGTAGAGCATTTTGATATAGTTTTAAACGCGTTCAAATGTTTGTTGTTTTTTTGGTCGCGTTGAGTCCAGGTCCACTGGCCACAGGTGAACAAAATGTTTGATTTCAATGTTACAACTCAACAAGTATTTTGTCATTATGTTGTCTAACCATCCTCAGAGGGATATGAACAAAACTCTTGAACAAACCTAAGACTATTTTGCTACTTACTGAGTGAGCTTGTATTAAAAAATTCTCAGTCGCCACCTAACCTTAGAAAGAAAAAGCATCTGGATTTAATTTCAAATTAAGACTGAGATTGTCCATGAATGTACTCACATCTGCATAAGTTTGCATATCACTCCTCTGACCACTGACGTGCAGTAGAGGCTTATGTGTGTTTTCTTGTGTTTTTGTACTCTAACATTACTACTTATCCTCTAACCCTTGACATGCTGTGTCGAGCTCTCAGAATAACTCTGTCTGTCCTTTACCCGCCTCCCATCCTCTGACCTCTGGCCTGTCTTGTCTTTGCACCTTATTGACCTAAAAAATGACCTGGAGCATGTCTGTCCTCTCCCAGTGTGTTTCGATAGGTTGGGACAGATTTCTTATGAGAAACTGCGTGAGAAAGAGAGATGAAAACTTCCCCAACTCAACCTACAAATCCCCCCCACACACACACACAGTCTGTTCTGCTGCACTCTCAGCCTCGGGCGCCTCTCTGCAGGATTTGGGACAGATTGATTGTGTTCTCACTCCCTTGATATGCAATCAGAAGAGAGACAACACTGACTATTGCCATAGTGGTTTTGAATCCTGATCCCACCCTCTCTCTCTCTCTCTCTCTCTCTCTCTCCAGTTCAGTTCAATTACATGCATTATTGGCTTCAGTGTCAAAAAAAAGTTGCCAAAGTCCTCCCACCTCTCTCATTCTTCATTATGTAACCAGAAACCAGATGGTTTCAGAGTGGTCATGTTTTGTACCCTGACAGATGTTGTCATTAGAAATGGCCCGCTTTCTACAAAACTCCTCAAAAAGGAAAAAAAAAGAAACCCAATATTTCCATGTGTTGCTCTTAGCAACATGTTTGCACTAAACTCTCTGCTGTTACTGTGCATGGCAGGCCAAGCTGAGGTGGGGGTCAATGTGCGAGACTACTGTAGACGTGTAGCCTTACTGTAGGTGTTTACCCAGAAGTGTATTTTGATGTGCATGCCCCTCTCTCTCCCTCTCTCTGAGTTCGTCTGCTTTAGGCCAGCTCCGTGCTCGTGCTGTCTGTGTTGCGGCGTAGCCAGCTAGTCATTTTCTCCCTTTCTTTTTTTATTGTGATGTGTAGAGGAATGCAAACTTAACATTCACCTGCTCGCCAGGTGACATCATTGCTTCTCAGTGGGTGTGTGGCTCTTCGACATAGTCCTCAGTCCTTGTTTTCAGCCCCTCCCCTCCACTGCCCCAGCTGCCTCAAACCACAAACACACTCTCACCCACACCCACCACTGACCCACCCACCACTTCAAACCCTTAAGACACCCTTTGTCACATCCCCCTCTTCCCCCAACTCGGGCCCCATCAAAGCACCAGCAACTGTAGACTGCATTTGTCATATCACTGTTTTTCTGTTCCTTCTTCTCGTTCGCTGTTGGGGGTTTTTTTTCCTGGTTTTGATTTGTACTGTATGCTGTCTAACCTAGACCAGTTTTAACAAAATGCCATTTCTGTGTGTAGCCTGTTTACCCCTCCCCTCCACAAACACACACACACACACACACACACACACACGTCCATGCCCTCTTATTTGCACTTTCACTGCCCACTCCTCCTCCTCGCCCAAACATACACATACTTTCCTCCTCCTCCTTCCACAAGTCTCTTCTCTTGAGTGCCAAAATAGAACAGAGAGGAAAACACAAAAAAAGACAACAACAACAACAACAACAACTACCATTCCAAGCGTTTCTTTGAGTTGTTCTTGTGTGTCGGACATCCATCCTGGAAGCACCCATGAAGCCAGCATGCTCCGCCCTCATAACATGATGTCGCTCATGACGCCTCAACTGAACAGCACCTTGCCCCCCACCACCACCACCACCTCCTCCTCCTCCTCACCACCCCCCACAGAGCTAAACCCGACAAGGATTAACCCTCTGCAGGTTGGCTACCTACCTACTGTCCTGCCTCTCAACCTAAAACAGCCCTACCGCTCATGCCAGCTGCTTTCCTAATTCTGTCATCTCTTCAGCCTGTGGGACTTCATTGACTGTGTGCCATAGTGTTGGGGGCACCTTTCACTCGCCTCACCTCCCCCTCTTTCTTCCCCTCCCTCACCTTTTCTCTCTCTCTACCCCCACCCCCCGCTCCATTTGATTTTTCTCGATGGGAAAGATTCAAAAACTCCATTTTCTAATGATGATTTTTTTGTTGTCGTTTAACATCCAAACCACGCACGCCAACACATGCACCGCCCCTGCGCGGTGGTGTGGGGAGTGTTTACGCACCGTCAGCTGCGCAGCCATCCTCTGTCCTCTTGAACTTTTTGAACTTTCACCCCCTCATGAACTTTATTGACCTTCTTCCTCCTCCTCCTACCCCCCTTCTGTGTTCATCCAACTGTTTGGACGATAACTCTCCATTCCATCCCCAAAATCTCTCTGAGACTGTGCAATGCTAGCTGATATGATTGGATTTTTTGTTTGTTTGTTGCTCATCATTGGGGACAATTCTCTGACATAAGTTAAAAAATAATAAAAAAAAAAATCATATGAAAGGAAGGAAAAAAATCCATAAAAGAAATGCAGACAAACAAAAAAAAGAAAAAACACTAAACAACTGTTTCTCCACAATTTCATTTTTTTTCTCTCTCATTGTAAATATTTTTGTCAGATTTTTGCCAAGCTGTAAAGAGCGAAGTGTTGAGCAGAAAGGGGCTGGCAGCATAAACAGGAACTAGTGGATGCAGTAGACGATCATTACACTTTTCATCCTCTGTATCTGATAGTTAGGTCTGCCTGTATAATTGGCTATGCTAGTGCTACTGTGTTAACATGTGCTGTTGTTATTAGTGTTGATTTATCTACTGTAATCGCTGTTTAGCTTCCATGTTGGAAGGCAAAGTCTTTAGATAACTGTGCTCATTGAATTATAATACTAATCTTGAGAAGTAGCCTGAGCCATTCTCAGTGTAGGCTTGTTTTGTACATTTGTTGATGTTTTCCTAACAGTGAGTTGTAGTGGCGCTAGTATCTTTTTCATCAGGCCATACTTACTAACAATGCTCGGTTGTGTTAGAGACGTATCGTGGAAAACGGCTCGACTCAGCTCCTCCAGGCTGGTGAAGCACCCAGGGAGGTGGACGGAAGAAACATAAGAAAAACAAACTTGTCGCCAGAGAGGAGCTCAAATGAGGAAGCTGAGCTGCTAACTTTTGTGCAATACAGTCCTAGTTTACATAACATAGAATGATAGTTTAGAGATGATTAACCTCTGCAGGTGCCGTTCAGCCATTCTGCTGCCTGCAGAACCAAACTTGTGGCATATTTCCATATTTCAACTCTACATCAGCAACATTCTGAAAGTATTAAAGTGACTGCGTGAGGCTGAACTCCATTTCATCACATTGCTCTGAGCTCCACTCTTGATTTATGCTGCCTGCCCCATTGCCCTGAAAACACCACGAGCTATTTATTTCTCAGACTATTATTATACTATTAATAAATAACAACACAAGAAAAAGGGAACGACTGGAAAAAGGTGAATTAATATTGTTTTGTTTTTATTTTTAGTATTTTAGTGGCTGCTTTTAACAACATTCATTAACTGACTTAAAGAGTATTGAATATTTAATGTAATTGTAGCATTGTGTTTGTAAAGAGAAAAAAAAAAACCTAGTGAGTTGTGTTTCTTGACTTGTGGATTACCAGTGAAGTGGGCAATCTAGTGCTAATATATATGAGGTCTTTTTTTAAGGATTCTTATTTTGCGACAGCAACAGCAGTCATTATAAATGTTCATTTTAGCATCACCTGTCTTCCGTTGTCTTATTCTTCACCTTCCACCACACTCTGCATCATCACAGTAACACATCGCAAGTCTGGGGTTGGGCAAGAATGTGTGTTTGTGTGAGTCAAGGTGTGGAGCAAATGTGTTGTCATCATGAATGTACACATGAATCTAAGTTAACAAGCCTTCGTGTTTATTTGGGTGTGTCTCACTTCTATTTTAATTCATGCCCGTGTGTGTGTGTGTGTGTGTGTACGAGTGCTCGCTGGCTCTGTGAGAGCGGGGTTCGGGGTGTGTGTTCTGTCCAGTGTCCACCAAAAGCTAAAACCTGTCAGGCTTCCATAGCTCCTGATGGAACCTCCTGACATTATAGCTGCAAACCCTCATCATGTGATCTGACTCAGCTCGACTGTCCATAACCACTTCAATCACCTGACCAACCAAATCAACCAATCACTGTCCACCACTACCGCCTTCCCCTGCGCCATCCTTTGCTGCACACCACGTCAGTCCCATGTGATGTTCTCCATCAGTAACATACTACTGTCACAATATAGTGTTACATGCGGGCAGATCTGGGGATAAATGCTCTGTTCAAACTTGGGGTGCGCTTGGTTTTATTTTACTAAATTGTGATGTTTTCACCTACCAATTACACAAAACACCCCTTAAGTTGCTCAAAAAGCACGTATACCTCAAGTCGATTGACTTTTAAAGGGTCAGTTCACCTAAAAATAAGTGTTTCTCCAGGGTTTAAGATATCAGTCTCTGTCTCCACCCCACAAAATGGATGAGTTTAGTTTGTGGTGCTCACAGCAGTGAAACTTTACATTTAAAAAAGGTTAACCACAATCTTTCTTTTTTCAGAAATAGTGTCCCTGTTGCTGTGGGTAAAACACAGACCTCACTGAGAACAGTTTTTATTGGGACCATTTTGCCTACAGACTGTAGCCTAGTGAAAGCTTTAAAATACTAAGAATGCACCAAAAACAACCTTGCTTTTCTGGGTCAATAGTGACAAAACTACCACAGATGGGCACCTCAAAACAAATAGTGCACAGCTACATACCTCTAAAATGAGAAAATATTTTGCAATATAGATGAAATGGCCCTTTAATCTGTGTGAGGTACAACTGTGTTTTCTTCAGCATCATATGAAACAATTTAAAATTCAAGGATTTTTCCCCAGAGCTGCATTTTACATTCTACTGTTCATACTACTGTATGTGCTGCATACTACCTTACCAGGTCAGAATCCACCTTAACCTGTCTCCATGCCAACCACAGAGGAGCCAGTTGCATGGGCAACCGGCTTCGCCACAACAAACCAACCTACCAACCAATCATCCTCAACTGCCGAGGCCACGCCCACCAGACTATGATCGTTCCATAGAAGAAGAGATAGAGGAAGAGAGAGGATAGGAAGAAGGGATGACAGGTGTAAGAGACGTAGTTGTGATTCTCAGGGTGTCATATATAGATCTACTTTTCAGTGTGCTCTCCAGTCTCTCACTGGTGTCCTGTTGCCCCTAACTGAGCCCAAAGACGATCATGTCCTTCCATGGCAAATTCTTTGTACGATTGATTGACTACTGAACAATTCTTCTCGATCAGTTGATTGAAAGTATTGATTGACCAACTCTCTTGAGTGATGCCACACAACCAGCCAGGTGAATTAAGCTAGGCACTGAAACTAATGTTTACAACCCAAATGAGACCAACAATGCTGTTGAAAGAATGTCTAGGACTTAAAAAAAGACAAATTTCTGAGGAGTACTTATTTCTAAATGATGGAACTTTTCGCTTACTTTCTATGTGACATGAGGTAATGTAATTTTTTTCAATCATTGCATGTGAGTATTTTGATTTGCAATGAAAAACTGTTAGAATGGATGGTACATTTGTGACATCAGTGCAACGTTGAGATGCCGATGCTAGAAGTCAATGTCGGTGTCTTATAACAGTGTTTTCATGTCGCCGTGAGGAGTACCTATGGACCAATGAATGCTAAATGTGTGACCATACAAAGCTGTAAAGGTTTTGTTTATTTGTACATGGTTATGGGTAAAATAAACCATTGAAGCAAATTAACATTGCTAGTCTTAAGGAGTAAGCCCTCACACAGTGGTTTGTAAAGTCAGTACCAAGAGCAGTACTTTGAAAGGTTTGGATCATGCACTAGATACACTGTTACAAGGTAAGTTTCAACAGTGAGAACTGATCCAACATGGCACCTGGTGATGTGCTTCTATTCAAATATTTGGAGGTTTTCTAGGAGGGCTTGATGTAGTTGGGTCAACATGTTAGAGAAAGTCAAGAACTAAAAACAGGGTTTGATCCACTTCACACATCATCGTCCTCCCTGCGACAGGCATCACAATCAAGAAGGGGTGGGGCTCAACACTCTGACATATCCATCTACCCACAATCCTCCCGTGTACCAGAGTCATCCGATCAACAAACACCTGCACCCTCGCATCCACCATGATTCCACAAATCAGCCAATCAGCTCCTGTGACCTCTGGCCAAATCGTCTCCATGCCATTGGCTAAGTGGCTTGTGGCTTTTTGAGCTGTTGTTCCAAAGCTCCCAGGGAAATGGAGTCACAGTTCACAGCATGGTCTGACCAACCTCTTGTCACTCTCCTCCCACACACCTTCTCCATGCACCACTAAAGAAGTTCCTCCAGCTTCCAGCAAGAAGGTCCCACTGTTCTGTGGTGTTTATATAGAGTGCACATTGTCACACACACTCGATGAGAGTTAGGTCACTGCAAACAAGCAGGCAGAGAGTGAACTACTTAAATATGGGTGAAACTGTTCTTTAAAACTACACTGATTGACAGTGTATTAGTAAACTCATGCATACATTTACAAGGCTGCCTCAACAAAATATAAATGCCAAGATGTGTATCCATACTATGTAAAATGGAGACTTTTTCATTTCTTGGAGGCCAAAGTGCTGTGTAAGCAAAAACGATCTCATTGGTTGATTTAAACCTCACGTGCAAAGCCAAAGAACAGCAGTTTTCTTGGGCAGTAACATTAGACTGAAGCACAGTGAACAAGCCAGCAGCAGGTAGGAGATGAGGAGGGGCTGTCAAACAGCAGCCCATGATCCAGATGTGGCTCTGCGCTTAAATCATCTGGCCCTATGAATAAAATGTTCCCATACTGGGCCTGTTTTAGTCTCCCGTAGATATGACAAATTATATCTTTAGAAACACATTGAAAATGGCATTAGTAGAGACATATGGACACTACACAGTGGCTTTCCTGTGCTCATAGTATATTACAGACTATTAAAGTCATAAGGGAAAATAGCATATGAAAAATAAAACCACTTCATTTGAACTCTCTCCAATTCAGACAGATTCTTTAGTACTATTTATTTAAAAGAAGTTTGAGCCTGGCACAGATGCAAATCTGAAACACAAATGATGAGACGATGCAGTAAGGTCGAAAAAATTCCTAACAATGGTCATGGCACTGAATGTACCATATGTAACAACAGAAATCAAATCCAGATCTCAAAACCAAGACCAAGTCTCACAGCAGAGAGTTCAAGGCGTTTAGTCAAATGAGACAGACTGTGAGATCTGCTTCATCACAGAGCCTCTGTGTGTGCTGCAAGCTCTTTAAAACAGGTCAGACTGCAGTGCACATCAACACCAGAGCTTCAGACTGAACTGACAATAGTGAATCACCGTCAGTGACTGAATCCGCAGTGTTACCGGTGACTGATAGCACCATTTTTAACTCTGCTGTGACAGATAGCACCTCCTCATTAAAAGGCCACATTAAGAGCCATTGACCTTTACAACAAGTGCTTATATACAGTATATCTAGTTTTGTAGAAAACCAACAGAAACAAATTAAACAGACTACTGAACTGAAAACAATGAAAATCAGTGCAGGATGTTAACTAACTGTTCTACATACTGAAGACAGTGCCAACAGTAAGGTGGTAGTTTTGCTTAGAAACAAAGAACAAACTACATACTCTGTAGCTAATCATCTGAATTACTAAAGTTATTTGAATTAGCAGAGTGGTTAAGGTGCAGCGCTCTTGCCGCTGCGGTCTGAGTTCGAATCAGGGTTGCGTCAGGAAGGGCATCCGGTGTAAAACACGTGCCAAATGTCAACATGCAAGTTGTCAGTGTGACAATTCGCTGTGGCGACCCCTAAAAAAACAGGAAAAGCCAAAAGTGACTTTCTATTTGAATTAGCAGAGTGACTTTCCTTTCTTTATGCTGTCAGTCAGCTTTATCATATGTAAATGTGGGCACTAACCTCCTATAAATACATAAACTTATTATAATCTGCCTGTTTGCCTTCAGACACTCTTGCCAATATCAACAGTCATCTCTCCCCTGTTTAGGTTTGAGTAAGTCAGTCTTTTAGCCCGTAACTATTCAAATACAGAAAACTAAAGGTCCACACTAGACTGTAGGTAAGCCCAATAACTGTCCAGAATGATGGAAACAAAAGTACGGCTTCTGCTTTGTGAAATTCTACTTTAACAAAAGGGCCACAATACCAGATAGCTATACGCTCACAGAAAGAAATTGACAGCTCTCGTTTCGCTCTACCTAGCTCGTATTAACTGAATCAATAAGATTATTTTTCCTTCCAGAGCAGCTCTGCCTCTAAAAATCTTGTCAAAACCTTGTCTTAGTGTATTACTGTCTCAAAACAACATCATTCTAAAGGTTAAAATGCAGCTCTACCTTTTCTCCTCATCTGAGCAATGGGTCCAAAACTGGCTAGTGAGATGTACTGCAGCGTTGTAATGAACGATAACTTGCCTTAGATCAGCTCCCAGAGGAGCTGTAAGTTGTATAAGAACCACAGAGGCCTCTGTGGATACAAGAGGTAAGTTGCTCAGAGTGCTACCATAACTTAAAGAAGGTTAAATGGTATAGTGACTGCAAAAACCTCTCAATTTATATATGGCTAGAAACACGATACATCTAAGAATAGACAGAAGATGCTTAGAGCTTAACTGTGCCTCTGTGAGGACAGAGAAGTTCAGATAATCAAAACAACAAACGCTGTAGCAGGATAAAGGCAGGTAAAGCAAGAAAGTCCATTAGGAAAACATACCATTTATGTGTATCCAGCCATATTCTAGCATTAATATGTCGGCTACAGTTTGGCACTGAATTTATAATCTACATGAGAAACATGTTTCATTACATTATCTACTAAATCATTCAGTAATTTGAATAGTTTTTCAACCATCTCGTAATATAGATATTTATTTAGATGTGTACTAATCCAAGGTGTAATTGGAGGTGTCTAGATTTTCTGTATTTTGCTGTTATATGCTTTAAAATAACCTGTGAAGTCCCTCGACCTGTTTTTCCAGCGTGTTTCAGTTCACTGGTGCCCTATTTTCGTGCACAGGGCGACAGCCTGTACAGACTCCGCCGCCCGCGGTGGTCCCAAGGAGCCCCGTAGCGACGGGGGAGCGTGTGTGACAGCCGCCATGATAAACTAGCTGTGCTCCTGTAGGCTTGTACCAACATGTAGATCACAGACTTCCTCGAAACTAGGGCGCTTTGGTGTCGCTCATCTTACGACTGTTTTCAGTCCATCGCTACAACCATTAAATATTTCCAGGACTGCAAAAGCCTGAGCTTAACTGCCACCACAAACTGTAAAAGTAACTTTAGTAAATTAAACTATTTGCCCAGGAAACATCTCTAACTCTAAAGTAAAGCTTCTGACCTCATGCTAGCTAACGCTAGCTACCTATCTGTCTTTGTCAGCATTAACAAAGCACCAACTACAGTTAATAGCACATCTCTCCTTTTGGAGGCTGCATATTGATTTCCCTCCCTCCTCCTCATCTCTTCTTTTCACTCGTTCCCTCACTCATCTGAACTCTATGAATTGATCCCAGAAAACCCCAAAGGAGGTGTTCACAGGAATTCCCAGGCTGAAGTCTGGAGGAAGTCGGAATGAAGATGAATAGGATAGGCTTGTTTCTTGCAGAGCAACAGTGCCTCCAATGCGCATGCAGCCTCTATTTCTGTAACCATAAAGGGACAAACGGAACCTAAAGAGCAATACAGCAAATTATTTATGTTTTGGGACCATGCACAGTGTGCGAACGCCCTCACTGTCCCTGTGGAGGACCCTGTTTACAAGCAGCATGCCGAGGTTTCACTGTTGAAATGTCAGCATCACCTCGAAACATTTACCAGTAGTCACTATAAAAGAGAAATGTACACAGAGTTTTCATGGTTTCTGATGGAGGAGCACAAACACAAGTTTTGTGTTTTAACAACATAGTTGAGGTTTATGGAAGAACACGATGTGTGGCCCGTTTTACTCACACAGAAGGGGATGACTGCATCCCGACCACTTTTTGCTGGATCCAGTTAGTCATTCCCATGTGGTTTGATCATGAATGGAGATCTGTAACCACCACTCCAGCACTCCAGCAAATGAACGGAGGTCATGTGATAGCCGATCAATAGATTAAATGGCAGTGTAAGGCACTGTGAGGTCAGTGTCAGCAATAGCAACATTATATTTTAATGCAAATGAAGGTCAGTCATGTATATTACAGTGAGATGTTTAAAACATGTGTTTTAGAAAGAAGTGTTGTTGACTGCTCAGTTATGAATCTAAACAGCTCTTGAATGTCTAAGATTGATACTTTCTGTAAAATATTCAGTATTTGATGGGCCATTTATCCAATTTAGGGATAAAATTCTTCAAAACACTGATCCCTTCCTCCTTTCTATAGCAGCAGTCTGACAGGTTAGGCTGCAAAAACATCAACATTACAGGAAAAAAAAAACGATATTTATACATTATTAGTGTATACACACACACACACACACACACACACACACACACACATATATATATATATAAGCACTTTAATTTGTGCCATTTAAAGCTACAGTCAGTTACACTATGAGTCTGTTACCCCCTGTGGCCAAACATGTTAAACAATACATCCATCTCAAAAATGAGCTTCAGTAAGGAAATCAACGAAATCAACATAGTTTCTGTCCAACAACAACAAGCAATATTCCACCTTCCTGAAAAATCGCCTTTATTCCTGTTCCCAGCAATCTACCAAGTAATGGCCACCACTCCCCACTCTGTCACCCTCTCCTTGTCTCACTAGCTCTGCTATACCTCCCTCCGACAGCCTGCCCTACATCCCAGTGCGATGGTGGCGGAGTTTTTGCCAGCGTAAACAGCAGATGTTTTGAATCTGAAAAATACACAATCACTTAATCCATGCCAATTCACATGCTGAGCGACGCAGCCTCATAGAATCCACAGAGAGGACAAAGGTTCGTCTGAAGGGTTTCGGAATAAAATCCTTCATGTGATATAAAAAAAAAAAACATTTGTGAGCTTTTACAGACAAAGAGCTATTGTGTGCCAAACTCCCTTTGCTTATAAAGGAAGCAGTTTGTTTTTAAAGGAATATATATTTTATATGAAATTTAGAAACTGATTCTGTGAAGGATGAATAAGACTCTGATTTATGCATATCATTTATAACTTGGTAAAATTTTAAATTTAAATGAATATTTTTGGCAACTAAAACTATTTGTAGTTAAATAAAAAGCTTCAGCTCTAGTATTTTCAAAGAACTGTATCTTAACCAAGGGGGACATACTCTGCTTGTGCGTACAGTGTGCGGATTTTAACAAAAAAGTGAAATTCCCCAGTCTTTCTTAACATCGTTGGTTAAAAAAATACCAATACTCCTTCCTGTTTTTAATCAAACTCCTCCTCTTACAGCAGCTGCTTACTCAACATCTCCCAAAAACAGAAACCTCACAGTATTTTAAGGGACCTCAAGCATGAAACACCAATTTGTTAATAAATATGTCCAGAATTTACCGAGCTGGTTGCACTAATGACATTAGAGTAACTATGTATGTAAAGTACTATGTTAGAGACAGTAGAAGTCTTCAGCCTCATAGCATGTTTGATTAATTTATTTTAAATTGCTCCTCATTGTCCTTCATCCATAACTGTCCTCTAATCTACAGACACCAGTCAGCCGAGCTAAACCCTGAACAATGATTGTACTTTTTCTAAGCTGTTTGTTCTGCTGTGATAACATTTTGGTAACGCTTTATTTTACAGGTCCACCATTTCTTAATAATTCCTTGAAAGAACCATGTAGTTTTTTTTATTATTAATTACAGGAAAATATGGAAAAAGTGGATTTTTTTGTCCACTGAGTTGTGTTGAGTTTATTATTGGCTTCCAGATGACTTTCCATGAATCAAACTACTCAATGTAAACCCCAGTTAATATTTATTGTTTATTTATTAGTTATTCGAAATGGTATTCTTCATTTATGCTGAATTGGATGGTTGTTTGTGGACAAATTTAACATTTTGATTGTGTAGTTAATCTTCTGTCCCCACCTTGTGCTAGCATAGTATTTAGTAATAACTAGAAGGGTACCAACTGATCACTCTCTAATTGTACCTGTAATTAGTACCAAATTATATGGTTCATTCCAGGAAACGTCTTAGGAAATTATTTAGAAATAAACTGGAACTTACAGACCTGTGAAATAAAGCATCACTCACATTTCTAACTCCAATTTAAAGATATTGACATTAACCTAATTCCTAAATGTTCCTTAAAGAAGAATGTGAATGTTTTTCTGTAAAAAATAACACATAGACCATAAGTTCTATAAACTGCATTGTAAAAGCTGTGATTTTAAAAAGCACTGTAGCGTGTACAGTGATTTCTTTATCAATTTTATGGTACATGATATGTCCTGCAATCTTGCAGCTGCTGTTCGTTTTCTTTTGTTTTTGTTCTGGAGCCTATGCTTTAATAAATACATTTTCTACGGTACTAAAGGGAGGCCTGCGCAGTCAGTGCTTGCTGTGTCTAACTGGTGTTGCACACAACTCTCCTCTCCTCTGCTGTCTGCTTTTAATTTAAAAACAACATAAAGATACAATTTATCCACATATTCTCTCTGCCTCGTGTTTCAGTTGGTACAGAGCTTCCACGCTGATCTTGTGTTTCAACACTGCGTCTTCTTGTAATGTTTTCAGGAAGGAGTGGAGCTTGCTGCACTGAAGGTAAGATACATCTGGACGATGTGTGAAGCCGCTCTAATCACCATTTTACAGTATATTAACAAGGGATTATGTGATTGCATGTACTGTAACACGGGCTGCTTGTGGTGATAAACACACAGAGTAATATCACCAGACTCTGTGGAGTGTTTTAGCTTTGTTAAAGCTCGTTGTTTTGGTTTTACAGTCTGCTTCACTACTTTAGTTCACCAAGTATACACACATCTAGCTACAGAGTCAGTTAATACTGGACATACTGTACATGTGTCAGGTCACTGGAAACGTGCTCAAGTTGCTCTGTGATAAAAGGTCAGTGCTGTGTTTACTGCCCCCAAGTGGCCAATGAGAAGCTTTCTGCTAAAACATGAATGCAGGTTGAAGGAGAGATGTTAAAGCTACAGTGTGTAACTTAAAATAGCAGTAGCATGAAACTCCAACCCACTCTGCTCCGCCCAGCGCTTCCTCCCACCACTGCACTGTGCTCTACTACGATCTGCTCCAGCTCTTCAGATGTTTGTTGTCATTAAAAAAAGTAGGATAATCAGAATAATCACCTTTATTTGGTAAAGTATGTTACACACACAAGGAATTTGTTTCTGGTACAAAACCGAGGCAGGCAACTGCAGCGCCAACTCAAACCGATGGCTTCAACCATCAGGGGCAACTTGGGGGTTCAGTGTGGCACCGTGATTCGAACCTGTAACCCCCCAGTTGGGAGACGACCACTCTACCCACAGTCGTCCCAGTAACATACAGTACTTTGACTACAACTCCCCAGTGAATGCAAACCTGATAACATTTATTAGGTTAACTTGAATTCAATCCAATTTTATTTGTTTAGCACCAAATCACAACAAAAGTCATCTCAGGATACTTTACAAAGTAAAGTCTAGACCTCACTATTATTATTATTATAGAGGTAAAATCCCCCTTGAGCAGCACTTGGTGACAGCAGGGTGGAAAAACTCCCTTTAGCAGAAGAAACCTCTGACAGACCCCGGCTCTTGGCGGGCGGCCTTCTGCCTTGACCGGTTGGGGTGTTTGGATAGAGGAGAGAGAAAAGAAAAGCAACAACAAATCAGTCGTCTTTCAAATTCTGGGTCTATTTTGGAGGAATTCAGGCATTTTGTTCCCGAGAGCAACAAACAACAACGAAACATTTTTGATTTTGCAACAACATGAACTTCTTCCTCTGATTGGCTTAACAACAGCGGTTAAGATTAATGGGTATCTTAGTATTTTGAGCCATCCAACATGCCAAACCTCCAGAAACAAAGTAGGTTTAATTAAAACTGATGATCACTATATAGAAACCTATAGAATCACTAAGTTCCCATGAGGGACAGCGAGGATCCTCCTAGTTCTTCTTTTAAATGTTCCAGCACAGTGGGCTATATCCTGCATTTCAATGACTCAGTACAACAGAGAGTTAGACACTGTTTACAACCCACCCTTTTAAAACAAGCAGTTTATTTGTTTTACTCTGTGGCGATGCTAACCAAATCCTCCAGGATGAACTCGAATTGAAATGGGAAAAAGAAATCACTTTGTGCTGCAGCTGAGGAATGGCATCCAGAGCTGCCGTGTGGGCCGACAAGCACAGATCAACATAAAGGGGATACGGGTTGCTTCCATAGAAAACATTGGGCATTTTCAACTTATCCAGTCAATGAAGGAAAACAAAAACAAAAAACAGATGAACAAACAAACAAAACAATTTTTAAATAAATGGAATTGAAAAATTGTGGTATGTAAACCAGCAGATAAGTAACAGTGATGGGGAGTGTGTAGTGTTCATTTGTGAGTGTGTGGAGGAAACTGTGAGCATGATGACAAAGAGAAGAATACATGTATATGTAAATGACAGACAGACTGGCTACAGTGGTTTTCTGAAATATACATGTGTGGCACTGATTACATCTAGTGCACATCATCATCTTTTTAATGTTATAAGCCTTTATTCACCTTCATCACCCAACCACACTGTCACCACAATGTTCCAGTCACATAAATCCATTCATTACAAAGGACTGAAGTTTTATTGGTTTGATGGGATAATAATCTCCTTGTAATAGAGAGTTCATTTTTAATTTATTAGTAGTAAAAAAGCACTGAGCTGTATCTTCTGTACAGGAAAGATTTTTCATTTAAATGCTATTCATGACCAAGGCTCATGCTAATCTGTAAGTTTTAAACATTACATGAGCAGATCCATCTCCGGCAAATTAACTGAATGCTAATGACAGTGACTGATCCTCTGTGTGCTTTACACTTATAACTTTTAAACAGCAGCCTCGAACAGGGTCGTTTAAAGCAGACAGCGAGGAGTATGAGGTTTGAGATAAGCACCACGATAAAACACTATTTACAAGCAATTTGTGAATGATAAATGGTCACTGAGAATGTAGTTGATAATACGTGTCAAAAATGACATCTGCCTAATATATTGGTGTATTTTCTTATAAATCTGCCGTGAATTATTACATGAGGCAAAAATTGTACAAAGTTAAATTGAGCAGCAGCACTAAAGACCAGTTCTCCCATATATGTGGCGATAAACTGCATGGAGCGTTTAGGAGACCTGGCAATACAAAACTAACATTAACCACTAGCTCTGTGATTTCCCAGATAAAAACACTACAAAATTGTTTTTTTTACTGGAATATTTTGGATAATCTTGGATAAAAACCAAGAAACTATCACTCTTTTTATGAGCAGAGGCTTTCTGTGCAGCAGCCAGGAGAACCGCCTGCAGGTAGCTAACGAAGACATTTTTAATCACAGTGTAGCAGCCTCTCCACAGGTCTGGCTCTGCCCAGCAGGGTGGACTATCCACCTGTCTCTGAGACCCCAAAACATCACGCCAAGCCTGTCGGGAGACATTGGGCTTTTCATGATGTATGGGCGTCAGCCAGAGAAGAAAGAAACCGCAGCAGAATGTCCTGACCGCCTCGGGCTGCATCACAGCCACAGCAGAGCACAAACACACAGCTAAGCTCTTTCTCTTATAATTGTGTTTCATTTTATTTGCTGTCGGAGGTGAGATCACAAACAAGTAGCACTGAGCTTCATTGTCACACTAAATTTAATTTCTACCTTTGTTTTGGGGAGTACTGATGTTATGTCAAGGAACTGACCATTTATACAAATGGCTGGACACATAGACATAAAGAGTCACTGTGCAGTTTTTATGTGCTACAAGAAGGAGGCTGGTGCAACACCAAAAGGCTTTAACATGAGCATGTCTCCTGTATAAATATGATCAGAGCTGCAAGCAAAGATTTATTTTCTTTGTAGATTATTTTTCCAATTGTGTGCAAAATGCCTATAATGGTTTGGTCTAGAAAATGTGAGAGAACAAATAAAAGCGCCTGTCAAAATTTCACAAATCCCAGAGTTAGGTCTCAAAAATGTTTCTGTCTAATCAACAGTCCTAAACTCAAAGATATTCAGCTTCCTATCACAAAAACATTCACATCTAAGAAGTATGAACCAGTCATTTTGCTTAAAAATGACATAAACTACTTGATTGTCAAAATAGTTTCATTTGGATGGCTGTCACTGAACTAACTGATGCATTGATTAACTGATCCAGCTCTCACTGAACATTAATAATCAGCTGGTAGCTGAGCCTCCGCTGAATGAACCATGTGATGGGAAAGCATGAATGAGGTGAGCACCACTCAGGGCATGGCCTGCTAAGCTCCATTAGTGCCTTTCATATGGTAATAGCAGCAAAAAGACACAAAGTGCTTCTCAAAAAGACCTCAAACTGTTTTTAAAAATGCAGAAGTGTCCATCCTTCTTTATATCTTGTTATTCCTCGTTTCCCTTTCACCCTCCTCATCCCTTACTTCTTTTGTTCCTTTCACATTAATTCCTGTTTGCACTCCCTCACTCCCCTCCTTCCTTCTTTCCACACCTCCATTTTTAATTTTTTGTCTTTTTCTCTTCTTTCCATTCCTGTTCCTTCCTCACTGTCTTCCCCTTGATTTCCTCCTACTTCTGTGCTTCAGCCCTCTCCTTCCTTTTTTTAAAAACCATTCCTTCTCTTTCTCTCCCTCACTGTCTGGCTTCCCCTTCCTTCACCCTAACAATGGAAAACGACAGTAGAATAAATGTCAGTCGGACTGATAGCGGATTTAGTGGTTTGGTGAACTTGAACTATCCTTGAAACACTGCATTCCTCTGCTCTGCTTTTAAGTTATTATGGCTCTGAGTCATTTAATAACTCAATGCTAATCTGATCAGAGTAAGTGCTCAGAAATAAAGAGGATAAAATGAAGCTTCCTTTATTTCACTATAGGCCAGACAGACAAGAATGTAGAGGTTGCAATCCAAAATACAAGACAACAAATTTCACTGGTAAAAAGGTCTTAAAATAGTTTATACCAGTAGAACGAGTTGGCAACCAGTTGTGTGAGAGTGTCTCTTCAGCAGTGGACAGCTAGAACTTTCCAGGAATGTGCACAGTGAGTCAGTACAATCTGGCACTTGTTTGCCAGTTTCAACATTTTTTGACAGGTCGTCCTGTGTTATTTTGCCATGCCTTCTACATCAGGGCGGGCCCTCACTGTGACCACGCAGCAGTCTCATTAAAAATAAAGTGAAGCCCACACAACATGTTTTGGTTGTGTGACCTCAGCAGTGGGTTTCCCACCAGTGATTCTGGCCCCTGCCTGTCCTGGAACATGGACAGCTGGCTGGGCAGCGCTCAAGGAAAATGAAATCATGTCAGGTCAGATGGGGACACTTCTTGTCAAGGTCAGGGATAAAGTGCACATACTTTGCTCCACAAGAACGGAGGCCCGGAGGAGCAGTGCGGTCTTCTGGATGGACAGTCGGAATACAACGGGACCATCTATGCAACACACTCCGCATCGGCTAATCTCCCTTTACA
>NW_018127951.1:623347-644492 GCF_001952655.1 Monopterus albus
CTTGATGGAGGAAGGGGCACAGCGTTTCCTGCCTCGCCTCTGGCAGCAGACTCTGTGGGGAAATAATATTAAATCCATCTTATTTCAACACCCTGTTAACACTATAAAATTGTTTCATGTTACTCAGCTGGAATATAAAAGAAACGGGAGCCAAAACACCTCTGTTGTTATGTTGACCCAGTTCTGAGAGTTATATAACACACAGACCACGGTCTCTTTTTGGATCACTGGAACCAGTGGGATTTGTTTTTATAAATGTGTAAAGACAGATGGAGTCAGGGGATGTAGAAAAGGGCACTGTAACATTTTTTTTACATCATTAGTTATTTCTCATGTTGACTAAAAATGTCATTTGAGATAAATATGACACTCCTGAATTAATTTCCTCTTTAGCTTTGAATCTAGATTGTAGTCCTACTCTCAGTCTCCATTAAACCATGCAGAAAAAATATGTCATTTTGTCACACAACTGGGTCACTGGGATCACAGAGGTACCAAGTAATAAAGTACATTTACTCAAGTGCCGTACTAGGATACAGGTTTGATGTTTTTCTACTTGTGCAGCACTCCTGTCCAAAACATTTCCAGAAGAGAGGATGAACTTTGTCTCCACCACATTTACCTGCAGTGGTATTTGCCATCTGATCATTTTACATTACCAATAAAATCAGTGGATCAGCCAGTAAAACATTTTGTTAACTTCATAGGTTCCTGCAGATTTTTAAAAACGGTCTTGCTGGGAAGCTCAACCTGACTCACAAACCCCGTGCATGGAATGGGATGTTCTCAGTGCTACACTCAGTTCACAGCTCTAGTGATCACTGTTGTTGTCTGCAGTGTGGAGCTGGGCAGCTGGTGTGCAGTCGGTTTATCACTTTGTTAGCTGAAAACAGCTGCTTGCTGTGGAGGAATCAGGATGACGAGAGCAAAGTTTGTGGGCCAGAAAACCAAAACAACAAGCTACAAGGAGGCTCGGGAGCTCGTACAGCTGAGGGAAACTGCACCGTCTGCTCCTCACTGCAAGCGTCATGTATCACATTACACGCAGTCATCTGAGCCATTGTTAACATAAAAAATATTGATCGTGCAGCTTTAATAAAACTAAACAAGTGTGGGCATTTACTTGGAACTGTAATGGACTAATAAAGGATTTCATCATGAATTTTTAATCATAGCACAAGGGAGGCTGCTAAGTGATGCAGGATGAATTAGCAGAGCTGAAAAGTGGAAATACTTTCTCGCTCTTCTGGATTCCACAACAGAAGATCCACTGACACACAGGATGTGAAGAGAAAGGTCTGAGAGAAATGCACTTTTTGGATTCTACATTTTAACTTGATAAAGGTTTTTTAACTGAGGCTAATTGCCTGAACATGTCTTAAAGAGGGGAAAGTGTTATTAATCCACTTTGCCTGCTTTAACAGTTTCTAATGAACAATCCTACAGTGCCAAACTCGAGGACTCTGTGCAGAAGGGCTCATCTGCCTCTACCCACAGGCAGATGGCTGCCCAGCAGGACTTCAGGGCGAGCAACAGACAGCCCTCTGACGGCCAATTCGTTTCTCATCCAGTAGCCTGAACTCTGACCCAAGTCTAAATGAGGGCTCAGACACACAAGGCACTCTGGGAAGTCAGCCCTGCGAGTCATCAGGACATAAGAGAGGAGAGGCCAGGAAATGGAAACATATGATGCCTTTACGTTAGCAAAGAAGTGACCTGACAAAGAGAAGAATACCTGATGCTGATTTTACCACCCTTCATTACTACGTGTGACGATGCACGACGACAGTCAAAAAAATAACAAGATAGTTATTATCCCAGGAAGTTAGATAACTTTCTGAAGGCAAGCAAAAACCCTGGATATCATCAGGACATTTTTTGGATTTCATTCTTAGTGGACTTTACATTTGTAGCATCAAGTTTACTACAGTTTGTCACCTTAATAAGGAAGACAAGCTAAATGGTTATACAACTGTGTATATGTCACTGCACAAATGTATGCAAAGTGCAGATGTCAGCGGCACAGTGGTAGAATTTTCCGCAGTCAACAGTGCATTGTACAGGCACTGACACCAAAACACTTTGTCCACAATGGACAGCTTCTGCTCATCTGGTTTATATTTCTTTCACATAGTGGAGCGGAGCAATAAGAAACTCTGCTTTTGGTTTTTACTGGAGTCATCATGAGTGTGATTGGCTCTCGTCTGACTGCAGCTCGCACCAGGTCAAAGGATATTTGGGCTTTCTCAACTTCCTCCAGTAAAGTAGCTGGGTGCACAGGCTGCAAAGCCAGGTCACATTCACAGTGAGCAGCAGCCGTCACTGACCCAGCTGTTTACATCTGTATGTGTGAATGGCCCTGGTACTAAAGTGAGGCAGCACTTTCAAACTGAACACTGGCTTTGAACAAATTGTGAAATGTACAAATGTCCAGTATGGACACAATCCTTACAGAAACTTGGCTGCCATTTTGGTGATTTTCATGCCAGAATCTCTTAATGCAGTGTGCTGTATAGTCTCCAAGTCAGAGGCTATGGTAAAATAGTGGATTGCTCCTTCTGGTTTGGGAACAAATTGGTTCTCTGAATGAAGGAGTTCAACCACTCTGAGGTCTAGTGCATGCTGATACTTTGTGCCGTTGCTTTTAATTTCAATTTAACATTTTAATCTCATTTGCATTTTATCCATGTATGAATTTTAATGTTTTATCAATTTGTGTGCATTGTGTTAAGCACTGTGAATTGCCTGTGTCCAAAAATATGCTATATAAATACACTTGCCTTGTTAACAATTGAAGGTAAGACAAAGCACAGGATCAACAGACAGATTTAGTGTAATTGTCATATGACACAACTTAGCCTTGCATTATCATTATAAAACATTCATGACTGAGTTATATGTTCAAAAAAGGCGGCAACACTTCATTTTACAGGTCTGTAAATAATATCTATGTAATTTAGTACAAAATTATAGGGCAACCAGACTCAGTGTTTGATTGCTCAACCTCCAGGTATTATTTTTCATCAATTGCTAACGTAACCTACAGCGTTCGGCAGGGCAGCTGAACACGCAGAGATGTTTGATTTTGTCAGTGGGCAGTATAACCAAACTGATTCTGGTATTTTGTGGATAAGGAATGAAAATTTACTTGAGCTTAAATGCAGGTTTTCTTTAAAGGAATTGTCTAATTTCAGTATATAATTAGTGCCAAATTAAACATTTTCTTCCCTAGAAAACTGTTGGGGAATTGGGAAGTGAAGGCCCTGTGCAACAATAAAGTATTTCCAAAAAGCCTTTCACCTCATCATGACGGTGTGTCATTGTACTCAGGTGTCTCATGCAAAATTATTTGATAAATTAAGCACTACAACCAACCACAATGTGAAGGCAGAGCAGCTTACAACCGTAAAGCATTAGCAGCTCAGATGTGGCAAAATGCTGTGTGTTTGAAGTTAAAACCTGTCAAAGCACAAGGTGAATTAGCTTTTAAAGATTTATTCCCCTAAAAAACAACTAAATAATTTATTCCTTTCACATTTTTAAAAAGTCATTTTTTTATTTTCCATCAATCCCACACCGACTACACCTCAACTCTGCTAGCACAGAGCAGCACAGGCCGAGCCTACGTCTGCATTTGCTGTGAAGGTCAAGTGTCTTCCTTTGTCACCGCCTCTGACTGCGACTGACCCTGATCACAGACACATACACAAACTCAGATATGCACTTACACACATGTGCAGAATATACACATATTCTTGTAAAAATGCACACACATACATGCAGCACAAACAAACTGCACAAATCCAGCTCTTGCAGCCCGTCCTCTCCAGGCTTTAATAAAGCAGGACTCTGAAAAAGCTTTCGGGATATTGAGCGGTCCAAACAATAGGGGGAAATAGCATTGGGGTTTCCATGGCAACTGCTGCAAGCTGCTAAGAGGGCTGCTTTGAAAACATATGTCAGACTTGACTGGTCTGTTCACAATGAGCCTAGCAACAGATTCTGTGTGCAGCCTATCACACTGTCTCACGCAGTCTTCACTCTTCTAACATTTGTCTTCTGTTTGTCAGTGGCCTGAAATGATTCACGCAACAAAAACTACTACCTTGCTGAAAAAACAGGAGGAGGAAGATGACTTTTGGCTTCCTGATGGTTAAAAGCAAAGATATACTGTATGTGTGTCCAAATAATTCACTGAAAAGATCATGTTTTCCTTTTTTCAGCTTTTTCATTTAAAGATTTTACTGCAGCAGAAAGACAAAAACAAAGTCCAATGAAGCCGCAAATCAACTAAAATCAACAATAGCTAATATCTGCCTCAGAAAAGCAACACTCACTGAGTAATGGGCGTCTTACTTCCCTCAAGGCTTCACAATCCATCTCTCACCTGTCTCCTCCCCTCATTTTTCCACAACTATAGATGATTTAAAAGCTGAGAGCGAGAGAGCCGTCATGTATGGTTTCCATTTTCCTGACAACCTCTTGTGTCAGTGTGAACAATAAGTCAAAGGTGAAAGTGGTGTAATGTTGATATAAAGGGTGGATGGTAGGGCGTGCACAGTGTCTGACTTGGACAGTGAACACCACATCTCATCTCCCACAAATAGTCAACAGTCTAAACAACGTTTGTATATCAGCAACAGATCATACAACTACTTGTGATAGGGGTTGCTTGAAATTGTAAATGCACAGAGAATTATCAGCATATGCAGTTCCCCCCCCCCCCCAGCTCTGTGGAGCAATGGGCACATTTCACTTTCATCTGTGTTTTTTCCAGATGTGAAAACCTCTAAATACCACCTGCACCTGCAGAACACTGGTGGCTAGCATTAGCTGTTTAGCAGTTAACCAGCTAACAAGGAGCATTTAGCAGTTTCAAAAAGAGAATGAATTTTCTCAGAGTTAAAAAAAAGTGTGACTCATGGGATATACAATTTCAAATGAAAGCTAATGCTGCTAACTATTTACTAAGTGTGTATAAAGGCAACTGTTTGCTAACAAGTTCCATCAGCCTAAAAGGTGATCATACTGTATGTCAAAGTTGTTTTCATGGCTGGTTTCTGCTTGCCCCATAAAAAATCTGATATTACAGGTTTAACTGTGTAGGTTCTGTTGCCTAAACTGAGCCACATCTTAGCCTTAGATGAGACAGATCAGAAAACACTGGTATGAATATTTTTTCATATAGGTCATTTTCATTTTAGAAGACACTGAAAATTTAATGTTGCTTTAAAGGAACAAATGCTGTTCTGCTAAGCCAAGCACCTGTTTTGGGCTGTCTGACAATCAATTTAAAAATGTCACCTTGATATTTGGACATTTCTAGACTTAGCAATTAATTGAATAACCTGAACAACAATCACTAAAGAAAATGGTTAGCTGCAGCCCTGGTTTGTAATAATGTGAAAATATACAATTCACAGTGCTGCTGTGTTTGCCACCTGTGTAATGGCTGCTTTTCCTTTCTTTTTGTCCCATGTGACTGAATTCCTGTTTGTCGCTGCAGAGGTGGTGGGTGGGTTGTACCAGCAGCAGCTCAGTGCCATATCACTGCCACACAATGTGAGGAACAAGGTGGGAGGGAGGATAGGAAGGAAGAAAGAGAGAGAGAGAAATATGAAAATAAATGAGAGGGAAAGGCTGATTGGGGGATAGGAAGAAAAGAGGGAGATGAGTCATACAAAAACATTAGTATGCAATCAAGTTGCTGGTGCAGTAAGGACTGTCGTTCTGTCGATGGCTGCCGCAGTCTTTCAAATTTACACTGAAATGTCACACACACAGACACGAGCTCAGTGACACCACTCAAACAACTGCGCTTCTAGTCCCTCCATTGTCTGAGAGAAAATAAAGGAAAAGAAAAGAATTACCATTTCCATGTCAGTTTGTACAGAAGAGCTTCATATATCCAGTTATTGATCCATGTCACACTTTCAGTTCCAACAGAGGGGCTTATTAGAGGAGCTGGAAATGAGTCGGGGCTGAACACACACAACGTTGGCAAAACTATCATTGTGAGGACACTCACTGATATAATGCATTCCTAAGCCCTGACCAAGTTTCAACATTAAAACAGCCCAAAACATCCTCACAACTCAAACTGGTCCTCACAATGTCCATCCATCTATTATCTATAACACTTGTGTCAGCCAATGTCAGCTGGCATTGGGCAAGAGGTGGGGTCCACCCTGGACAGGTCGCTAGTCTATCACAGGGCTGACACTTAGAGACAACCACACACACTCCTACGGGCAGTTTAGAGTCTCCAGTCAACCTAAGCTACATGTCTTTGGACTGTGAGAGGAAGCCAGAGTACCCGGAGAGAACCCACGCAGGCACAGGGAGAACATGCAAACTCCACACAGAAAGGCCCCAGGCCGACCCAGGCTTGCTGTGAGGGGACAGCACTAACTACCACGCCATTATGCTGCCCTCCTCACAATGTGTAGGCACACAAGAACACACACACAGTAAAGAGCTGTGGATACTCTGTTTTCATTTAAAATTGACATTCAACATTAAATACTTAACACTATATCATTGTTCAGTTAGGAATGAGGGAGTCATGTAAAAGAGTGAAGGAGCTATGGAATGATAGTGACTTAAATAGATTTTGAACTAATAAAATTTTTCAAAATAAAAGCAAATTTGTGTAAAACCATAAGACGGCCTGTAGCTCAGTAGGAGGACAGTATGAGGGAGCGTATGAGAGATTAGAGGGAATTTGTTTGTTTATTTGGTTTTCCTGTTAGCGCTGGCAAAAACAGACACTGCTGAAGTGTTTGTTATTAAAGAGTAAAAATGAGCAGGGGAGGAGGCTGAAGAGCTGCAGCTGCATTTCAGCTTCTCTGCAGCAGATTTTAGGCTCGAGCCCATTGTGATGTTTGTTCTTTCAACAGCATACCTGAAGAGAGAGACGGTGTGTGTGTGCATGTGTTTGGCTGGGGGAAGGGGGAGGGGTCTAAGACATTGATGAGCTGCACTCCTCCTCCTCCTCCTCTCTCTCTCTCTGCATCACCATGGTCCTTGGCAGGTCTACGTTACCATGGCAACGCTCACATTGCCGCAGGCTGGCTGGAGCAAGGCGCGGTGGTTGAAAAAGAAAGCAAGAGAGGGAAGAGAGACAGAGAGCGAGAGCTCACTGCAGAGGGAGGGGAGGGCAGGCGAGAATTGGTTCTCCAATTCATTACCCCTGCAACCCCCCTCCCCCAAATCTTATCAGTGGCATCGGCTCAGCTGGGCTTTGGAAAGGCCTCTGCTCTGCTCAGTAGTCTGAACACGTTGGATCCAAACTTCAGACCGCATTTATTATTCATCCTCCTCCTGCTCAGAAGACAGCACCACAGCCTAATGCCCAGCCGCACACACACACACACACACACACACACACACACACACACGCTATAAAACCCAGTTACACACAGAGCCATATACTGCATCATTCTATTACCTTTGGGTGGTATTATGGTGGAGACATACACGGGTATAAGATTACTCTCCACAGATAGAGGTTACAGTGACTAACAGGAAGTGAGGATCCCTCGTTGCTGCAGCTCAGATCTCACCCCTGTGACCTTCCACTGGAGCCTCTGTACTTACTAATGAAAAAGTACAATGATGACCCAGGTTTTGGTCAAATACTGTGCCTGACTGTGAAGATGAGGCTGTTCCACAGTTTGTTCCCTCAAAAGAAAAAGCTTGTTTCTTAATTCTTATCTATACTGATCAACATTCTCAGTTTTGGAAGTTTTTCCCTGAAATGTTTCCCCTGATAATTTTTTTCTGATAGTTTCCAACTAAAAAATGTCACTGATAACTCCAGTTTACAGTGGACATTCCTCTGGTCAATGACAGCTCTGAATTTTCATCAGGTAATAGTAATGCAAGAGTAAATAGGGAATAAACGGGGAAAAACACAGAGCTTCACTCATTAGATAGTATTAGTGATTGTTTTAATTAAAAAATAAAGAGTGATTGCCAGTTTTTAAATAAAAACAGTAAATACTGAGCCTACCTCTTCGGTCTTCTCTATTAAACCTTGGCTGGTTGACCTTTGTTGAGAGATTGCATGTCTGGGGTGATTGAACCGGTCAGGAGCTGACACCACCATGATCCTCACATCTAGAGCCTCCAGTATTTTATTTCTCTATTATACTGTCTCATCTAACAAAAATAAGCATAAAGATGCCATTACCAGGTCAAAGTTCAGACTGGTTGAACTCTGGATGAGGCAAACAAGGTCTGATCAGGAAGGGAAAATATCACTTTGGACAATGTACAGTATATGTGCACATCAATTTTAAAGACAGGGCACAATTTGTTTCATGGCTTGTATTTGTATCCACAGTGAAGTCTACTCCCTGTTTATGATGGAGGGCTTACCTGTTTGCCAACACCTACCATTTAAAGACCGAGCACCCTCCACACCTGCAGGTGTGACTTCATGTGAAGTGACCCTGCAGTGAAATGCTGGAGGAGGGCAGCCGTGCTTGGGAAAGAGCCTTTATCAGACTGGTCAGTGGGGGCACAGGGACTAAAACTGGGGTAACAACTTCCTTTTATACTTCCATTTGCGCAAGAAAATGAATGGACATGTTGCTTTTCATTTTCACATATAAAAAGGTGAACACATTCACACCTGCATTCCTCTGGAGAACGTAGGTTAAAGGTTAAGTGCCTTGCTCAGTGGCACTTTGCGAAAAGTTGTAAAAGAAGCAGAGATCATTACTCATTCTCTCCCACTCACAATTTTCAACAGCAGGTGTGTTAATCTGAACCTACTGGTCAGCAACTTGCCTCTCCAAAAAGAATCCAATTAATTTCCTGTTCCTTGGAAACAAAAGTGGAGGACGACAGCCAGAGCTGTGTGCAGCAACGAGAGACGAACACACAGAGAAGGGCAGTCACAGCTGAGAGCAGATAAAGCAAGGGAGATCTGAATTCTGACATCCTGCATATCTCAGATGAGAAAGGAAAGAAGAAGATTCAGATTTTGGCCGATAGTGAGCTCTAAACATGAAGATAATGAGATGAGATTCTGACACATCCTCTTGACCACACACTGCTACACACAGACACACATGCAGTCGGACTACTAGTGCAACCATTACAAAGGATTTAGAAAATGGCAGGAACTGGACAACCATATGCATAAATATAATTCTGCTATGGCCAAAACAGCTCATGCTTTATTCAGCTCATGCAGTATTGTACAAGAGCAACTGCCTAACATGCAAACAGAGGCAGCTACACTGAAATTGTATTTATTCTCAAAGTAGGTTTATTTTAATTAGACGTCTCATTGGGAAATACATACATACAATACAAACCAAGTTTTGCTGAGAGTTGAAGCTAAATGACCAGGTGTGCTCAGACTGAACACAAAGCAAATATTAAACACAGCATGATGCAAAAACTCAAGTGAATTCACCCTGGGCAGTAGGAATCTAGGCAAAGATGTATCTGTTGAAAATGCTTCAACTTGAGCCAAAATGATCCAAACGAATCCAAAGACTTCATGGGACCAATTCATTAAAGATACAGATAAAGAGAAATAAACAGGACTGCAGTCGCCATCTTGTATCCACAAAAAAGAAGAGTAGGAGTAAAATGAATTATATATAGAAAAAACTTACTGATGATTACAGTCGTTTTGTTCGGCCTAGTTGAGGCCAAACTGGATCATAGCTGAGCTTAAGTAATAAAGTATTTTCACCTGTATGTGTAAACTGTTTCATGATGGGCTGGGTCTGAAACTGATTTATAAATACAGTAATCATGGGTAACAGATTGGATGTGGAACAGATCTTTGCAGAAGCAAGGTGGGAACAGGTTTGCAAAACAGGATCGTGCAACATTTCAAACCTCCAAATGTGACTGCACTAAAATCTGTGGACAAAACTTCCAATTTCTGATTTTCAGGTAAATATGGGAATCACTGGTGCATGAAGGAGGAAGGTCTTAAGTAGTAACATCTTGAGTTCCAAGTGTCTCCACCTACAGTATTAAGGTGCTGTCCTCAGCTCCATGCTTTTACTGTATTTATGATTTTCTTGTTTCAAGAACTGTTAATGTTGTATTTCTACATACTACACAAAACTGGATCATTCAAAGGTGTAAAAGAATTTAAATGTGGTAGCGAGAAGAAAGTTTTATTTGATTCAGTTAGGTTTTTTTTTAAGTAGTCACCTTAGATATAATTCACAAGGAAGGAAAATAATATTCATGTTAAAAATAAAACATTTGTGCTTGAACGATGTGAGATTTAGACAACAGTAAAAAAAAAAAAAAAAATTCATTTCACTTACTTTAAGCTCAGGCAGCCACAAACGCTCACTCTTTCAGTTACACAAGCATATGCACATGCACTCAAGCCTGCAGACTCCAGCTCTGAAGCAGACGCTCACACGCACATTCAACATACCTGTGAGGATACACAGAAATCTGGCATTAGATGTGACTCACGGGAATACACTTGATCCAACATCTGACATCTGTGGCTCAGTGCTTTAATGGCTGCCTGCTAAACCAGAACACTAGACGTCATGGTGGTGAGCCAAACCTAATTTAGTAAGCAGGAAACTATTTTAAAAATTCTCTTTGGTAATGATAAGGTTTAATTTATTAAAATAGTTTTGATCATTTTGGGTCCGGCCACCCCTTTGGAAAGAGTAATGCTTGTAAGAAAATGTAAATGCACGTGAATTTGGATCAATAGAGCCTTGCAGCATGTGCAGAGGGTTACTACAGATGGTAAGAGTGTGATAGCACCAGTGGTGCCTGAGCTCATTAAGAAACAGGACCATACTCCGGTGCAGAGCAGGAAGAGGGAGCAGTGAGGGGAAGGAGGAGGGGAGGATGCAGAGCCTGGACTCAGATTTTTAACCTGAGTGTCACTGAGATCTGATGATTCAATGCTGAAACAGAAAAATTACAGATCCCTTCCTTATGCATTTGCAACAGAAGACGTACACTGCGTTAGTGAAAAGAAATGACAGCATGTACATAATAAGCTCAAAGGTTGTTCTGAAGCTGCACACTGGAAACAGGCTGGACTGTGGCGCCATCTTCCTGTCAGAGGAGGTATTTGGATTTGTTTTGTTTTTTGCTCTTGAATTAATTTTTTTGCTTGTGGTGGAGATGCAGATTTACAGACTTGGGATCCACAACAGGTTTTGATGCCAAAGATTTTGTGGACGCATGTAATATCTTTTAAGTAAGCCTTGCATGTCACCAAACTATATTCATGAAGGGTTTCTTGCATAGTTGACAGAGTTGAGAGCCATCTGAAAAGATCTAAAATATCATCTTGAAACTCTGCAATGGATCTATTTAATAGTAGGCCAAAATACAAAAGACTTCATGGATTTTAATGTGCACAGAAACACAATCTCATCCAGTTTTTGTCTTGGTTGTGTTCAGGGAGAAGCCAATGTTCCATCAGGACATAAATGTGAACCTACACCCAAGTTACTTCTTATTTGGTGTACTGTGGTATATACTACTGCTGTTTTTTCATTTACAAAATAAGTTTGCAAATAAATGTTTTAGCACAAAACAGATTTTCTAGTTTATCTCAGACAAATGTTTGCCTTCCCTGACAACACACATTCCTTGGAAAACTTCTCTCATATTACTAGAGAACCACTAAACTGGATGAACTCTGTTGTTGTTGCACAATTTAAAAGTCAGAGTTACAGGACAAGTTCAAGTTTCATTACTTCAGGATGAAATCACTGGGCTAATAAGGCATGACAGGAACACGCTGCACTACAGCACTAGCAGCGGGCTGACGGCAGGACAAAAACACCATCTTCTTTTCATTTTCATGTAATTTTCTTTAATCATTTTGGAGGTTGTTTTCTAACATGTTTTCCTGCATACACATCATTTTTCCATTACATGTGATTCAGATCCTAAAGCACAACAACAAAAACATTACAGCAAGTTACATGACACAGAATCATTATTCTGTCTTTATATCAGCCCCGGTTTTCTGAACCTGCTGCCAAACACACATACTGTGTCACTCGCTGTGCTCAAAACGATAGGAACATTGGCCTTAGAGCTTAGATGGACCCACTTTAGAATTCATGCTATTATTCTATCGGCTCAGGATAAACAGGTCTGGATTAAATTAGTAGCAAACTGGCTCCCAGACAGGTTCACAAGGTCAGAAATAAACACAGCAACAAAGTGACAACAAGCTAACCATCATCCATTTTACTTTTCTTCTTCTTTTTCATCTTCTTCTTTCCTGAGCCCTCCACTACATCATCACATGAAGTGTCTATTGGTTCACATTTCACTGTTACCTCTTCCACCTTCACCGTCACACTGGGATCCACTCCCTCTTCCACCTCATCTCGTTCCCTGTGCTCGTTTTTCTTCTTCTTCTTCTTCTTTTTCCTTTTCTCCACTGAAATGTCACCCTCCTGGAATGGAAGCTCCATCATCACCTCCTCCTGAATTTCAGTTACAGGTTCCTGTTTTACTTTCACCACCTCCAACACCTCCTGTCGCTCTGTCTTTATCCGCTTTTCTTTCTTTTTCTTCTTCTTCTTCACTTCACCATCCTCTTCTTCATGAGCTACTTCTTCTACAAATCGTTTGACCACCAGTGGGCAAATGGTTGTAGGTGAGAGCCCAAATGCGGCTCTGTCTGCTTCACTCTCTGCCAGCGTAGAGGTTTTACTGCCGAAGGGGTGGAATCGCTGTTTTAGCCCTGGCGGTATGGAGGGAGCCGGGGCAGCAGGGATGACCTGAGGCGCCTGGTTGGCACTGCTGTCTGCGTAGCTTTCACACACGTTCAACAGGCCTGAGAAAGCAGAACCAAAAACCACAGCATCCGATGACTGCTTGTTGCTAGTGAGCAGGCGGAGCTCTGAGGGACCATGGGTGGACCCCAGGACGCTGTAGATCTGCTGGCCACTCCCAGGCTCAGCTCCGCCTGCAGCAGTAGGAACCTTCAATGTGTGGAAACCTGACAGGGGCACCTTGATGTTGGTGAAACTGGATGCAGGAGGGAGAACTGAAGTTAGGTATAATTCACACAAACACAAAAACAACGAAATAGACAAAAGGGGAAATACTTTACCCACCATTCAGGGTTAAAGTTGGCAGGAGCTTTAATGAGCCATAACTCCTTTTTGGTTTCCAGACTCCCTGTTAGAGTGCTACTGCAGGGCTTATGGCAGAAAGACACAAAGTCAGCAGGACACTGGTACCTGGTGCTCTTCTTATCTGTGGATCCAAACAGCAGGTTGTAATCATTTATCACTAAAATCTGAGCACTGGAAATACACAGAACTGCCCAGAAGAAGCGCACAGAAGATGAGTGCTTACTTTTCTCTGGATTAACTTTCAGTATATTAGGTATTTTTAGTCAGATAGAAATTGGATAGATACTTTATGTATTAGAAATGTTTAGTGGAGATAGGATGTCTAGTTAGACTGTTAAATGCTTAGTCATGCTTATGAGTTTCTACAGGGTACATCTGGTCAAGGATAACTAGAGAGAAGAGTTGATGACTGTCAGCAGACAGGGTGTTTAATATTATTATTATGATGTGTATAACTGTAGCCTTAGCCATAATATGTTCTTATGTTTAATATCATGACATGTCACTAGAGGTCGTGTGAGAATGTTTTTAGCTACACACCACTTAACCAACAGACACACACATGCACATTGATTTGCTTCATGTTTTGACTACTGCTATGTCCAGCTGTAAAGCTGGTAACAGAGACGTCTCGGTTGACGTTTCTGTGTAGTATGGGGCTAGCCCAACCGAGGGGATATAATGTATAGGCCTGGTGGGTTCAGGGTCTTTCATCTTACATCTGCCTGGGAGCAGTTTGGAGGTGCAAGATACCTGAGCGTGTAATGTTAATTTTACCTGTGATCCTTTGAATAAATCAGCACTGTTTTGTAGTTACTTGGACTGTCTCGTCTCTCAGAGTTAGCAATGGTAAGAAGAACCAAAGTCTAACAAGTAGCAATATGACCTTACTAGTGTGTCCCCTCCTGTGATAAATACATTCTATGGTACGAAATACTCCTATTTTAATTACGTAAAGATTTAACGCACTCTCGCTTTGTCTTAAATATTGGATGACAGACAGAAACATAATCAAGGATTTAACAAGACCATAATTCAGTCACAACTAAACTAGTTACAATTTTTCACTTAAAAATACCAATAGTAACAATACATTAATATTTTAACTGTAAACAATTATAGGCGATAATCTTAGAAATGTGGGGTTAAGCCTGCTGTATTTCGTACTCTCAGTAAAACTGTCTTTATAAACATCCTGAAAATCTAAGTGAACTAGCTGACTGTTATTAGCATATCATTCACCAACACCAACCTTGTACAATCAACGTACCCGTTTCTTTTTGCTTTATCGGTGATTTTGTAGAAGAATTATCCTCCTCATCTTCGCTTGATGAAGATGATACGTCTCTTGGCATTATTAAGTTTTAAAAATAATGTCAAAGGTTGGAATTTAAGTTTTCTACCACAAAACGCATTGCTAAGGGGTCGCACATGTGTTGATGCTAACTGACTGTGACCTCTCGATGTTTCACCTCCGTGCCAGGTTTGGCTGTAGTTCTATAGCCAAGCTTGATGAGTAGATTTGCATTGACAAATCAGGTAAGGAAACTCAAACACCCATAATGCCTTTCGCAAGATTACGTAACGTTCTAGCGTTCGTTGTGGAAGCAGTTGACAGCAAAGAGGAGCAGGCCGAAGTGGGTAAACAAAACAAACATATGAAAAAAGGAGCTAAAACGACCTAAGTATTTGATCTAATTTTATATCGATACAATATGTAACATTGTTCTAAATCGATCTGAAACCAGTTAAAGTAGAAAGTTGTTAGCTAAAAGAGGGCGTACACCTGTCAAAGCTAAATAGGTTAACGCAGCTAACGTGTACTAGCACGTTAGCAAACTAGCTAACTCGTTGAACCCGCTCAGTTTTGCTAGAAGCCATGTCGTCCCCCTCCTCCGCCAGGCGCCAGTGGTGCTACCTGTGCGACCTGCCAAAGATGCCCTGGACTGTGGTGTGGGACTTTAGTGAGGTGGTTTGCCGTGGCTGTGTAAACTACGAGGGAGCTAATCAGATTGAATTCCTGATCGCGAGCGCCCGACAACTGAAACGAACCCACGGCATGCAGGACGGCAACGTCAGGTCACCTGGTCCCTCGCCAAATAAACACGGCACATCTGGCAGAGGAGAAGCGGCGACAGACGGGGGCAGAACACACTCCGATCGCTTCGACAGGGGAGGAAGAGGAGAAAGTACCAGCTCTGCTGTTCGTGTGCCGCCCAACGGGCTGCACCGTGACGCCCAGCCGTCACAAGAAGTGAACAGTGAGAGCCCCAGCAGCAGCCGGAGACCCATGCTAAGCGCTGCCATACCCCCTAGCCTAGTAACTCAGAGTATTGCAGGAATTCCCCATGGGCTACTTGCCGGCATGCCGGCGGGTCTGACAGCCAGGACAGCCCCCATGAGCAGTCCCATGATCTTCCCTGCACCGGTGCTGGCCGAGATGAGCCGCAGGCAGCTGGGCATAGGGATGGGGATAGCCCCTTTTATCACTCCAGAGCTGGAGCGAGAGCTCAGTTCATCCCAGAACCAGCCCAAGACACAGACGCAGGTTCACACTGCTGTGGCTGGCACCAGCGCCGGCAAAAGTACAGGCCTCCCTTCTTCGTCTTCCTCCATAGCTGGAGGTGTGAGCCAGACCAGCCCCAAGCCTGCCTCATCTCCAGCCAGGCAGCCACGCCCCCTGGCTGCAAGGTCAGGAGGGGAGCCCCTGGGATCCAGCACCTCAGCAGAGGCGGCCACCACAGCTGCAGCGTTACCCCACAGTGGTGCCTCTGAGCTGGCATCAGCATCCGCCAGCAGCACCCTTTCAACCGGAAACACACTGTCCTGCACTTTGTGTCATGAGAGGCTGGAAGACACACACTTTGTTCAGTGTCCATCAGTGCCAGGGCACAGGTTTGTGTGTATACTGGTTTTTTTGTCTTGTTAACTTGGCATTGTATAGTGAATAGCCTGAAACAACTTCTGGATTCATCTTTCCATGAATAAAATACTGCGTTCTGGGGGGGCTTTCAGTCTAAACAAGTAAGCAATATAAGGTCACCCTTCAGGCTCTGGTCATTTATAAGTTTTTACATTTTACAGACTACAGAAATAATTAGATACTTGAACAAATAATAGGTTATTAGTGAAGCAGCCATTAATTATTGGTGCCCCTGATCATTATATCCCTGCAAATGTTTAATAATGTGTTCTCTCCTCCATCAAATATAGGTTCTGCTTCCCGTGCACCAGAGTGTACATCCAGAGCCGGCGGGGTGATGGGGAGGTGTACTGCCCCAGCGGAGAACGCTGTCCATTGGATAACTCCCCCAACAGTCCCCCGTGGGCCTTCATGCAGGGAGAGGTATCGACCATACTGGGCACTGCTGGAGCGGGAGCTCCATCAGCTGCTGGATCTGGAGGTGGGACAGGGCCTGGAGCTGTGGCAGCATCCGGGACCGGGAGTGGAGCTGCCAGTGGAGCCGCAGCTGGGAGTGGAGATGTCACCGTCAAGAAAGAGAGGGAGACGTGATAATGATTTCCATGGAAACCAGGACCCAACACAGCAACAGGCAGGTCCACAGACATCTGACCACCTATAGTCTGAGGTCTGGCAGCATTTTACACTGGAGGATTGTTTTATTAGAAAGCACCTTAGGTTATTCCATCCTCAAGTGAAACATTTGCCAGACTACTATGACAGCAACAGGTTCTTGGTTTGTGAAAACTTGTTTGTTAAATATGTTATTTAAATTTCATTTGAATAGGCATTTTTGTTATCAATAATTTTGTCTTGACTTATTGATTCGCCAAATTTTTTTATCATCCAGGCTCTTCAGGATATTGGAAAGAAATTGATAAATATTAGGGAACTGGATGAAATGTTTGTTCCTACTGTGTTTATGTTGAGCTAGATTAGCCTAATCCAACCACGCAGGTTTGATATGATGGGATATTACTCTGTGTAATTTAATTATTTTAATTCAACCCCAGAGTCGTATCACATACCAGAAGAGGCATCTGCACTGGACCGATGGATTTAGAAGAGAAGCAACACAGTGACCCCACAGTTCAAAACAACCTCCCTTACACAGGTTTAAGTCCACCTGCTCAGAACACCCAAGATTAATCAGCACTCAGACCTGAAGTCCCACAGATTGCCTTCACAAATTGTCATTTACCTTTTTTTCTAAACAAGTTTTAACCTAAACCCTGTAGTTCTGATGCAACAAGAATGTGAAATCAGATTTCACTGACTGATCACTTTAAACCTCCTACTGCATCCTGTGCAATGTAAGCGCATCCTCACCAGCTATAGAAAACAGACTGATGTAAAATACTTAATCCAGTAAACAGCAGAGATCTGGGTGAAATAGCACCATAACAGCAACTGATGTAACCGTGTACATACAGTTAGATGACAAATTAAAGGAAAAGCCAACATAATGTGTCTAAACTGATTTGAACTCTACTGGAGGGACGATCACAATCCTTCCAAAAGATATTGGTGTATTGATAATGGTCGCTTCAACATTACGATTTTGGCTTCCAACGAATATGAAAACAAAATAATTGATATAAAATAAGTACTGTGCAGCACTGTGCTTCACAGTGATGCTCTCGGTTGTCTCGTGGTATAAATCCAGCGCACCCAGTGCGAGGAGATTTTGCTCACATCTGGTGAAGTGAAACGTTACTATGGTGATAACACCTAAACTCATTACTGTATATGCAATAAAACCTCCTCAGTAAAAATAAGAGTAATCTGTCAAAACCCCCACTAAACAAGCATATACTTGCAGAGAAGCAATCATTTCAGCTTTGCTTGCAGTCCGTCATGCATTGCCAGATTGTGTTAAGTGTAGCAAGATTGTTATGAGCAAGCTAAAATGAAAGATGACTGTATGTAGCCTCACTGTTAAATGAGAGGGAGAGAGATTGATGTGGGTTTCGTAGTGAAGCCAGCACACGGAGGGACTTTTTAGGTTGACAGGCAGTATTGTTAAACTGAAGTAACAAAACATTCTTTGTAAAATAAATGTAGGTAAAATAATTTTGTCAATTACAATTAAGTAGATGAAATACTTAATCTGTTATTCAGCTGAATCATAAAGATAAAAAAACACTGTTAAAAGACAAGTTTTTTTTTTTTTTTTTAAGTTCAATAAATGCATGATGTTGCCAAAATCAATGAGAAATAGTGTTTAGGATTTTTGCCATAATTGTGCACCCTTACACGGGTGATCTGGTGAAGGCCAAAGCATACAATTTCCATCATGCTCATTCTCATCAAACCCCTCAGTGCCCTATGGATGGGGGCGCTGTCGTCCTGGAAGACACCGCTCATTTATTCAGGCTTCTCCTTTCGTTTGCCACTCATCTGTAGATGTACTGTTGGAATCAGTTACTCAGGGCCAATCAGCAGCGGCTACTTTGTTGTAGTAGTTGTGCCAGTTCCTGTCGGCAGTAGCTCTAGCAGCAGAAAATAAAGTAAATGCAACAAGACTGGCTCACTTTGCTACAAACAAAAACTTGCCCCACCAGTTATGTGGAAGATACTGTAGTCGCATGAATCTTCAGGTTATACATTAAGAAACAACCAGTGCTAACAGGACTGTAAGACCACGGAAATGTCTCCATTCCTTTTTTTTGGCCACTAGTATACTGATAAAGAATTGGCATTGGTGCGATTTGCCAAAGGTAGCTTGTATAGCTGCTCGTAGTATCTTGTTAGCAGACCTAATATAGCAATGATTATTGTTTTGAGTTACCCTTCTCAGATTCGAACACAGTAGTAATGCTCCAGTGTTTATTGTAACTGTACACTCAGCATTGTGTTTCCACAAAAAGCACAAAGGCTTGTATGACCTTTCCAACTCAAGCATGCTACAACAGTAGCCATAGCTGTAATGATGAACAAAGTGTTGGCCGGCAGGGGGGTCGGACCTCTGACTGGTGAAGTGAAACACAGGCTGCTCCGAGGCGAAACGAGGTGGAGCTTAACAGTCTCAGACAAAAGGCCATTTTCTCTGCCAGCGTTTGGGCTAAATGAAATATTTGTGCTTCTACAAATACAATTTACATTAACTGATGTGACACGAACAGTTATGACAAAGTGAACGTGTCCTGGTGCACAAATGAAAGGAAAACAAATCTCCCACTAAGACACCTCCACATGCAGACATGAGATGTGGACAAAATGCCAGTAGCAACATTAATGTGTTTTTTTTTCGTCAGCTTTAAATGAAGCCGAATGACTCAGAGAAAGGAGAACAGTTGCTGTATACAAGCAAGCAGTTAATCTGTCGAAGCCTCAGACAGCCACATAATGTTTGACTGTATTCATACAAGATCCAGCCCAGCCTACGCTTTATCCTGAATGTATATTAAAAATATATCTATTGATAGGCCTAGCGCTATATTTTATACTAGAATGTTAAATGTTATATACTGTATAGATCTATGATAGTATGTATGTGCAATCCTTAGTCATATGCAACAGTTTGGAATATTAAACAATTAGTTATTGTTAAACCTTTTATTTTCCACCAGTGAGAATCCATCTAAGAGCAGAACTGTTCTTCTGTAGTCCAGATTTAGGAACGGGTTTCTCCCAAAACTGGAGACGGCGACAGCTTCCTCTCATGTGACATGACTTTGGAACTACTACGGAAGCTGTCACAGTATTCAGATTTTCAGTTGTGAAATTATCGGCACTGCAGTTGATTTTGCTTTCCATTCATGGTCAGTGGAACAACGTGGCGAACCACATGTACTGTACATCTAACCCCGTTTATCTGATAGTTACATATCAGGGATTTAACGAACAGCCAACGCTCTAATAACTATACATTTAAACTGACCTGTTTTTTTTGGTGGATTCTCTCTTTATGTGCAGTTTGTACTTGTCAGTACAGAAGCACAGACAAACCAAAGGTATAATTTTATGCCCATGCTGATGTTTTTGGATGTAAATGTTTTATGGAGAAATATCTGTATTGCTATATTTCTTAGCTAGGTCTTAACTGGTTTTTTTCATCAAGCCAGTTTACTGGCCTTTGTGGTCTACTGTACTTATGGGATTTTACATATTAAAGTCTATAATATTCAGCAGATATGTATGTAGGCCTTCGGTATTGAGAGAATATCCCATAGATCAGGTCTGTTATAAAGAAATGTCTTTGAAGAAGTGGAATTTAAGTTTAATATGCACTGATACATCATGCAATCCCTGTTAAGTGCCTTTTTAAAATGTCTGTTTGGGAACCTCAGGGGAAGTAGGACTGCAGTGGGGTTTTTTTTATTGTCTAATCCTATCGCCATCACACAGCTTCTGCTTTTATTTGAAGCCTTTGTAAAGTTGGCTGCCATTGATTGTTGGTAGGTCTCTTTTCGCACCTACAGTATGTCGCAATTACTTTCATTTGTCTTTTTTTTTTAGATTTCTTGGTTTTATTGCAGCTTCATGTACAAAATAGAAACCAGGAATAAATGGGATGGAAACTTTTACTTGTCTGTTTTTAATTTTACCACTGAGATTTAATGTAAAATATGAGAAATTCATACCCTGCTGTTAAAGTCTCTGAATGTTGTTCAGTTAATCCAGTGAAACTTGAAGTTAGCCAGCTAGAATTCTTATTTACCCTTCAACATAATCCTTCAAACTGAAGTGGTTTTGTAATCTTGCTTTATGACCCAGGATAATGAGTTGGTCCAAGTGGCCAGGCCCGGCCCTAACCAATCTGGCGCCCTAGGCAAGATTTCAGGTGGCGCCCTGTTGCATCGCAGTAAATTCCACTGCTAGTGTATATACTCATAAGAAACGTAATAGCTTTGTCTTGGACATTCTTTTATTTAAATAAAGCAATTACACATTCAAAATACTTAGAAAGAATTAAAGAAACAAATACAAAAAATGAACTGAACATATGAAATACAATATAAATAGCTTACATAAAGTACCTATTAATACTCCCAAAATAAAAAGTGTAAACAAGTGACATTAACTTAAAAATACAATATAAATACGGCACTGTGCAAAA
>NW_018127951.1:647368-651438 GCF_001952655.1 Monopterus albus
CTACTACTACTTAGTAGGCTTTGCTGCTATGCAGTTAAATTAATGTGGTGGGCTTATTCTTTTCTGAAGTCTAGTTTTAAGAATAGTGGAAGTTACACTTTTTTTCTTCCTCCATTTCTGGCGCCCCCTGGATGTAGGCGCCCTTAGCATTAGCCTATACTGCCTATGCCACGGGCCGGACCTGCGAGTGGCTGTTCCTCAACAGAAATCAGTGATTTTATTTTTAAGTTTTTCCCCTACATGCCCTCTTCTTAAAACCAGATCTATCAGCACTGTTGGGTTGGTGGAGCGCTCTTTCATATGACCCTCAGGTCCGTCTTTATGTCATGATCCACTGCACTTTAGCAGGTGTGAGCTCAGTTGCTCGACTGCGGCTGCAGATCAGTTTAACCCAGTGAAAACAAAGGTTAGGCTATTTGGAGCATTCAAGGTCTGGCAAATAATTCATAAACCAGTTCGGTTATGAGAGAAAAACACTCAAACTGGAAGAAGGAACTTCTACAAATGCAGGTGGTGCGTTGCTATCTACTGGCCACAGGATGGCGCTCCTGCGCTCCTGGGCCTCAGTCTGCACGAAGGTGCAGAAACTGAACAATTACGGCCTTGAAGGTCTAAACGGTCTTCTACTTGTTGCATGTGAACAAAGAAAATTTTGTCAGTCACAGACACAAACTGGGCCGACCTGTCGTTTCCTCCATTAGTGTCAACTCACTACAGCTATTGTTAAACCAATTACAGAGGTGTTAATGGACGATGGAAGGCCTCTTGGCATGAAAACCGGCCCGCAGTGAGAGGATATGACTAAATGTATGTTGGATGGGGGAGGGAATGGGATTTTAAAGGAGCAGTACACCAATCAAAGATGCTCATTAAGAGCCAGTGTTTTCATCTTGGTGGGTCATGGCCAAAATCCCAGAGCTCATCCCTTAGCAAGTGTGTGGAGATGAGGCCAGATAAAGAAATCTGGGTGTGTTCGTTTGTTTGTTTTACTTTAGGATTCAAAGAGCCTAAGAACACTTTGTCCACTGTATAGTGATTATTATACTGAGAAAGAACAGAGCAGTGGAGCCAGTTGAGCACACAACTCAAAGTTAAATAAAGAAAAATCATGTGTTTTCTTGCAGGTGTTTTTCTTCCAGAGCTGCATGAATGTGAGGCTGTAAATGTCAATTCCCCAATGGTGACTGAAGGCAGTAAAAGTATAGCTGAGTGTCGTGCATATGAATCAACATCCAAATTAATAAACTAATGTTTGATTGTAAACAAGTAGCTTTTCTCTTGTTTGTCAGCAGATCTGAAACTGTTCTGGTTTTACATCAGAGGCCAGAGTTGATCCGCCTTGTCATCTAGAACTGGATCAACCATCCATATGAGAAAAGAGCTCATGTCTTTCAGGTTTAATTACATCATTACAGACACCGAGGTGATAGCTCATTCCACGCGTTGATAGACTTGACAGCCTTTTGCAAACAGCCGATAATCGCCCAGTCTTTACAGGTGATGGCCTGCTGAGTCTGACAGCAGGCCTGTGCTATCAGGCTGAGATCCAGCTGAAATGTGGCGATGGAGAGCAGCTGAAGACACCTAGAAGGTATTAACAAAATGCCTCGTGACTAATGGAAACGTCATGATTATAAATACAATTCAGACGCAGTTTTCTTGAAAGCGAGGTTAAGAGGTATCGCCAATAATGGATATTGTAAAATCTTTATGGAGATACCTAGCACGATGTTAAAAAGACACTGAATCGGACCTTCAACACCAGAGGTCTCTGCATATTTTGGAGCATCTGTGCGCCGATATTCCTTCCTGTTACTTTTAATTTCCCCGAGATCTTTTCTCACAGTCTAAATCCCGTCGACCTCCCGCCTGCGCATCAATTACATCTCCACTGAGTGGCCATTAGGCATAGGCATTGACATTCACAGGCTTCCGTCTGCACCCAGGCTTGATGTGTATTCCACGACACAGGAGTCCGGCCCTGTGCATTACACTAGGATTACATTATTTATTGTGGGCTGCTTCTCCCTGGTGTCGGGCCTCGAAGTTCATGGAAGGAGGCCTCTCACGTTCAATCTGAGCCAAATTTACGCACACACTGCGCAGGAGCATCCGTAAGCCAAACGGAAAAGAGCATTTGGAGCATTTATAGCTTGAATCCGCCTGATAACAATAAATGGGAGCCTACTAGGCACAAGGACTTTGTTTCATATTCATTTAATGCTATTTTTGGTGCACCAGAAGTAAAAGTCTAGACAAAAGTCCGCTTGAATCACTGTTTATCAGTGTGGTGGTGGTGGGGACTTGAGGTCCTTGCTGTTCTGTTTTTCTGATTGGGATCTTCTCGTGGTCTGATTTTCTTTTTATAGTCCAATATTTTCACGATAGTCCTGGTTTTTCTACGACTACCAAGAAAATATTTTATTATCAAAACCCAGAATCGGAAAAAAACTGGTTTTACTTCAGTGGTTACTGAAGCTGAGCCCACGGAGAACAGGCTGTTAAAAGTTTCTTGCACCGCAGAAGTGTCTATCACACACACACACACACACACACACACGTGACACATGCCTCCCCACGTCAATAAAACAGTTCAATATCGAGTAAAGCCTAATGAAATATTCTAAGTATATGAACCTTTTCGAGTGTATTTCAATACAAATTCCAAAAATACAGAACAATGCAAGAAATGGGCAAGAAAAAACGACCGAATGCGGTGTTTTAAGTCGAAAAGAAGCACATTTAGGCTGTTTTATCTCTTTATATAAAAAAACAATATATCACAACGGATTATGAACGTGTTATTAACTTCTGACCACACTGAAACACAATCCTAAATCTCGCTGCTTTATTAAGACAAAAAATCCACTGGGCTCTGTCACTGAAGGATTATGGAACAGTGCGTCCGGGTGGCCCCAGTGTAGCCGCCTGGCCAATATACAGCACACCAGGGGGCCACATCGGCCTTCAGCGGGGCCCTTCCTGGATCAAATGGGCGGGGCGGGACCCAGCCGGCCTTTATAAGAGGGCTCCGTCTAGGTTGGTGTGTATTAGCGCGCTACACCTCAGCCTGTCACAGGCTGCATCCCGAGGCCCGGTGGACACAAGGAAACAGGCCAGATGAAGAAGTCAGCATCTGCTGAGCCACAACGAAATTAAAGTCATTTAAGAATGGATGAGTGACTAAAAGAAATATTAACTTTACTATTCCCAGGAGCAGAACATCACGTTTTATTTGATTTCTTCCCGCCCCCCGCGTTTTGGCTCTAGATATTTTGTCCTTCTTTCTTGGCAAAAGAAGGAATCTGTTTGGATCCTCTCCAAGAACATTAAACTTTGTAAAGGATTTTACATTTATTTAGATTTTTTCAACTAATCCGGTCGCAGATAAGTTTTTCTCCTCCAGATATTTGTGCTGGGGATGTTGAGCTCTGTGAAGATGGAAACCCATGATCTGCCAGAGTGGAATACTTTCTACAGCGAGGCCAGTGAGGTAAGGACGCATTTACAAGTCAAAATAACAATAACAACAATAAATAAATCATACTGTTCTTGTTTTAATTTGCCTCAAACGGAAGAGTAAATCACCAATTCTTCTTGGAGTCATGAAAAGAAATGATGTCAAGATTTTATTTACGCACACTTTTAGCAGGACTGAACGAAAAACAGCTGTAATCCTATGAAAATTTATAAAATAATATTTTAAAGACTTTGCACTAAAACCACAAGCTCCTGGTATAGTATTAATCATTTAAATAATTAAACCGAGCATCAATGCGCCCCTCAACATTTTACAGGAATATTACAGTACAAGAGAAAAGAACCAAAAACTACAAAAAAAAATGTTATCTTTGTCAAAACGCCAAATATTTTGAAGTAAAATAGAAACTGTTTTCCACAAGCAATTAAAATTACTTCGATTTTACATTTTAATGAATTGTTAATACATATCGCCTGATATAAATTATATTAGGAATATCCAGGTTTTAACTTGGCACCAAGTGATTTGCTCGTCTCTAGCCTTTCCTTCCCCGTGTGTCGCGGCAGCCGCTGAAGTGTTGCGGCCATCA
>NW_018127951.1:651618-659011 GCF_001952655.1 Monopterus albus
GCCGCGCCAGCCGCTGAAGTGTTGCGACAATCAGGTGTAAATGTAACAAGACTTTTTTCTTGCTAATTCAATTAGAGTTAATTCCATCAGCAGCTTCAGTTCTCACGTCGGCCCGACTGATGAAATTACCCCGAAGAAAGAGTCTGATAATATTTAACCCAAGATCAGTACGCGGCCGAGATTCCTCTTCTCCCCGTGGATTTTGTTTACGTTAAATATTTTTACATCGCGTCACAGGTTTTAGATATTTCACCAAAATATTTCTGGTAGTTTAACACGGAAGCATTCATCTTTGACAAACGCAAAGAAAAGATCAGAGTCAAGAAACAGAAAATTCCTCCACTTTATCTTAATTACTGAACTTGTTTTTTCCATGGAAGCATGGAGGAGTTCGGCTGAACTGAGAGGCACCATGACGCGCCTTTTACGCATTTTCAGGTTAACATGGCTGTGTGAAATCCATGTCCTCTCTCCGCGCACTGAGAGCTTCATTGTGCATTGATTAGGAGTCGCTTTTTAAAAGGAGTCAGACCGCTTCCCTTTCACATTTAACTTTCATTGGGCAGCAAATAAATTTAATCAATTAATTACAACAGAGCTGTTTTCAAAACTATAAAAACTAAAGGTCAGTGTTATCTGATAGTTTATTAATGATTGTAACTTTGCCTGTATGATATTTATATAACCCAAATGTTTCTTTGTGTTTTCATGTGAATAACCAGATGTTGTTCCTCTTTGTCCCCAGATGTATTCATCTCCCACCAGCATGAACTCTGGTCTGGGCTCCATGGGCACCATCAACAGCTACATCAACCTGAACCCAGCCACCGCCTCCCCTGCAGGTATGAACATGGCGTACCCCAGTTCCAGCCTCAGCAGCTCCCCACTGGCCTCCATGGGCTCCGGGCCCAGTCATATGTCTCTCTCCCCGGTGGCCTCATCTCTCAGCGCAGGCTCACTAACCCAGCTGGGCAGTGCTGCTCCTGGCTCCCTGGGCTCCTTGTCCCACTACCAGAACATGGGCCAGACCATGAGCCAGCTAGGATACCCATCCACTGCAACTCTGAGCAGGGCCGGGCCTAAAGAGATTCCCCCAAAGCCCTACCGACGCTCCCTGACCCATGCCAAGCCGCCATACTCCTACATCTCCCTCATCACCATGGCAATCCAGCAGAGTGGCAGCAAAATGCTAACCCTGAATGAGATCTACCAGTGGATCATGGACCTGTTCCCCTACTATCGTGAGAACCAGCAGCGCTGGCAGAACTCCATTCGCCACTCGCTCTCCTTCAATGACTGCTTTGTGAAGGTAGCTCGCTCGCCAGACAAGCCAGGTAAAGGCTCTTACTGGACTCTGCACCCGCAGTCAGGCAACATGTTCGAGAACGGCTGCTACCTGAGGCGCCAGAAGCGCTTCAAGATCGAGGACAAGGCAGCAAAGAAAGGAGCCAAGAGCCAGGAGGGGGGCTCAGGAAAAGGACGCCACAGTGGAGATCACCTGATGGAGGACTGCAGCCCCACAGAAGGATCAGAGGGAGCCAACTCCACCCACTCAGACAGCTCCCACCCAGGGTCTTCAGATGACCAGACGCATCCCCGAAACTCCCTGGGTCCACTAGAATGCCCTCCACTGTCCTCCTCACACCTGCACAGCCCGTCTGTCTCCATGGCTCCCTCCTCCTCCTCCACCTCAACCTCCATCCCTCCATCCTCCTTGTCCCTTTCCGCCACTTCCTCTTCTTCCAACCCACTCCTCCACTCCCAGTCTCTAGCAGGTAGTGCCCACCTCCTACCCAGCACCATGCAGCAGCAAATGGACCTACAGAATGATGCCCTGAAGTCCCTGGACCCCCACTACAATTTCAACCACCCTTTTTCCATCACCAACCTTATGTCCAATGAGCAGAAGATGGACCTCAAATCCTACCAGGACCAGGTGATGGCCTACAACAGCTACACCAGCGGCTCTCCTGTGGGAGCCAAGCAGATCTACGACAGCCCTGGGCCGGCCACCATGGACTCAGGCGCTTACTACCAAACTCTGTACAGCCGTTCAGTGCTCAACGCCTCCTAATATGTACATACACACCCCTTACGCACACCTGCCTGCAGAGGTGAGCCAAGATGGAGACTTCTCTCTGTCTGTCTTTTCTAAAATGGACACCCAAAGCTTTTCTCTCCCTCTCTGGCTCAAGTGTAGTGGCCTTGGAAGAGCCACATCTAAAATGGCTGCTGTATTTGAGGGACCAAAGAACAGGATCGTATTCCCCATTTACCATCTCTGACAAACATGGAGACCGGTTGGTTACAAAGAGAACAGAAAAGTGAAGTTGGATGATTAGAATTCTTAACTGATGAAGACATTTGACTCGTCTGTGTGTAAGTCAATACAGAAGCTAGATCCTGTCTTTGCCTGTTGCAGGAACACTGTCTCAGGCAAAATTGGCTTTGTACAAAATGTAAATAGAGGCATTGTGGGGGGAAAATGATATTTGCATTTATTTATGAAGGGAATAAATTTTAATATATCTTGTATAATGCTCTGTCGACCAGTTACAACCCAAATGTGAGGGGTTTTTTTTAATCAAAAGGCAGAGATGGAAGCGAGTTTCAGGTTACTGCTTCGGCAGGTGTTACTGCAGTGGGAGATAGTTAAGTACATTTCTGTGTTACAGCATTTTACACAATGTTCCCGTATTTCTGTCGGTTTAGGCGTCCGTCAATGTAAATGTAGCTCATTCAGTCTGTACTTTAAAAAAATGGTTTGATGTTTTGGTTGATATGAAGAAAAAAAAGCCATGCTGTCCTTGCTGGAGCACAGAGGAGGAAGAAATTAAAAAAAATAAATAAAATCTGTATCCAGAAGGAACGAGGCAAAGTATCTGTGGTAGAAACTAAAAAAAATAAAAAAATAAAAATAGAAACAGAAACATGTCATGTTTCTGTTTTTCATGGTTCAAAATCATTTCCTGTTGTTACCTATTGAAGAGTGTAACGTTTTGACAGAACAGATATCTGGTGAGGAGCAGAAGACATTCAGTCAGTTACTAAAGCAGTGGAGGGGAGGAGAGATGCACTATGGGAGGATTTACAAACAGTACTTTGCACTATGGAGCTCCCACTAGCCAGGTGGGCTGATAGTGTGTGTTTGTGTGTGTGCGTGTGTTACAACAATACTTAGGAACTCCCCCCCCTTACACTGTCAATGCATCGGCTCAATGGGATAAGTGTAACAATATCACAGGGTGTCAAATAACCCTCACTGTCCAAAAAGCGCCTTTTCTTCAAACAATTGATGATCTGATCTATGTATCGACGATGTATTGAAGGATTACTCTGACAACCAGCAGGGAACACACAAGTTTCAGGTCACATGTCGTCCATTGTGAAGCATATTTTAGTTTCAAAAATAAATGTCTTATTTAAGCTATGTTGCTTTCCAAACCTTTGAAAGTGTGCTGATATAATATATAGTTTTTTGTTGTTTCTGTTGGTTTAAATGTGATTAAGATGATTCATGTTTCATTTTTCATATTAAAAAGGCAAAAATGTGGGGAGAAAATGTGCATTTGTTTTTCTTTTCCATTAACACTGGGCAGGAAAGGTTTGTTGTCAGTGTAGAGAAAAAGTCAAATCAAAAGTAAATCAAACACCTATGTCTGTGTCACATTGCATTTTGTTTTTTAAAGCCTGGTCATGAATCATTTGGTATCATGAGCTCACTCTGTTTCCAATAAATTTCACAAAATGATAAGCGCAAGGACCTCTTTTGGCTTTTATCACATTTTATTTAGTTTTTGTCATTTTGCAGCAAATTCTTCTTCACCTGTGCAAAAACCTTTTTTAAATTCAGCTAATGAAACAAACACTGCAACAGCAAATTGTTCTAGTTAAAACCACATGAAGAGAAGCACCGATATCACGCAACGTTATTGGCAGCACCTCGACGACTCGTCCCAGTCAGTCAGTCAGTCAGGGCTCTTTTTTCACCTGGCTTGTGAGGCGGTGCTGCAGGAATAGCAGCATCTTGTTGAAACAGCTCCTGACCAAATGACTGTGGTGTGTGACATGTAGGACTGGTAGACTAAACACGGCCGGATCACACTGAGAGCCTCAAAGCGGACCTCTGCACAGGCCATCGGCCCGGGCGGCATCACACACATACACATAGCGAGGCCCGGGCCACTCCAAAAACTACTGACCTGCCTCTGACCCTGCACTAGAAAAACTATCGGCAAGTCAACAAAACAGGGGAAAGTAGAAGCAGAATATTTTGCTCTTTATTCTTCACTGTGTGTGTTCGGCCTCGATGCTTCCCCTGATCTATCAGATCCTTTTCTGTTTATCAGAAACAAACTAAATGTGAAACCACTTCCTTTATGTGTCAGTTTCTGTGGGACAGAGCACCGAAAGTGAGGAAACTTACTGAATCGCTATAATAAAGATCATTAGGAAGGGGGGGAACATTGATACACATGATAATGTTGCAAATGATGAATCTAAAGACGATAAAAATTCGGTACAGTTCACATACTAATTCTGTGACACACTGACAGTTCTCTCTCTCTTACGGCTGCTTTTAAAATAAAACATAAATTTATTGATGTTGATTGCTGCAGCTGCCTTTCCCTGGCCTCAGGCTCCCTCGGCCTGACGCCAGGCTTCCCGTCTACCTGTTTGCCTGTCTATCCGCTCGCAGTTGCTCAACCCAGCCCTGTGCTGTCAGAGCTGTCACATATTTGTCACTGCCTTTTCTTCTCTATTATGTCAGGCCCAACAACCACAAGCCCAGCAGCTTCAAAAATATAGACCACTGCAACGTGGAAACTCACATCTGTGCATGTCTTTATGAGGACACTCATTGACATAGTAATGCACTAGCCCCTTACGCTAACCTCAGCCTTTACAATTAAATGCCTAAACCTGAACCATAAAGCAAAGTCTCAGCACACAAACAGCCCACTGAAGATGTAACAGAAAGTCAGGACTGGCCAAAATGTCCCCACTACAGTGGTCAAACTGGGCCCCACAATGTGTAGCGATACAAGTACACACATCACTGTTAGCATCACTGTTGAAGTTCACTTTCGATCAGTGTCACATTACTGAAGAACCATAATAGTACCTGTTGCTGCAGAAACACAAGCATGATTCTGATCATTTCACCCTTTTTATTATATAAAATCAATACATGGGCCTTTAATAAAGCACAACACACACACACAGAAGTGGTCACTGGCCTATAGGTTGAGTGGGAATCTATGGCAGATTGTCACCTTGCATACACAATAGGTCCTTCAGAGTAGTTGGTTAAATAAGATAGGCAAGCTCCTGCCTGGTATGGTCTCCACAGCTACAAAGACAAGCTCTCTCTCTCTCTCTCTCTCTCTCTCTCTCTCTGATAGACACACACACACACACACACACCAGGCTGCTCCAGGTATGACTAACCTGGCTGACTAAAATGTCACTCTGATACGTCTGCCCACAGTAATCAGGTGACCACGCTGATAGTGGTCACATTCATTCCAGGCTTTTCAGATTAGAGTCTATGCACAGATTACATACGGTGGCTTGAAGTTTAGAAAAAGCAACAATGCAGCAGGCATTTCAGCAGCAAAGGAGAGAAATCAACTCCAGTTTTACTGTTAGATTTATAAGCTTTCAGTTGTAATCTGTAACCCATAGCTGACCCAGTTTCCAAATGCAAGACTCTTAGAAAATAGATACTGGCTGCTGATAACAGTCTGGATGTCACAATAAAATAATCTCACACAAATGGCCTCAACAGGCTGAGCTCCACACATTCTTGTCATGCTTGTGTACACGAAAAGAAAACAAGACTTAAATTATACATTCAGTATGCTTGTGTGGGATCATACACACCATGTCTGTATGCAAAGGAAAACACATTATTAAGAACATTTTAGGCAAAATACATCATTATGATGCTGTTTTTCTACTTCATCACTTTCCCTTTAGATTACTTTATGTACTGTGGTGGCTATAATGTGTAAAGTCCTGGTGTACAGCTTAAAGGAGCCCATGGGTAATTATATAATGTCACTTATAGATGAACAGAGTACAGAGAGCACTGTAACTGTATGAACATACATATTTATGCATGTCACTGTGGTTACAACTGCATCTTTGCCGCGTTAACGTCTACATAAAACACAGAGTGCCAATACAAACAGGACGGCATAGCAGAGCTGAAACAGTTTTCTGATGTGACAGCACCATGGTTTGGGGACAAGACAGACTTGGCTACAGCTAGGCATCATGGTTTGAAAGCAACTTCTTTTCTCCAAATCCCCCCCATTTTACTTTCCCTCTGTAGCTGTTCTGCATTTTGACTTTACATTGATAAGACAGGTTGTTTTTTTTCTGTGACAACAATAAATACAACGTGACAAGTATCAGTCCATCAGTTAAGAGGAGTTGACACAAAGCACGTCCTATGTCTCAGTTAAGAATGTTCATTCAAAGACTTTTTTGCATCCAATGTCAACACTGGCCTCATTTTACAATATCAGAGCAACTGTAGTCTGGTTAAGTCTGGGTAAAGGGGCTGTCATTATAGCTACTAAACTACGGTTAAGGAGTTAGTGTTAGGCAATGAAAGCACTTGGTAAAGTTTAGGAAGAGTTTGTGATTTACGCTGAATTCAACGGAAACGGAATTCAAATGAGTAATCTGCAGGTCTGTGACAGGACACGAGCTCCAGTGTATGGAACTGAGGCTTTCTGCATCATAAAGGTCATGCTACTTCCTGCAATGGCAGTGAACACTGAATATAAAATCCTGGGAAAACTGGGCTGCAGAACTGGTACTGGTTCTGTAAGCTGTAATGAATAACCGGTCATCAAATGGCATCATGATCAAACTGAATTAGAAGCGAAACTGAGCAGTAAACACTGTCATTGATTCAAATCAAATCAAATCAAATTTTATTTGTATAGCGCCAAATCACAACAAAAGTCATCTCAGGACACTTTACAAACTAAGGTCTAGACCTTTCTGTTATCAATATTATTACATAGGGAAAACCCAACAAATCCCCCTTGAGCAAGCACTTGGCGACAGTGGGGAGGAAAAACTCCCTTTAACGGAAGAAACCTCCGACAGACCCCGGCTCTTGGTGGGCGGCCTTCTGCCTCGACCGGTTGGGGTGAGTGGATAGAGGAGAGACAAAAGAAGAAAAGCAACAAGATACAACAATCAAACACTGATCAGGTCGATGTGGCCGGTGACTGCTCGTCAGAGATATAGAGCTCCAGGGCAACCTGCAGAAAGTTACAGGGAGAGAGAGAGAGGACACACTACGGGAGAGAGGAGAAACAAAGTTAGTAATGTGTAATGGGGGCATATAGAAGCATAGGGAGAGAGAGGG
>NW_018127951.1:664099-680091 GCF_001952655.1 Monopterus albus
ACAAGTGCTTTAAGTGGTGCAAGCGTATGTTGTCACTCAAAAATTCAGATGAACCTAGAAAATAGTGAGTTTAATTCCTAAACAATCTGGACGCAAGCACAACGCAGTGCAGGTACAGAAAACAGGAAATGAGTACGGTTTACCGCAGAGGCAGGAAACAGCAGTCCGTCAAAGGTTCCGCCTGCGAGCTGAGCTCGTGGAGTCCAGACACTGGTGAAAGGCCACAGGGAGCAAGCAATTCACTTGGCTTAACTTTTTATGCCTGCGCACCACAACAGCCGCAGCCGGAGTTGTCATGTTTTCAGATTGTCTGTTCATCCTGTTCTTATGAACACCACATCTCAGGAACATCTTAAGGGTATTTATTCAAATTTGGCACAAACATCTACTTGGATTCAAGGACGATGTGTCAAAGCACTCCATCAATCCTCTGTAAAAAACTGTCAATATAGTGATAACTTCCATTTCACCAAAAAATACACTTCATATCTTTAACTAAATTCCTTTAAAGCCTTCACTACATATCTTATATGAGTTTGGACAGACATGCATGGAAACTGAAACTTGGCTGCTTGGCAGAGACACAGCTGTGAGGCCATAATTCTACTCTTCTCTAGTTCAGTAATTCCCACAATGTAAAAGAAACCTGGCCTAGCATGTCACTGTTAATTTGTTTTATTTGCATTTTTAAACTACATTCAAATTTTTTACATTGGCTCACAACATCACAGATGCAAAAAAAGTAGTTTGAAGTGAAAGAAAACGGTTTTGGTGACAACAGCTTCCTAAAGATAAGATCTCATCAACGCCTGAATCACTTGTGAGGCTGTTGTCATTTTCATTAAAATGGATATTTGTCTCCTGAGGTGCAACAGTCTCTCAGTCTGCCCTGTAGAACACCTGATGACAGCTGCCCTCAGGCTCTGCTGCTGGTGACAGAAATCCAGTACACCAGCACAAAGAGCGTCTGTGCTGAAATTAAAAACTTTCATTTACGTTTAGCACATTATGACCACTGGCATCTGTGTGCCACTTTAAAATGCTGCACACACTGTTAAACAAACATTCAAATTGTATTTTAGCAGAAACTGATTATGCACTGGCTTAGACTGAGGGAAAAAAGGGTGGTGACTGTTTTTTGAAGATGTAAAATGCAAATGAGGCAGTGTATCCTGGATCCTGTTAGGTGGATGTACTGGTTACACTTGTTATTGCCTGAGGATAAGGAGGGAAGAGAGAGAGAAGGAAGGAGCACTTACAGTTCAGCCCTCAGGTCATATGCTACCTTACTGGAAAAAAAAATGGTTCCACAGAAACACAGGTCACTAATGTTAGTCACAGGCTGTGAGGGTCAGCCAAGATCTGAGCCTAAAAATGTCCTATGTCAGTAATATCTAACTTATCGGGATGATAAGTTCTTTGGGTAGCTCCAGTAAGAGGTCATATTCACCAACTCAAAATGTCTTAAGATGGAATCATGACAAACAAAAAAGAAATATATTGTTTTTAATGATAATATGCTGGAATTCATTCCGTTTAGAAAGTGTCAGTAAACAGTCAAATGGAGCCGTAGCTAAACAGTGAGGCTGAGAGACAGTTTGGGAATTTACCTGACAGAAAGACAGACAGCCCGCCCCCTGGACACAAGGACACAGCGCTGTAAAGAGGTTGTTAGAGAGTCCATCCCCGATTCAGTCAGACAGAAAGACACTGAGACAGGTACGGCTGCAGTTCGTGGAGAAAAGACATAAAGGAGACTGTCACAGCAGCCAGAAAGCCCCGAGCCTGATGTCACAACTAAATTATACTCATTTCCAATGCAAACACATTTTAGCTTCTCAAATATGAGGATGTACTGATTTTCTATGTTATATATGATTACAAATGAAATATTTTTAGGTTTTCAACTGGGTAAAAAAAGACATTCAGAGTCAATGATTTGGGCTCATTCATTCCTAATTAATGAAAAAAATCATATAACTACAACACATTACCTTATAGTTACCAATTGAAGCAAACCTGCCCAAAAAAATAGACTTGCTCAAATAAACAAAATCAAACGTAAAATGTAGCAATTCAGTGAGTGAAACTGTCACAAAAGACACACCGACCCTTAACTGATAAACAGGGCTGAGAGACAGTTTGGCAGCTGAACAGACTGGCACAAAGTCAAGTGAACAAAAGCTGTATAAATAAACAGAAGAGAGAGACATTTAGACAAGAACAGAGGTAACAGAGAGACAGGCAGTCCGTGAGACAGCCAGTGTGTCATTCAGACATTCAGACAGACAGACAGACTGAGCGCCACTGGCCAGCGTAGGCACAGATAAGCGGCTGGACTTTGCTCTCTCGGCCGTGGGTGTTGCAAAGAGACCAGAGATAAAACCGGTGGCCTGAGAGATGAACACAGAGGAGGCGGCTGATTAAATTTAACCTGATGGTGTGCATGTGTATGAGAGTGTGTGTGTGTGTATGTGTGTGCCCTTTTCTGGACAGCAAGGACAGTATTGATCAAAACACGACCATCGACTCATGCGAGTCAAAAAATGACAATAGGCCGGCTCTCCGCTGAGGAGAAACGCAGCAACAGCAGCAGGTTAAAGGTCAGGCGAGCAGGTCTGCAGAAAAGCTGCTGGTTTTGATCTTTGGGTCGGCAGTTCCTTGTTCTTTAATGTTGCCTGGAGCAAAACGTTTGACTTCAGCTGTGTGCGAACTGGTTTGCTACAAACGAACAAAGGTTAAAAGGTGATTGCCAAATTCAAGAAATTCTTTTTTCAGGCAGAAACTCCTGGTTCAGCTTGATTAATAAAGTGATGATTATGTCATCACCCCATCCGCTAAATTCTCGATGTAATTTCTATTTCCAGCTGGATTTTGTTCTGCCCGTTATATTTTTCATGATTAGCTGATACTTGCCTTGGTTGAACTGACCTGGTTTCTCCTCCCCAGACACATGTATAAAAATACTCAGCTGTAGTCTAAAGAGATTTTCATAAATAAAAAAAGTTCAGTGAACCTCTGTACAGCACTTGAACACACATCTGGTCGTTGTCCCTCACTGTGAATTCCAGGATTCACGAGTATTCAAATACATGTGCGACTTAGTCAGTGGAGAATGTGAAAACAGCCTGTTACAGTAGTCACACACTCTGTGCCTACACCAGTCTTATAGTGGAGGGCTGATATTTATGGGATAAAAAATATATAAGAAAACACAATTCTGAGTGAAGGGGGTCTTTGAAGTTTCCTCTTTCCTTATTTTCTGTAACACTCTGTTTTTATTACACACAGCACCTGCTGAGTTTGTCAAGTCCACCCTGTAACAAGATACACTGTGGATTTCAAAGTAAAAGTTACATGAAATAGTTTGAAAGGTATTACATTGTTTAGTGTGGTGTCTGTTTACACCGAGCCTCCAGTGGATCCAGCAGTGATAAGAATCAGTCTGGTTAATATGCTGGCTGTGTTACAGGCCAGACTCCTGCTTGTCCACTTTAGTTTCAGGATGTTTTTATATGCAGTGGAGGATGTGTGAGATACAATATCTTCAGGACTTTGTACCGCTCGCTCCTTCTCATGTGTCTGTGGAGAAGCTCTGGTATAATTTTATGATGTCAGGTGAGCAAGACACAGGGGAAACCCCTGCGCTGACTTAAACCTTTATCGACAAAGAATCACACACCCAACAAAGACAACTGATAAATCCACTCCAACAGACTACTGCGTTACTTCGCCCCGGGGCAAAGCCAATACCGCTAGAATCCCCTTGGTAAGAACAGACTGCCCCTACATCAGTACAACACGCTCTGCCAAGGTGCTCTCGGGCAAAGCACCTCATTCAAATGCTCCATAGTGATGATAATGTGAAGCAGGGGAAGGTCAAACCTAACGTAGACGTGTACACGTCTGCGTTAAAACAACAAGCAACTTAAGCACATGACGTTTGGTGGCAGGTGTTGGTGGTAACAAAAATGAAGATGGCCATGAGGATCAAAAGTAAGACAAAGTTTGCCACCATGTTGGAGTAATTTATTTTTAACTTAATGATTCATAAATGAGCAGCTGTTTTGGGACAAACCAACACAGACCGCACAAAAAGTCCAGCTATCAAGCTCGCACAAATGATGCAAAAGCACAAATTGTCCTGCTTTCTGCCTCGACACACCTTTACATCATCTTTTTACTGCTTTTAACGTGTTGGCATGTACCTTTAAAACACACACTTGTGTTTTATGGGCACTGAGGCTGTTCGTGTTTCTAGACGTGGAGTTGACCAAGAAAAACGTTACTACCAAGGGAGTGTTTCTGGATCCATGACTTGGGCGCTTGAATGCCGACTGGAATGAACAAGCAATTCAATTTGTCTCGCTTCTTATAATGAATTTGTGATATTGGATTTGTCTGGTCTTTTTTGACGATCATGTGATTTATGAGTCTCCTCACTGTTGCACTTGACTGAGTTCTAGAGTTCACCTGTGCTTAGGTGCAGTATTGTTGCCGGTCTGTATGATGAGGAAGGGCGTCAGCCCGAAACATGTGTGCTATGTAACAAATCTATTTATTGGAGTGCTGTACTAGTTTTTCATCATTGTACAGATTTTATTTGATGAATCAGCACCCAATTATACACCCTGAAAACAGCACAGAAATAAAAATAGTTCAACTGCCGCGATGAAACAACACGTTCATGTTTTTTGTTCATGCACACACAGGTCAGACGTGCAGCAGCACCTGCTCAGGTTAAATCCAGGACTGCTGGAAATGGTAATATAAAGAAAAACTCAAAACACAAAGTATGTTATGATTATCTTGATATAAAGCACCCTGAAGACAATCTGCCTCTTATTTAACACTAAACTGCATCTTGTTAGCAACAATCAGTTGTATTTATAATATTATTCTATAGTAACCAATACCTATAAAACACTGTCCAATTATACTGTGTACAGTTTATCATGTTCCAGATACACTACACTGATTTTCTTCTCATTGTCCCTGATGATAACATTCATCTGACATCATGTCAGACATCATAAGCCTTTTACCTACTTAATAGCAGCCTCAGATGTGGCCTTTGTGACATTCTTTTTCCTGGGATCATGTCCATTAAATGTCCATTTCAATAATTTCAGTGTGAAATTTCTCTTTTTTGCCGATACAGAGGGGAGCAGACATTTTTGGCAGCGGGATTGTTAGATTCCCCCTCCAATCTTTACAGTCAGCCATAACTGTCATGGTCTCAGACAAGACAACAGAGCTACAGGCCAGTGTTTCAGTCCTGAAGCAGAGTGGACATCCTGTTTCTTCATAGCCGTTTTCAGTTTGAACAAACCAAGAGGTGGACTGTGACAGTTTCAGGACAGTGTGAGGAGACATAAAATGTTCACAAGTGTGATGAGACCTTCAGGAATGTTCACCAACATCTGGACAGCATGTGTTGGGTCGAACACAGAGTAAAAGTGTGTGTGTGTGTGCGCAACTGGCTAGACTTTAAGACAACACTACTTGAATTGACATGACAGCCACCACTGTCCACTACCTTGTAAATCACAGACATTAAGACATACACGCCCACGTCTGTACACAAACACACACAAAGACATACAGAACACGCCTCTGGCTCACAGAAGGATGAGGACAGGGCGTCCATCCTTTGCCAAATGAGCTTGAACCTGGCTCTGCTCCGGCATCCAGATCTGGGCCTGACTGGGTAAGAACCAAGGTTTTGATCCTCAATTTGAAACCAGTTTGGCAGAGCCAGATTCAAATGTCTCCCTGGAGTCAAAGTCCACTTTATCTGTCCAGTTTTCATGTTTGTTTTTTATGCCAGTATTAAAGCACATGCAACACTAGGCTGTGTGAACAAAGTGCATTTCCTCTGTTCAAAGTCCTGCCAGCTTTTTCTGTGAAACTTGCCCTGGTTTAGAAAAATAGGTTCAGATGCAAGACAAGAAGAAATAAACATCAGGAGGGCAATCCTGAGGTTTGGAACAACTACAGCTGTTTGCCAAAATGCCCTTTTCTGAAACTTAACAAATTACATTGAGTAAATTAGAATGAAAAAGAGAGTGAAGGACAGACAGGTTAGAACATATTTACAGATTCATCATTTTGTCTATAAATAAATATCAATTACAGTTTCATAAAGGAAATCAAACTGCTTGTTTTGTTTGACCAACAGCCCAAATCCAAAAATAATCTGTTTACTATTTCAAAAGATGAATAAAAGAAGCAAATCTTATAATTTCAAAGGTGAAAACAAATGATATACAAATAGACATTTCTTCAGTCTAGGTCCACTGAGAGTCCAGGACTCTGTCAGGGAGACCCTGTTCACACTCACACCTGGAAACTGCCCAGTACAACAACCAGAGAACGACCTGTGGCCACTGAGAACCCTGCCCATCCAGGAATTGGACCAAGAGTCTTATGGTCACAAGCTCGTTTCTCCTACCGTTAGGCCATCACATAACATTAATAATGGTAGAAGCTAGACTTCAGTCACCAAACACTTAGGGGGTTATTTACTAAACCTGTCACCAATTACTGTCAGCTGCAGAAAATATTGCATCAATTTTTTATATACGTATGCGTATTTCCCAACAGTAATGATGTAAATTAGCACAGCCACAGCTGTGTTAATCTGGATACACCTCTGCTTAGGATCTATTTCCTGAAGGCAAGTGAAGAAGTGTAGAAGTTTATTTAATATAGAAATTCCCTTCTCAGAACATCCTACAAGCAATAACAGCTTAATACAGCATAAAGCACAGCTGGTGTTTCAGTCTGCTGCTGCTTAAGAGATCAAACTGCCACCAAAATGTATTTCTGCCCACACTACCTTTCAATTAGGGAAAAAAAACAAAGGTTGCAAGTAAATAGAAACTAGATTCATTACATTTCTTTGGAGTGCAAACATGAACTCACCTCAGAATCAACCAGCCCATTCCTACTGTTCAAAGTGTTACTAACATTAATTGAAAGTGAAACAGATTCAATTAAGCTCAAGGATTCTGGTTTAATGAGCAACTGAGGTGCCATAACAAAACTGAATCCCTAATGATTCCCCAAATTGACACAAGGCACTCACAAACATTTAGTTAAATAGATCAAATATAAATAAAAACTTAGATTTGATCTGTGTGCGACGAGACAGCAGGATGGCGAGGACAACAGCCATGACTTGGCAAATATCCTCATGACACTGATTATTTGCTGCAAATATTTGCTGCAAATCAGGGAATTAATCTTTGTTTACAGCACAGACAATCTCTGATTGTTTAATATTCTATCAGCTGAAAATCAAATTTACTTTGACAGTATTTTTTTATGTGTATCATTCAGCTGAAGAGCAATGGAAATACTCCAGGCAGTGCGACAGCCTTCAGGCCAATTTGTCTTTATAGACTTTACAGACACAAACACATATACAGGTGAAAATACATATTTAAAGGTACATGACAGTGTGCACACCCATATGACCAAATGGACACACACTCAGTGCCCTGCAGTTATCTTATCAGTCATCACAGGTGTGCGTGTTAAAGGGACCCACCCATTACTGGTTTCTCTTGAAGAATGGCTGCTGCATGTGTAATACATCTGTGTGTGCACGCATATGTGACGGTGTGGAAGCGCATGTTAGTGTCTACCTGTAAAGCTGTATGTTAGAAGTTTGTGTCTTCATAATTTTATTGATCCACTTCTTTTAGACTGTCTCCTGTTTATTAGTTATTGTGTATTGTTCGTGTACCGCTTACTAGGCAGCAGCAGGACTGTTGTGTAGAAAACCCAGCGTATCTTTGTACTGTAGGCTCAAAAAGCTGGAGTCAGGACGGATACTTTGGAGCTTTCTGCCAGCTTACAGTGTGGGAGCCAGAGGGACTTTGTTCCTCCAAAAAAAGAGACCTGACCTCCCCCAGAAGAAACAATAATTGTTTTAAACAAGCAAAACTTTGAATGGGAGGAAACATCCATGTCCTGAAGAAGCATCTAATATAATATCACACACCTTAAAAACCCCTTCAGTGGATCATACCTTTCCATTCTCTAACATGAGCCCTTTGACTTTACTTATAGTATATAATTATTGATAGTCTTTTAGGTTGTGTAAATTTTATATAAACCTATATTTGTTATTTGGCCAATTAGGGGCAGCACAAGCTTTAAATAAAATAGGCTGAATCCGTAAGGGGAACAGGGGAGTACCGGAACTTTTTCTACCCCACTTCCAGAACTGCTGGCAGGTTCACGGCAGTTTTAACCCAGAGAAGACTCAGTGTGCTAACTGGTTAGTCCAATAGATGTGGAGCGATGGTGCAGAGTGAGCTTTGACTTTCTAACAGTCATTCTTACAGACAGGGCCCAGCTGGAGGAGTGCACATTAAATATCCAAGTGTTCATTTAGGCTTATGGTCACGTTACTCACAGGGTTCATATCAGTTACCTACAGGTGTAGATCTGCCACTGGCAGAAGAAATTTTAAGACAGAAAATCAGCAAAGAAAATGCTAAACATTTTGCATCACCCTCCTAAACTATTATGCAACTATTATTATTAATAATACTATTAATATGAGCTGAGCACAATGAAGTAAACAGTTAGTGGCTCTAATTCCCCAAATGGATGAAATTAAACCATTTCAGAAGAAACAGGTCCAACGAGAGGATATCATTAAGGAAAACAATGTCAAACCTAAAAAAAGGAGATAAAACCTGGGTAAAGTGATGGAAATATTCAATTTGTTTGGCATTACAAGCTGCAACACATTGATCTATTTCTTTTCCAGCTACAGACATCTCTTCCTCCATTCATCTTCAGAGGATGCTGAAGACACATGCCTCATGTACATCAAGATTTATTTATTTAAGACTGTTTCCATTACACATTCTGCTGTTATAAATAGCCAAGTGTAAACTCTCTAAAAAAAATCAATATTTTCACAAAGGATTTCAATGTACAAACTTGAAAATTTGCATGACAAAAGTTGTCCAGAAACACAGTTGTTGTTAAAATCTACAAAGGCTGTTAAAAATGAGAAGTCTGTTCCATGAATGCTTACATTACTCTGGTGATTAAAACACCAAGTTAGGAGATTTGTTAGCCTGTGAATATTGGGAAAGGTGTTCTTTCCACCCAATGACTGAAAATCCAAACTGCGTTTCTAATTTTTAAGTTTCGAGCTCTTCTTTGTTGAATCTGTCCTTTCACTATGAATGCTGCAGACTGCAATGAACTCAAGTCAGGCTGTCTTGTGGACTTTGACCGAAGGCACTGAGACAGTCACACCACTGTGGCAACTGCAGCCAGGCACTTAAGAGTTCATTAGCTCTGTGTGTGTACAGCTGGACACACAAACACATGTAACTGGTAATATAGAGACAATATAGAGCAACAGCTGGGGCAGTGGCCTGTAGTGCTGCGGAGGCAGCTGAGAGGTTAGAGAAGCAGGCTTCAATCCACAGGCCAGCCTGGGAAATGTGGGTGGGGAAAGTGAAGAATCCTGGCAACATCAGACAAACATACAAAAAGTGATTTAAATGACTTCATGTAAAGGACTGGTACATTTCCACAAGTCTGCAGGCACCTGTCCCCAAATGGGAACAAGTGCACAGGGCTGAGGACTGTCTGGGCGTGTGCAGACGATGGCGGATTGGCAACTGCTACTTTTACCTGTTGGGGCGGGGCAACTCACATCCTTATGACTCCCCTGGAGTCATTGGAAACTGACGGCATGAGGAAATTGGCAGCACGTCTTTGCCAACAGCAAACTGAGCGAGAGCCAAAGTAAATAGACAGATCAGGTAGAGGACAGGAACTTCAAGCACTTTGTTTCTATTTAATAAGCAATTAATTCAAGTACATCAGCTGTACGGAAATCTTTTGGCTCATCTTTACATTATGCGTGATGTTTTTTATTGGAGCCTGTGTGATTATACTGTCAAGAAACAAACCAATCAAATTGTGATTTGCATAAATTTGTCTCCTGCTTCTTTCCGTTTATTCTCTTCACTCTTAGCAGTCTCTACTCCTATAATGTTACACATCTGCTACTCAGCATGTGTTAAACTCATAACTTTAGAATGGCTGCTTTATATTTTGGAACAGTACTTTTGTTAGGGCGTAGCCGGTTAGCTTAAATCTGCCACTACATCGTAATCCATGTTGGCATGTCATTACAATAGAGAGCAAGGGCTGTTTATCTGTCTATCTATTGGATGATTGGACTTCTCTCTGGGGCCATCGTCCTACTGTAATAGGCACCACTACTTTATAAACAAGCCATGGTCAGTGTCTCCCGCACCTCCTCCACTGTGCTATACTGGAATCTGAAGGTCTCACTTTCCCCGGCCTGCGACTGCCGATGATCTGTTTTTCACCTCAGTCAGAGGCCCCCTGGTTAGGACCAATTACCAACAACACATACACACTGACTGAGAGTCTACTATAGCAGACACCTGGGATAGATTAGTGGCCCTCCGCCCACCTATTGTGCTGCCACCATGAAGTTAACACCCACACAACACACAGAGAGAGAATGACACCCTCTTTTCTGATCTGATCGCAATCCATCTTTGTTTTCACAGGCTACATGCAAATCAGGGTTGACCCTCCTCCAGTGACGGCTGGTGTTAAAAAACCTGGTAATTACCAAAAAAAAAACTAAAGGAAGATCTGCTGGGATACAACAACTGTAACTTAGCTACCATTAGCTAACTAACAACTGTCCACAAGCAAACACCAACAACCAACACATGGATTAGTTTATGGACTAAGGCTTTATCCTTTGTCTAGTCTCCAGCACTGCTGCGTGTGGTGCAGTAGCGTGTCCTTTCCACCAAAACCAGAGAAAAACAAGCAGGACTGTGGAGCCAGATTGACAGTGGACAGTCCAATATGGTTTGGCTCATTCTGGTGTCTTTACTGGGGCAAATTGGGCTATGGATGTATCAGTCCAGTCTGTTCAACCGTCAGACTGTTCTTCTACCTTACCAAACCCCAAAATGGATGTGGTCAGAGGAGGGGGAAGACGAAGAGGAGGAGAAGGGTGGAAGAACGAAAAAAGCAGGGGGAAGGACTGAAGGCCAGTTGTGGGGGTGGGGTGGGCTGGTGCTGCCAGAGGATGAATGAGTGCTACTATGTCTGCTGGCTCCGGACTCTGTGCGTGTGCACGCGTGTATGTTTGAGTGTGTGCGCGCTGCTGAACAGGGCTCCTTGAGCAGAGCCTGCCAGCCTCTCACGCTCAGGTAGACAAGCTCCACTTATTTGCAGAGCAAAGGCTAAAAACACGCCGCTGCACACTTTGGGCCACTGCAGACACCATAGAAATAAAACAAGCAGGAGCGTTCCATCAAGAGTGATCAGTGGTAATTAGATGTTGAGTTTTGAGCTCAATAGTTGCCGTAATGGCTTAAAAGTAAACATTTTGGATGCTGTTTTTCACTACATTAGTAGTCAACTAAACATATTCTCTGTGTAGGTGGTGAAATAATGTTCAAAATGGAAAAGAATATTCATTTGTTGTGTTTAAAAATCACACACTGATTGTGGAGGGGACGACAAAGACAAAGCGTTGCCTTGGTTCCATGTTGCTGTAGATTTCACTAAAATTCACAATTTTTTGTTGCGCACTGTGTTTGCTGAGGCTGCTGTCTTTGACACTTATAGCAAAACTTTAATACTATTAGCAGGAGAACGCATAAAGCTGCAGAACACAATACTGATTAAACACTTTTATTATTACACAATCAAAATATTATGATGGGCACACCCCTACAGTACACCAACAACAAACTGACCTGAGCAGCTCTCATGGCAGAGTGTGTACATGCAGTATTTACAGAAGCAAAGCAACAAACTTTAACTGTAATCAAGCCAAATCTCCCGCCGGACGAGCCGGGTGACTTCCATTTGACTCCATGCTCACATGATTGGGATAAAATAAACATATCCTATGTCTAAACTAGACTTTCCAAGTGGCATAGGACCCACTGAATCAAACTCTGATAATAAAAAGAGTCATTTATCTGGTCACTGCCTGTGTGTTCTAAACGAACAATGCTACAATAAATGTTCTAATGCAACATGTGCTCTGAGGGCTGGCCCAGTATTCTGGCTCTCAGAACTGCCCATTTGCAACATCTAATTTTATCCAATAAAATCAAAATCTGACAGTAAAGCTTGGTACAGACACTGAGCAGAATCTTTGCAAATTACGCCCTAACTAAACTGATAATTGTGGTGTAATCAGCATACACAAACTCACAATTTATGCAGCCAAAGCTAATGTGCAACTTCCAACATTTGAATGCCTGCATCATTTTTGATGGATGATACAATTACATGTTGCATTTGCCTAAATTTTAAAACTCCTTTGCAAATGTTTTACAGTAAAATCCACCTTTTCTCAAAAGGAGAAAACAAAAGTCATGAAGCACCTGAAGCTTATTGTACTTGTGCAGCAGAGTCCTTGACAGCAGCATCAGTTATACCCCAGGCCATCTTACAATGTATTTGAATAGTCCCCGTGGCCTGCAGCCATCTTTATTCTCCAATCTCTACTCCACCCTATGCATGACTCACCTTAATCAATTAGCAAGGTGCAGAGTAAACTATCTGACATACGTACTCTTCATCACTCCAGGTCAAAATATTTGCATATGGCATTGAAACCCCTCTTTTAAAAAAAAAGCAGTAGCTGTAAAACATGATTGTTTTTACAAACTCAGTATCTCTGGAACTTTGTTTTTTGGAAATGAAGGAATGTCTGAGCCCAGAATACTTCTACCATATCCTCTCACTCTTTTTTTCTTTTTCTGTCTCATCGCTCCATTTCTGTCTCCCTCTGTAAGCCAAGCGTCCTCCCCACCTCCACTCTCACTCCCTCCTGTCAAAATAAACACATTGAGAGCTGCCCCTCTTTTCATTCACACGCTCCAAGCCTGCAGCCTCATTTAGGGCGCCCGCTGTCCTCTTGTGTGTGCCCTGTGTCCCCTAAATGTATGGGTGTTTCTTTCAACCATTTTCAACACACACTGAAAAGCAGCTTTTTTTTTTTTCTATACACACACCCCCTCCTGCCCCGTCGTGGTATCTGACATAACCGGCGCTGGGTTTCTCTCCATGGCCCTGCGTTCCTGGCAGATAGAGGCACCGCTGACCACTGCTGGGGGAACTTTCCTGGCTCGGGGGAAGCCATGGGACAATCACACCTTTCATGGGCCGGAGAGAACGTCGCCTGTCCAGTGGCTTCTAGGCCACGGCCTGGGGAATTTCTCTCCCTCTCTGGACCCTCTCGCTCTCTCCCTTTTCTCCAGCTTGGAAGAAAGGCCTACACCTAGACTCAAATCAGTGACAGTGCAGGTGTATGTTACGCATTTGAATCCTATGTAGAAAATAAAAGTCTTACCACTGTCGTAATCGAAGTAAGATTAGTGCTTGGACACACTGGGATATGGACACATATAGCCACAGCTCTGCTGCTCTCACAGCCCAAAACATGTTCACTGTAGTCACACATGTAAGGGATAAAAATATGTGCCAGGTTGCAGTTGAAATGCAGGTCTTTACACGGCCTGTGCAGACAGTTGTATTGATGACACACAGACAGCCTGAACTTAGCACCATCTGAATGAATCTGATTCCAGTACAGAGTCCACCACTGACTCTGAACCCTTTTAGCTCTATCTTTGTCCTTGTCCCTCATACATCAAATAGAAGTGGTCATACAAAATGATCAAAAAAGACTCATTAAACAGTTGTCTAATACTAATCTACTATGTCAGGCCCTGTTTAGCCTACTACACCTTCTCACACTCCTTCTGCACCCTCTTTCCTCCTTGATCTCTCTCTGCAACTTTCCTGCCCCATCTTCCCCCTTTCTTCCTCTTGATCTCTCTCTCCCTCTGAAGCCACCTTGGGGTTTACAAAGCTACCTTTTTGCAGGTTTAAATTTAGAATCACCACCTTTGGGCCCACAATTTATACTGGAGACTTTCCTGAAGAGAGTGAGAAGGAGAGAAAGGCAGAGAGCAAGAGATTTTCTAAACTTGTCCAGGTAAATTGCTAGGTTTTGTGTAGACCAGTCTGGACAGGCTCTGATTGGAAGCATGAGGGTGCCGGTTGTGATGTTGTGCTGTGCGCTTCCCGTAAATGCACCGAGTAGCTTTATTCAAAGAGCTGCGGTAAAAAGGCCAAATCAACATGGAGGAAGCACGACGGCTGGGTAGGGTTTCTGTGCAGTGGTGAGGGCAACAAGCAGACGAAAACCAATAATAAAAAAAAAACTCAATCAGCAGGAGCAGAGAAAAAGTGGAAAAATTCCTGATATTAATAAATGCAGTGAAATATTGTACCTTTATGAAAAAAACATAACAGAGACAGTCACTTTGTCAAAAAAAAGCCAAAGCAATGTAATGAAATCACAGGATAAATAAACAGTAAAACGTATGTATAATCCTGAGTCCACAAGGGAAGGAGGACAAGTGGCCAGATTCTGATACCTCAGCCATTAGTTTTACCATCTTATCCAAAAGACTCGTCTGCACATAAAACAGTCAGCGCTCGAAACAGTGGTCGACAGTCATGCTAGGAGCGGCGCTTTGAGCAAAATGCCAATGTCAGCAAGCTACAGTGACAATGTGGACAGTGCTGGGGAGCAAATAGCTGTATGCACTGTAATTAAATTACAAATTAAAGCTAACTAATAAGTTACAATTACTGAGGGAAAATATAATTAAATTACAGTTACTAATCAAAATGTTGGTGATTACAAAGGGGTCACATCTGCATATATTCTTCTAGGTAAAAAGCCTCGGATAACATTCATTCTGTTGCTCTGAGGCTTTTCATCGTGAAGAACTTCTGGCATATCCAACACAAGTCAGCAAAGGCAACATGGATAGGGCGGCTAACAAGGAGCTGTCTCTACATCTAGATAAGGTTCATTCATTTGGCAGCTTGTAAACATTTTATTTCAGTCTATTTAATAATCGTTGTGGTGGACTGACTGACAGCACAGATAAAAACTGTGAAGGCTAATGGGAAAACACACTCAACCCAGTTTATATAATGGTGTACTGAATCCTCAAAAAAAAAACTGTAGAATGATGGAAAATAGGACAGCACTCCAATAAGTAATTACTTGTTCTTAAATCATCTATTTATTGGAGTGCTGTCCTATTTTTCATCATTCTAAAAACAATTTCACAAAGGACGGTCAAAGTTGTACTCAGTCTGCGAAATTGAACAACTCACACTATCATTTTTCTTCCAAATATAACTTAATAACTAGTATAATTATTTTTGATGCCATCACTTTTACTTGTTTCTTTCATTTTTTTAAAACCAGACCCTCGAGCCCTGCAGGCTGAAAGTGCAGCTCCAGGTTTGAGGTTTGCTCGTCGTGGAGACAGCAGCTGCAGTCAGCTTGGTTTCACTGTGCTTACAATGGACTCCATTGGCATCCGAGACCCGCAGCAAAGAAAATCAAAATGTACATAAACATAATTCATCTCAGTGCTGTCGATTCTGGTGCTCAGTATGCCAGGGTTTCACTAAATGCCTGTGGAGAAGTGGAAGAGGCTGCAGGAGAAGTTTCTATCGATGTGACCATCTGCTGCTGTTCTGTTTGTACCTGAGTACAGGCAATGACTATTTGATCATTTCAATAGGATGTAAAAAAAGATTCATTTATTGGCTGCATAACATGAATTTGTAAAGGAAGAGTGTTACACAGCCCTACGGCTATGTAAAGGATCCGAGTACTGTTCAAATGTGCAGACTTTGTTTCAGGTGGAGCAAGCCATGAAGTGTACAGAGCTATGAAATGACAACACACACACATGCATGCACACACACACACTGACATGGATCAGCCGAGGGGTGGGACTAACCCTGCTGAGCAGTCTTGCATCCTGGTGTCACGTCAGCCTTTTTAATTCCTTCCAGGAACCTGTGAGGATTTTCGCCATGCTAACAATGTGTACTCATGA
>NW_018127951.1:680104-689287 GCF_001952655.1 Monopterus albus
CTTTCTCCCCAGACCCCTCTCTCTCTTTCTGTCTCCACGTCTGGCTGCTTGAGAAGTCTTCCTGTGTGTGGCTATGTATTTGTACCTGAGCGTGTGTCCATGCGTGGATGCAAATCTCGAGCTTACAAGCTCTTTAGTCCGATCTGTTTCCAGCCCTGTCAACTCCTAACACGCTTTTCCAAACTCCGCTTTCTGTCCAAACCCCATCATCTCGGGCAGTCAAGCGCAGTCAATGTTTCTTTCATAAAGGCTAAATTTCACCTCGTCGTAATTTCTCCTCAACCTCAGTTTGGCTTGAAGCCCCTGTATCTATAGGCTCATTCAGGACAGGGCATGCAGTCAGTGCATCACTGCTGCCACACTAAAACCAGGCATCTGCAGAGAATGTGAGCTTTCCATGGAGGAGGAAAAGAATGCCGTTCCACTCATAGATGGAGTTTTTAAAATAGTAAAAATAGAAGGTTTGAGAGGGTGAACAAGTCATTATATCCACACTAAGAATAAAAAATGACCACCCAGACTTCGTTCAACACAAAGACAGTGAAAGGTTTCCAAAAATGTTAGTTTTTGTTTTTTGAAGTCTTTACGGAATGGTTTGACCACCATATGCATTCTGTTTTCATTCCTTTCCGTGAGCAGATTCATGCATTGTTTTTTAGCATTCATGCCGACTGTTTTGGGTATACTGACTTTTCTCACTTCACTGTAAACACTTCACACAAAAGAAGCTCAGTTAAAAGCATTCACTGGGACACAAGTGATGAAAGACAGCACAGCAATTAACCAAGGTTAAGATTCATTTTGAATGATTTTACTAATGAACAATACAAAACCTGAACAAGAAAAAAATAATTTAACTAAATAACATTTTTCCACTTTCACTTCAGTTAATGACAGACATTTGGTTAGATATTGAAAAAGTGTCTGCTGACTTTTATATTTGGCCAAGACTACAATCTTTCCTTTGCCTTTTGTGAGTACTTTGAGTTGCCATTAAGACATTAATCAACATCACAACTTTAGGGGAAACTAATTACATATGCAGTCAATACCATTTGTACCAGATTTGTAATAAAAAAAAAAACAACAACTTTGAGTTCCCAAACCATCAAACTGTTTAGAACATATTCAGGTAAAAGATAAATGGTTTGAAACCAAAAGACAAAGCAAATGTTTAGAAGTTCAACGTAGTGACTGCCACATTAGACACCTGGGCCTGGATCCGAATAAACTTGACCCCAAAGTCCAGTTCACTGTGATCAGGATAATCACCTTTATTGGCCAAGTATGTTACACACAGAAGGAATTTGTTTCTGGTACAGAACCGAGGCAGCCATCTGCGGCGCCAGCTCACACCAATGGCTCTAACAATTGGCGGCAAATTAGGGGTTCAGTGTCTTGCCCAAGGACACTTTGACATGTGGACTGCAGGCACCGTGATTCGAACCTCCAACCCTCTGGTTGGGAGACGACCACTTTACCCACTGAACAGAAACGACTGTTGTGCAGCTGATGACATGAGTGGTTACTGCTAGAAATGACTGTTGCGCAGCTGATGACATGAGTGGTTACTGCTGCTTCTTTCTTCTTCTCTGCAGAGTACGAACCAACTACCTGCATACTGCCACCTACTGTATCAGACTGTGTACATATGTAAGTGTGCTGGTGCACAGAACAATGTTGGTAACGTGGCAGCAGGCCTGCAGAGGAGAGGGGAGGGGTGAGCAATCGAGTTCGGGCACAGTACGAAACAATCGTGCCTAATGTGAAAATGCTTTATTAGAGGGGTGTAGAGCAGTGAGTGAGATGCTGAACAAACAGAGCAACAGAAGTGGTCTAACTGGTTTTTTGTAGACTCTGCTGGTGTTTAAGAGAAGGTTAAGGGATATCTGGGAGCCCCTCCCTTTGATCGAAAACTTTCCATAAAGAGTTTTCTTTAATCCTCTGTTATCGTACAGGACAACGGTAGAAAGAGGCAGTTCACTCAACAGTCAATTCCTTACAAACATAAACATGTCAGTTAACCTGAAACGATAAGTTGGATTATACTGAATAAGACTAAAGATCCCATATGCTTTACACATGTGCTTATAGTTGTTATTTTACAGGGAAGATGTGCTATGATGTAGCACTTATACATGTTTTACTGAAAGGTGAACTATATCCCTTCAGGTGAAAAGACAACAAAGAACATGTACAGCAGTTCATAAATTACCTTTTGAAATGAACCATTTATCACCTGACAAGCACCTGCCTTCCTTTTTCTCCATCTGGGCTTTGTTTGAAGTTGAATGAGGCCAACAAAAGCCAAATAAAAGACCTTGTTTGCTTGTAAAGGGGAAAAAAAGAAAAAGAACATTTAATTAAAACTCAGTCCATTTAAACGAATAATCTGACTTATGAGAAGCAGTGACAGATTAAATGGGCACTCAGGAATAGCAGCAGGCTGTTAAAATGGGGGAGGTTGTTTAATCACCACATGGCCTTTTGTACATTTTAATATTATATATGTTATATACTGAAAAACAAACAAAAGCTAAAATAATGTATAATGTTTTGGAAATAAAAGGAACAGGCCAAGGTGCTGGGAGAAAATCCTGCTGCTGAACACTTGTTAATTGATACAATGACAGAGCCAGAATCACGTTTTATTATTAAGAGCAAGAGCACCGACTGACAGAATCCTGTAAATCTACCTTTGACTTGCCTGGTTGTTCGTCCCCACTAGACGAAGATCTCTTGAACCACTGTGCCTTCATGTATTATTTTGCAATATAAATATCACAACCTAAGGTACAGCAGCTGTGAGCCTTGGTCACTGTATTTCTAAAAGAAGTTGGGAAATGTGTGGGAGAAGTTCAGATGGATGTGACTTCTGTCCGTCAAAGCTCAGACATGTGAGCTGCAGGGATGTGACAAATGAAAACATTTAGCATTTCTGAGCTGTTCACCGTTCAGCAGCATTGTTCTGAGAGATGAAATCTGACACGTGGGTGCAGAAATCCTGCTTCTCTCACACACATTTGTACAGCTATCTTTGTGAGGACACTCACTGACATAATGCATAGCCCCTTACCCTAACCTTGTTCTAACCTTAACCATAAAACTAGGTCTTGACCCTCAAACCACTCTTTGAAAGGGTGTGAGAAAGTGATGACAAAATGTCCTCATTCCCATGATATAAAACTCAGACTGGTCCACACCACACACACTCCCTCACATCTATACCAGAAACAGAAGATACTGTATGTACATACTGCAACACATTTCATTGATGGGACATGAGCCAAACTAAAAACTCAAGGTGCAAATCAAATACATTTTTCCTAAGGATAGGTTTTGTCATTTTAGATGGAAATGATCACACTGACCTGTGTACAAGCAGTCATTTTTCCAATGTTATTTGATGATATAAAAAGGGATGTATTTCAGACAATTTGATTGGCGGTTTGATATCGTGGCTCCGCCTCAGGCCACTAATGCACAGATCTGGTTGCAAAATGCATCATAAAAACAAGATGGCCGCCCCTTACCACATTTTGGCTTCATTTTTGCATAGTGGCAGGAAGTGATGAGGGGTCATCCATCTTTAGCTGTAGTCTAAGGTGTAAACAGGTTTCTGTCCCCACAGTGGGACCAATGCCAGTGAGCACAGAGACACACACAGAGACACACTCCCTCCCTCGTCTATTAGTCCCACAGGCAATGACAAACAGGACGTAACTAATGATATGGTGGATGAGTTTCCTCTGTGAAAGGTGCAGCCTACCAAGCCAAATAAATAACACCACCATTCATCCCCTTTTCCCTCCACCACTAGTTTCCCTTCCCTTCTACTGAGCTATGCTGAACACACACACACACACGAAGATGGAGACTCACTCAGTCACACAACAACACACTGACAACACAGAGCAGAATCACAGGTATACTGAACACACAGAGATGCGCACACACACTAAACACAAACAGTGAAAACACACTCCTTCCCCAAATTTGGACATAAATAGCAGGATAAACAGAAAGGTGAGAGACCTGGCTGAAGTGAAGAAGTGAAGAAATACACACCTCAAATGACCCGAAGTCAACTGGAGGTATTCTATTGTCATAAGATTGGCAAAATAACAGACAACAACTGGGAGGGATTACAACACTACTTGTACATTCAAGTTTTTTCCAAAAGCAGTAGTATTAACTGCTCGGACCTCAGAATTCTCCTTATCTTGTTCTTTGTGACTTTAAAAATTACACTACCACATGCTGCATTATAACGTCCAATAAGTTCTCCATCCAGTGCTTCACCAAAGCCATTATATTTACTTCAAGTGTATTCTGTTTTTTTATGAATGGCTTTGTTAGAAATACCCTGAGCCAGTATGGATCAGGATTAGGCCTCCAGTGCTTTTGTTGGTAAAACACTTAAAAGTCTCCAAAGACTTCACAAAGGCTGGCAAAAATAATTATACATTTTCACTTAAAGCACACTATGACAAAATAACAAGATGTGGGTCAGTGTCGAGACAGGAGACGAGCAGTGAGCTGAGTGAAAAGTAAAGGTCTTCATGCCATCGGGGAGTCGAAGCCAAAGTTTTCACTTAAATATACTTAGATTTTAACAAAGCGGCTGGGAGCAGCCTCGCACGCTGTCAAATGAAGGACTGAGCCTTGTGAAATTACAAGGAATACCCAGAAATATTACTTTATATTAACAGTATATTGTTGTAAATATAAATAGCACTTAAGTGTTTAATAATTATTTTTAAAAGGAAAATCCTTGGGTTTTATAGGATAGTATCTTTTTTTCACATTAAAAACCTTTAAATACACAAGATTTTGTGTAAAACACAAGCAACAAACTGTTTTTAAATTCTGGAAAATTACTGCAGAAGATGACTATTTTGCCACTGTTTTATTTTACAATGCAATGCATGCTGGGAAGTAATGTTTTCTAAGAAATCTAGTGAGGTCTTAGCTGGATGTTCAACTCATTCCGCATCACAAGGCTTCAAATTTTAAGTTGATCTGAAGTAAAAATAACAAAATAACCAATTTCAGGATCAGTGTAGTTGTAACATTTCTGTTTTTGCCATACACTTTCATACATTAATCCCATTTTTGCTCTGGGACGCATGTTCTAAATTATGCATGCAGACACTTAAAAGCCTATAAAATCAGTTTTCTTCTATGTGGAGATGTTGATCAGAGGCCATGTTTGCACCTTAAAATACCTTTGAATAAATGTTTTCCTCTCATGCATGGTTAGGGGTGTTTACAGTTTGGTGTTTCAGTTTGGGTCAGCCATCTTCAATAGGACACACTGGACTTCATGAGTCCAGTTAATACTGACTAGCAGGGTGTTTCAGGTCCCCTGCCGCAGTTTAACAAACCCAAGGCGGTGACTGACATGTCAATCCACACCTCATTGCTCGCTGTTTGACTGATTGGAGACGTAGACATAGCTCTGACTGTGGAGGTGGTGAATCAAGAGTAATGAGTGGGACATGCTGGAAACCAGCACACAGCTACCCTGCCAGTGAGGTTTGTGTGAAGACAGAAAGAAGTGAACTCTATCAATGGGGAAAGTGTCCTGCTCCAGGTACAGGTGAAGCTCCAGAGAAAACCAAATAGAACAGATTCAGTTCATTTCCAAACCAAAAACAGAGACCCAGAGGGTACAGTTAGTGCAGCTACATCCTCAGACTGTTTCCTTCAAAACATCCGCTATATGAATTAGACGGCCTATTTACCAGGAGTCCCCTCCTCTGCCCGAACCTCCATCCTACTCCCTCTCCACGATTCCCCACCTCCTCTGGCCGAACCCTATCACCCCACCCGTCTTACCCCTCTCCTCTCTGTCTCTTCAGTAAAGGTTTTTGGTTACCACGGTGGTTCTCTATAAAACCACTATGACTCAAAGAGTCCTCTGATTTACTAAACAAAAAAAAAAACATCAGGATAAATAAGCAACTGTGGTTATTTTTATCCCATTAACTTCAGTGGTTCTGAAAGAAGTGACACTTTTCATTTTAACAGAAATAACCATTTACCACATTCATCCTGAGATGTTTCTCTTATATTGTATTACTGGTTTCAGTAAAGATGATAAACACTATTAGCATTCATTTCTGTGCTACAAATGCTACTAAAATGTCATCACTATTAGAAGTCCCAGATCCTTATTGTGTTTGTTCCTTGCACAGGCAACACAACACACATTATTCTACTGATTATCAGGTGACAATCACAGCAATCCACCAACTGCCAAGGCATGCAAGAAGACTTCTGACGACAGTAGTAAACCTGGAAGTAAACAAGATTTAAAACAGCTTTGCAAATGGTGTCTGAGGAAGTATTTGTATTAGACCTCAAGGATATACACAATGGACTTTAATGTAACACTAAATGTAAACATAACTTCTGTTTACTGACAATGAAACTCCACTGGGCAACTTTAAAATGCTATTTCAGCTGCTTTTGTAAACGACTTGTCACCAAGTCACAGCTTAAAAATATAATTTCCTCACTGTAATTCATTCACAATTCTTACTCATAACAGAGCACAAGCTGCAATTAAAGTGCATTTAATTTTAGTCTCATCTGGCACGTTAGCTGTACAAAGGTAGCAGTGTTAGGTGGAGGCCAGAGAGAGTGAGCGAGAGGGAACACACTGAGATATTTATAGTGCATAAACTGGAGCAGAGCAGAGATGGCTGGAAGAGTCTGCATCTGAGGCAGGAATAGGTCTAAGAAAGAGGTGCAGCTGAGGGAGAATAGAGCACATACAACTTGTTGTTCTCAGTACTGTGAAAGCAGTAAAATGAGAGGAGCCACACTGTGAGGCCGTATGTACCACTGATTTACAGGCATTGCTTCCTGTGTGAGGAGGCCGTAGAATGGTGAACTCCATCACCGGCAATAAAATTTGCTATACAATAAACTGAATGAAAATGCTTCGAATGGCTTTTGCAGAAAAATACCAAACACAAATCGCAGCAAATCCGGATCCGACGTCTAGAAAATATTTCTCCAAACAGGAAAGGTCAGTCGTGGTGAAATAAAAACGTCATTCATTAAACAGCTCAGTAATTACTGCAACACATTTTTGAGTGGGAGGGGGCTTTAACCATCTTAATACGAGATGTCGGTCAACCTGTCCAATTAATAATAATACATTTAATTCATAGGTCACCTTTCAGAAAACACCAAGGTTACTTTACAGAACAAAATAGAATTAAAATGAGACAAAACAATACAGCACAGTGGGGTATTAACATCATAAAATGCAGGCACGCTGCAGACTACAGCAATATAAATACCCAGATATCACAACAACCCCCCAAAACAAGGCAGTACACCCAGAGGAGCACAATATCACAATTTAAAATGCCAAATATCACTACATGGCACACTACTACAGCACAAAATCCAAACTAATCAGCACTGATAAGCTTGTTTACAAAGACATGTTTTAGTTTCAGTCCTGAATTCTGAGACAGTAGTACACTGGCGGATCGCAATGGGAAGGTCACTCCAAAGCCTAGGTGCAACATTTGAAACCGCTTTCACACCCAAACATGTTTTTACATCTAGACTAAGAGCAGCCAGAAGAAACAATGACATTTTGAAATAAATAAGTGACTGATCTATATCCAGATCATGAACACTTTCTCCTCCTAAAATACTATTTCTACTCCTACAAGCATAACGTAATCCCCTTAAGTATGGAGTGAGCAAAGACACCTTGTTTGGAATAAATATGACAACCTGCCCAGAGTAAAGGAAACAGTGCCATTTACCAGACCTCACTCAGAGACAACACAGTGCATCCATGGTGACTGACAGGTGACCTCAGGTGACACCTGTGGAGCACGAAAACACCACAGCAATGAGTGGACGGTAGCCAAGACAGAAATGAACTTTTTAAAACAGAGCTAGGCTCATGCATGACAGTGCTGTTGAGTTTCTCATCACCATCGTCTGCAACACACAGCAAAAGACTCAGTGTCTGGTTTTAGAATACCTGGCAAATAAATAATAATAGTCAATGTTCAGTGACAACTGCGAGGCAAAAACATCACAACACATCAGAAAGTAGCCTTAAATATAAATACATTAGTGCAAATGGTCTGACACTATAGCATCTTAGTCAGGATGGGACACTTTGTAACAATCTGACATTTGAGTATTTCAGTGTAAAAATGTTTTCTGGTCTGTAGTTGAATTCGTTCTCTCCCCTCCCTCCCTCTATCTTTCTGTTCATTGTTGCAGGTTCAGGTGCTGTGGCGGCTGGTTAATGTTTAACATCGGGCTCGGCCCTGGGGGCCGGAGAGGGGAGGAGGCGGCAGCCATGAAGAAACGGTGACATTTCACTGCCATTATTCATCTGTGCTTTGTTCTAGCAGAGACGAGGAGTGTTTGCACTGGGATGTAGCGCAGGGCGGAGGGATGCCGAGGTGGAGGTAGGGTGTGGAGGAAAAAGAAGATGGGGTGAGGGGGTTTGAGAGGTGAAGAAGTCATGGGGTTAAAGTGTGAGACACCTACAGGTATGAGCTGAGGATAAAGGAAACAAAGGACTCCATCCCCGCCTCGCTATCTCCGACTGTTGATCCTCATGATCGTTTTTCTTCTCACGTCTTAGTTTCTTACTTAATATTCTTATTCCCCATCTCTAACAAACACACACGTGCTGTGTTTTCATTCCTTGTGGGGACTTTACGTTGACTTACATTCATTTCCTATAGACTTATCCTAACCTTAACCATAACCAGTACTTACCTAACACCTAACCTTAAAACATGTTGACACCCTAAAATTCAGGGATTTCCTTATATGAAACCCAGCCTCTAGCCAAGTCCCCACAATGTGAGTGTGTAAACAAGTTTTGGTCCGTAAGCAATACAAAGGCACACACACACACACACACACACACACGCTCTTCACAGCTGTTTACATGGTGTGTTTGCACAGCCCATGGGAGGAGGAGGACAGTGAAGGAGGGGCAGGGATGTTAACCTCAGTCAGGATCTTCTCCGTCCAAACTGCCACATAAAACCTCACCGGCTGCTGAACTACTATAGTTTGATACAGTACAGTTCATCTGAATGAAGCTCTGAGTCATAAAGCCACGAGGAGCCAGTGACTGTTGATAAGGATGCGAGTTATATTTCTGTATTCACAATAAAC
>NW_018127951.1:689298-707418 GCF_001952655.1 Monopterus albus
AAAAATCATGTTTTATTTCTGATTGTCACTGTTAAACAATAAAGAATAAAGTGTTTGAGACTTTTTCGTTCTGTAAAAAGTGAAACTGACTTAAATACACACAAACACTGATGCATGAACATTTATCTACAATATCAAGCCTCACTTGACTGAGATGCTCAAAACTAGCTGCACCTAAACACAAGTGTTAAGGTCCACTTGTCTGCACATCAGTCACTGCGTGTATTGTGCATGTGCGTGCCTGTATCTGTATACAGTGGGGTATATTCTCAGCTAGATGACACACTCACACAGGCTGTGTAGAACAATGGCTGGCTTAGACAGAGCCGGGCTGACAGGAGGAGATGGCCTGATCTATTGTCTCCTATGTTTACTCACAGACTCACCTGGCACTGAGCTAATAGCACCGACTCTTTCTGTCAGTGCAGGACACGGGGGTCTCGGCCCACACACACACACACACACACACACACACACACACACAGTCACATAAGCACACAGTGAGACACACAGCATAGGATACAGAGTTGGATGCATGAGATTCACCCAGGCATGAACATTAATAATGCTGGTTAAAAGCATGATATGTGAGGTATATATTTGTTCTAAACTGTATGTGTGTGCACGCCCTGTCACACCTTGGTGTCCTGGGAGGTTCTGGGTAAAGTGGGAGGGTTTATGGAGATGGAGAAGAAGGAGAAGGGGGAGGGGGGTGGTTCTTAGGGTTTTTACTACTGTGCAAACACACACACACCAACCATAGTTGATGGGTTTTGATGGGATCAGTTGGAAGCCTCAGTGTGACCCTGCCCCTACCCCACCTATGTTTGTGTGTGTGTGCATGCGAAGGGGGCTGTGCACAATGAAAGACAAAAATCATGTTGATTTTGAGTAATTACGGACAAAAAATGAGTTTGAAAGTGCCAACATTTCACAGAACCATATGACCTGTACACACACAAAAGCTAAGGCAAAACTTACTACAAATGCAACACTGTGTCATTTGCATGTTTTTCTTTTAAACATCTATAGAGCAACCAAGCAATCAAGCTTGTTGTGAGGATCAGTTCATTATGGGTTCATGAGAAACGTCGTTTGTGACAGACATCATCCTTGTGGTTCTTACATTTCAGATGGTTTCCTTGCTGAGAGCAAAGCTGCAGAGCTCTCTGTCTGCTATACCACATCCCACAATTCTTTACTTTCATGAAGACAGTATCCCACACAAATTGGCAGAACAAGAGTTCCACTGCTCAGCACTGAAATAATAACACTGAGCTACTGATGTGTACAGATACAAATGAATTAAGCAACAAATAATAAATTGGTCACCCGTCTTTGTCAGGGAGGTTTTATTTCCAGATGTCTGTAAAATTTTTATTGAAATCTGCTCACAGATATAAATGAAATTTGATTTAAAAAACAATTGCATGCATCTTTGCATATCGCAACCTGTTGCTCTGATACTGTGACCAAACTATATGTGCATTCTTCCCTTTGCTTTCACTGTATACCGTGCACTTTAAAAATCTCAGTAGATGCTGACACTTTGCAGAGGCCTCATGTGTTTCGCAACATTGCCTTTAATTTCTGTGGTTCAGACCATGTCAGTTTCCCTGGTTCACTCTCAGGTCTCAAGGCCTGGGCAGTCAGGAACAGGGCCGACCTCAACTGATAAGCCTCTTTCTGTTTTTTCGGCTTGGGGCTTGGCTTTCTGCCAGCTGATAACAACATGTGAAATACCTGCTGCATTAATGATTGGTCAGCCCTGCCTTCTACCCTCGCCCCAGTTCTTTATTTTAACATAATTCTTTATCATTTAAGTTAAATCTTATCAAGCGTGAGCATGTAATCTGTGTATGCAGCCGGCTTCCATTTTTAGCTATTACTGGCTCTGCTTTCATTAGTTTAAACCTTCTACTTGCCCACATATCTGCGTGCAGCATTTTCAAAATGAAAATTCTCTGCTTTTGGAGAATTTATGTTGGGAAGGGTTTTAATCATTCAACTGTACTTGGGCAAGTGAAGCGGATCCTCATTAACATCAAACAGAGTTCAGGCGACAGTTGCCCTAACAGGCAGTAATGGAGGGAGTGTCTTTATCCACGGCGGCATCTATTCATGGTGTGTTGCACGCCACTGCTCACATTACTACCTGTGTGCATGTGTAGCTGTGGGCTTTGAAGTGACATAATGCATCCTATGTTGACAACAGTGGAGGTCTGCAGTGCTGGCTAAGAACTGCTGACTGTGTTTTGGTGTTAGCAATAAAATGGTCATAACACAATTCACTACATACAACGTAGATAGTGCGGTTTCTGAGGCCTCACAGACTTGAGCATCTTCTCACTGATGCATTTCATATTTTATTTACAACATCATTAATGTGTCTTGTTGAAGAAATGTCTGACTTGTATACTTAGATCTGACAGTAGAAACTATCTTAAAAATGAGAAGCATCAAGTACTTGGAAGTTTACTGCAATGAGCATTTGTCTCACCATCTACTCAGCAGTGTTTCAGCTGTGTTCACTGTTATAATAGCAATGAAAAGTAGAAATAAAAACAATAATTCACCTACTTTTAATGATATAAAAACAAAACAACTGCTATAGAAACCACAGAACCAATAAACAGTAGAGAATCTATTTTCCTGAATCAATAAAACTAAATGGTGTTCCCCTCTCCCATCTACCTGTGTGTACTGGCTGTATCCGATGGCCCCAACTGTTGGCCCCAATCTCAGATCCAGCTTGCAGAGGCCACTTCACCCAGACAACACATGAGTTTAATAGCCCTGTTTCACAGTGATGTCAGAGAGTAAAGACCGCATTGCATTTTGGGATTGACAGGGCAAAATGAGCTGTCACTACCCAATCTGTGCTGCCCACCAGATTTGTTACACACATGTACAAGAGCAATTTACAGCAGCATCGCATCACCACCCACACTCACTGTAACAACACAGTTCTCCTCAGCTGAATGCTGAAATAGTCAGTGGGACAAAGAAAGAGCAAAACCCAGGGTTAACTTCAGTTAGGTTTTTGGAGATGGAAAGGGTTAAAAGCAGTCAAAAATAAATAAATCCAAATGTGGCATTCTTCTTTCTGGATGTTTTAGCATCTAAAGCTACTGCGTGTGTTTTGGTAACATTTATGATCTAGCATAATCATGATTCTACTTTTGTATTGAAGGTCTTTTTTGGCCAAATATGCTACACACAAGGAATTTGTCTCTGGCACAGAACCAAGGAAGCCATCTGTGGCGCCAGCTCTCACACACACACACCTATGGCGGCGCTGCCCCTGCAAGGCGCTGCTCCAGCCATCGACAGCAACTTGGGGGACCAGTGTCTTGCCCAAGGACACTTTGACATGTAGATTGGGGAGAACGGGAATCAAACCGGTGACCTTCCTGTTAGGAGACGACCGCTCTAACTGCTGAGTCACAGCCCCCGACCGCCGCTCCAAGCCACAGGCGCTGATAGGGGACCCGCTCATGTGTAGATATGAAAGGCTCATTCTAAGCCAAATGAAATGCAATAATTCTTATTTTCTGGTGATTACACATTAATGAAAACATAATTATGTGTACTACAGCCCATTTCTACTAATAAATCTGCACCTTTCAGTCAGATCTGTCAGTCCTTTGCTGCTGACTGTGACAGTGTGGAGAAAGCAGGAATAACAACTCATGGTGGGTCAGTATCAATAAGCAGAACAGGAAGCAGACTGCAGAAAAGGGATTCTTTCCAAAAGCACTTTCACACATTTCTTAAAGGGATGTTACTTGTTGTTTGTGATTATAGCTGTGAGTCCAGCTCAATGTAACTTTCAGCATCTGAAATCAAGCACTGTGGGTCGGGCAGTGACCTAGGGGTTGTCTGGGCTGGATAAAAGGAAGTCCTCGTTAATGAGTAACGGTGGTGATGTGGCCTGGTGCTACAGGTGGGGTGGGTGGGGGTTGGCCAGGATTCACACTGATAACAGGGGAAGGCAGACTGAATTTTTAAACGGGGCAGCAAAAACAGTCAGAATTAATAATATTGTTTATATGCAATAGTCATGTCAATAAGATAAAGGCAGGGAGGAGCATGAGGATGGAAAAGGAGAAGATGATGTCACAATCAACCACCTGTTGGAAGCTGGAGGAGGATGTGTCACAACTGTCTCACTGACACTCCAGGAACAAGATTCAGCCATTGATTAGCAGGTTACAAGAGCTGTGCGGGACTGGTGTCAGTGTACTACATGCTAAACACACAACACACATGGTTACGCAGGGTTAGACTACGCACACTCACAAACTTACTTTAATGAAAAGGTGTTTGTAGAAGTAGAAATACTAACATTAGAAGTAGCAGTAGCAGCAGTAATACAGATGTAGGTTATCGACCTCGGGGTGGGAAATCTTCCTCTGCTGACATACGGTAAGTGATGCAACACACAGGCCAATCAGAGCGCTGATCCCTGCACTTGAAATTGTTGGTATTATAACAGAGCTCACTGTGGAAGTGAACGCATCAACACGGTAGTATGGACGTACAGGTGGACATACTGTATTTTAAGTCTGCAAATAAAAACAAATTCTATCAAATTAATTTCTAGTTTGCTACAAAAACATTTACTGCTGTAGAATTTTTTTTTTTTTGAGTACTCCAACTGAGTGAGCTGGAATCTAAAAGAGATTCACACTGACCTCGCTGCTGTCAGCAGGGAGCACTGATAAGACCCCTGAAACAGACCTAGAAGAGGTTACCACGACAACCAATTTCACCTTTAACCTCAGCACTTTAGCAGTACTTCCTCATTCCTGCCAGCAAGGCAGGCAAAGACTGACGTGAGACTAAAATCAGGGGTTTATTCAAACATTAAACCAGGAATAATATAATGATACATGTGAAACTATTAACCCTGATACACACCTGTGTTCAGCCCTAAATCCATTTCATTTCCCTGTCTTCCAGGCTGTAGTGTTGTATAATTCACTGGCTCCTTGCATCTCTGTGCTTTGGAGTCTCCAAACTGCCTTTGGTGCCTTCAAATGGCACTTGCTCATCATAAACTTATTCTAAATGCAGATAAGACCAAATCCATGTGCATGGTATTCTCCTCATCCACTTGTGTTGCAAACTTTCCTGGTATTAAAACTTTCAATGGAACCCATATATCTCTGGTTAAATCTTATCCATTCTTAGGTACCTGGCTTGACAACATTGTTATTTAAGATTCACACACAGCATTTGATGCAAAAATGAAAAATGGCATTTTTAAAGGATTAAAAGTTGTCTGTCACTGTAGTGCAGTCATCTCTTATGTCTGCTTGAGATATTCTGTACTGTCACAATGAAATATTCCTTACTCATCAAGAACTAATCATGTCTTTGTCTTGATTTATCAATGTTTACTGTTACAGCTTCCAGACTGCCTCACATCTTCTGTAATTTAAATATTGTAACTACAATATACAATCCAATAACTACTTATCATTAGATGTCTGATACGTGCACCGTGACCTTGGTAAAAATGCCTTTAGGTATTATGCACCTTTTAAATGGAATGAACTGCAATCCTCCCTTAAGTTAATTTCTCTTGGTAAATTATTATGAGATATTATAAAGTTTGTGTGAGTGTTTTTACAGATTTTGTAGATATCTCTGTTTTGTTGCAGGTTGTGCTTTATGACTATGAGTATTCCTTGTTCTCACGTCATCTTTAAAGAAAAAAAAAACAACAGATTGCGATCTCAATGAGACCACCAGAATAAATAAAGTTTAATATGTTATAATATAACTTACTTAGATAACTTAAATGGATTTAATAAAAGAAATGGCTCCTCTAATTTCAAACCTGTACTGCAGGTAGTTATTTGAAACCCCCAGTGGCCAAATCTTGTTTGTCCAAACCACAGAATCTTTAATTTCTCAAAGAGCTTGGCGCCAACATCTGTTTTTCTTGTGTCTTAACAGAACAAAAGTGCACTTTAAACATAACAATGCAAAGGAAATCCTCTGCATTGACGGTCAAGGTGTAAAGTTTAGGGTCGAAAGCTTTAAGGGTTAAACCACTGGGGATATAACGATATACCTCGGGATGCACCACCTCCCTCTTCGTCTCCCCTTCTCTTCCCACACACAGACCTCGTTTGACCAGACTGGGTAATCAGTTACCTGCTCTATTTGACCTATGCAACCCACACAGTCCACTAGCGCGCACACACACACACTCACACAGTCCCCAAAGTCCACTTGAGACCTTAAACCACGTCCACACTCAAGTGGATAAAAGCTATTTGCAAGTAAAAATTTCACCCACACCAACTTTCCCAGTTGTTGTTCACACTTTAATTTCAAAGCCGGAGCAAAACATGTACGTGCCTCCTCCAGCTGTGAAGACCTGAGCAGGTTACTGACGTGAGACAAGACTGGAAATAACACTCAGACACCTGGTGTAGAAATGTATGGCTAAATCACACCACAAACTAAGGGACAAAGTATTCAACCTGTACAAAATTTCACAGAAATCTTCATTTCATTCTGATTCTCTTCTGATTCAGTTTTTCCTCAGGGTGGTCAGTGGATTGGATAGCAAGATCACTAGAAAGAAAAATAAAGGGAAAAACTGGCAAAGCTGTACGCCATGTGCTTTTAATTTAACTTCAAATGATGCCTCGACTTGCAGAATACAAAACATTTCACTTGTCTAGACACTATGGTGAGATCTTTGCACACAAAGAAGCAGAAAACTGAGAAAGAATTAAAGCATGTTCTGACCCAACCACAGAGGTGTGGACATTTAGACACACACTCCCCAGGCAAACAGTTGCTGTCTTTCCTCTACTGAGCCCCAACACCGTCTAATGGCCTGTCACTGTCCCATGTTACTTCACCTAACTGCTACATCCACTAATTACTGCCACGAGCCTCTTAGAACTAACCTGACCAAAGAGATCTGACAACAGATTTCTACTGCGTCCTAACTGCCTCGCCAGGACCTACCCCCCGAAGGTCCGATCGAACAGGATGTACGTTTGACAACAGGAGACATTGTCAGTTTGTTGGAAGGGTGTTTCTGCACCACACATCACTTGGGATCTGTTGACACTTGAACGAAATCCTCAAAAACCATGACGATGTTATGGTGATAATACATCAGGCTTGGACTGCTGCAACTGAAATGGATGAGAAAGCTACCATCATTTTAAACTTATCATTAGCTAAGTAACTGACAGCAGGTGATCGTCGATACAAAGGCTGTTTCTGCTTTTTGCAGGTTTCTCAATATACAAACAAGTGACATCCAAGTGGACATGAAAAAGATTCACTTTATAGAGGCAGCAGGGAGAAAGAGTCTGTGCTAATTGGCCTGAATTTGAGCTGTCACACACACACACACACACACACAACCACAGTGCACCTTCTGTTAGCCAAATATAGCAGAGCCTTAGCTGTCACTGACCATTTGTGGCTAATAAACGCAAACTGCAAGAGCACCTAAGAATCCACATTTACTGGAACTAATGAATCACAATTCAACTCACTTTAGGTTTATTCTGCTGTCATCCTTTCTCAACTAGGTATCTAAGCTTGTTCAGACCTTTAAACAGCAGCCACCAGGGCTTAACAACTCCGCAAACATCTCAAAAACAGGCACCAGTTGTTCTGCAATTCTAGTGTCCAAAACTCAACACGAGGTGTTCTTTGACCCCTAGACCAGTACCTGGGCTATCTATGAGCCTTCACCTGTGGCTGAACAACCTGTTCTCTTGCCCCTTTCACCCCATCACCCACATACCTCCCCCTTAGTCACAAAGTCCAGCTCAGACGTGGGTGCAGGGTGAACAGAATGAACTGGCCTGTTGTCCAAATCGATTCCCTGTCATTTCATTTACTCTAATTTATGCACTTAAGTGTGGAGTCAGTGTCATAGTCTTGACCCAGGACATGTACATATGTGTGCATATGCAAAAAAAAAAACAAGAAGAAAGGAAACAATACTGGATATGTTCCATATAGAGAAGCAGTAATATTTGTTGGCACAGGTATGTTTTCAGACTGTTCATAAAGTGTTATCATGCATCAGGAGTTGAGCAACTGCACTGGGACAGCTACTGTAGGTGTGGTGCAGAAACTGTGTGTGTGCAGCTTCTATGTTTGTGACGACCAGGTTTCATCTTTAGCCCCTGAGAGTGAAAACAGTTTGGACAGTGAGGATATTTTTCCTGATTCACATCTTTTCAAAGGGCTTTTTCTTCTGATTGGTTGTCAGCGGTGACGTGTGAACACGCAGCTGCCTTTCAGTGCTTTTAGTGTTTCACATATTATCGACTGTTTAGGAAATTTTCAAAAAGCACCCTTTAAAGGGAAACTCAAATGTAGTGCCGGCCACATTCAAGGGTTGTGTCATGCAAGTAGATGATGCTGATGTGAGCAGCGAACACACCACCCACTGGATCGTTGGCCTACTGCTGGTGATTTCACCCCTGCTCTATACTGAAAAACTATTTTATTTCCTTGTATCTATTTCAAACATACCGCATGTCTGAAAATGACAATGAACCTGAACTGGATGTACGATTGCGACTAAGCATGTACATTAGATGTGATTAGAAAAGTTAGACTTAGGGGCTAGAAAGCCACAAGCTGCTTCTCCAGTCATTTACATAGCTTGTCAACCAGCCTGTCAGTCAGCCAGTCAGATGGCTACTGGTTTATAGCAGCCTTTCCTGTTCCTTCTCTATATCCTTTAACTGCACAGATGACTGGCTTTCCTAAGATCCTGTAAGCTGCGTGTGTGTGAGTGTGTGTGTGTGTATGAAAGAGAGAAAGAACAACAGTGAATGACTAATAATGTAGCATAGTGCAGAACAGGAAGACATATGAGTCAGTGCAGGACATCAGGAGCTAACCTTTGGGTGTGAATCTGCCTTTTAGCTCTGTTAAGAGACACACCCTCACCATTATAATGAGCCGGGATAAGAACAAGAGATGTGCATGTTTCTTTAAAGTGGGTTACCGCAGGGGAAATTCAATTAAACAATTTAACTGTCTGTTGTTTAAAATGTCAAAAGATATGGAAAAATGTGCATCACAATTTGCAAGAGCCCACGGAGTCATCTTCAAAAGGCTGCCTTTGTCCGACCAACAAACCAAAATCCAAAGACATAAAATCCACTCTTACATGAGAGAAACAACAGCAGCAACAGCTCACAAATGAGAAGCTGGAACTGGGTACGTTTGACTGTGTGACACAAATGATTATTTAAATTAATCAATTATTTGTTTAGTCTAACCCAAAGACAGATTCAGTTTACAGTGAACTAAAACTGAGAAAAGCACCAATTCCTCACATTGGAGAAGCTGCTACAGTTTAAGTTTGGTATTTTCCATTACAGTGAATGTTTGTCGATCACATTTCTGTCAGTTAATGACTAATAACTACTGACTCTTCTGGTACAATTAATACATCAACTTTTTAAGAAAAATAGCGAGTCATTCTCACAGTCTCATTCAACGCTACAGCTCAAAGTTAACTCTGAAAATCACCAACAGTCTGAAGAGAACAATTGGTTTTAGATAAGTTTATTTTTTGTAAACATTACTATAAGATAAAGTAATATTACAGAAGGAAGAGCACACACGGTAAAGAAGAAACCTCCACGCCCAGTTCCACATAATCCTTCTGATGTTACAGTTAAAGGTGGTGACTTCAAAAAATAAAATGTGCGCACTAGGGTCAGCACCAATTACCAGCCTGGTGACGTCAGTGTTCTATAATGGCCCCCACAGCCATAAACAGCAGAGTCAGACCTCAGAGAGAGTTTTCACCTCTTAAAAGAAAAATAATCTCAGACGTTTCCACACAGGAAGGAAAAAAAGTCTTTCATATTCTGATCAAGTTTTATTTGCTTAATCTGGTGAGTGAAGTTATCTGGAACATGCCGTTCACATGTAATGTACTGGGTGTCTGTTTGGTCTTTTAGCTTTTGTTGACATACCCAGACAGACCCAGTAAGACAAGGCTAGTAAGATTTTAATGTGTTCATTTTGGAGCAGAATGTGGATTAAATGACCCACTGAAGCTCCTTTAAGGACCCCTGCTGGTCCGTTACTGCACAGTAACGAAAAGGGGACAAAAACAAAAACATAAATTCATTGTAGAGAAGATAACGTTAACATTGTTGTTAGAGAGTCAGTTACATAGCAAGTAATGGGGAAAGTCATTTGGGTTAAAGATGTCTTTAAGCAGAACAACACTGATCAAAAAACAGGAAGCATTGTTCGTAATGAAAAGGAGGGCCACAGCGGATTTCACGTAGCCGCTCGATGACTCATTGGATCAGTCCTGACGCAATATCACAGGGACACACACTGTTATCACACCTACTCTGGGAAACGACTTTCAGGAGGAAAATAAAACCTTTAGAGCACATTAATCTGCTCTCAGCCCACTCCTGGCAGTTCAGGAAGTTAGTGAAGCCATAGTTATGACACTGCTAGCTGTCAACAACCTGAAGAGTATATGATGTGCTTACAACAGATCTCAGCAGTGTTGGCTCAAATGGGCCACCGCTGCTGTTACACACCAACTAGTCACACTACAGACTTACACTTTCTACTTCAAAAGAAAAAAAAATGATTTCTGCTCACTGGTGTGTCAAAATTAAAAATACTAGACTAACAACAAATGTCTTTTTCCACCAGCTTCTGTCAAATTTTCATCATATGTGTATTAAAAAAAAAAAAAATCACAGCTAACAAAAGTAACAACATTCAAACTGGACAACTAATAAATAAAAGACAAATAATTGATTACAACACTGATTTCTTCTGTGAAAAAAGCACCACTAACTGGGAGAGGGTGGAAGTGAAACATGTCAGCTCTTTATAACCTCGTCATAACTTCAGTTGTAAAAAATAAAACTGTCCAGGCTATTCTCAGCCATGGACACACACATGTGCACAGATACACAAGGTCGGAATAAACACACTTAACAATGTGCTAATTACTCGTAACACTGTTTTGTAGTGCAAATGTTTATATTGCTCCAAAATTTTAAAAAGCCATAGTGGGAAGAGAAAAAGGAAAAGGTGTGTGTGCGTTAAACCTTTCAGTCCAGCTCTTTCTTAGTGGCAGGTTTCACTAATAAAGGGAAACATGACCATTCACCATACCTTTGATAAAGGCACATTCCACTGTTTTTAATGACTAAAGTACATATAGTCACTAGATAACCTGCACTTCTGTGTCTCTTCTTCTCTCTGATGTCTCCATATTCAACCGTGACTCAAATCCCAGTCTCTACTTGCACTATGGCGCCCCCTGCCGAAATCTGCAAACTATGGCATCAGTCACTGAACTTAAGCCAAGCTGACACTTTGGATGATAAAAGGATGTTTTGAATAATATTCGTGTGCCCTGCATGTAAACAGCAGCAGTCCTGTTGATTATGTTTCTTACATCAGATCTTTTGCCACTGTTTTCTCTTTATATTTTACAGTAAATGTGGATCCGTGACAAATACATTTATGTAATGGTCCACAGGCTGATAAATGTGTCCATGTTTTGGTTAATGTGAGCAGAAAGTCAAAGTGCCCTGGTGGCTGGATACAAAGCTATCACCTCAGAACCCTTCTCATAAGGCTGAGTGGACAGATTTCAAACCAGATCGTGGCTTTAAATAACAAGTAAACTGCACAGATAGAGTGAAGCCATGACTCCTGAAACACCAGGCACAACTAACGGTCGGATTTGGTGAAGTTAGGAACTGTATAATGTACATGTACAAATTAGGCAGTTATTGTCTGGCAGTTAGGAGAAATGAATCTGCCTTCCTGCTCAGAGTCAAAATCAATATCGCCTTCACTAGGGAAACACAAACCATAAAATTGATTTATTGTCTTTTTTTATGAATCATTATTTCTCACCTTTTCACTTGTAGCTGTGCAAACACATTCAGGCCTTCATCTGTATGGTCTGTCATCTCAGCTGGATCAATGTGAATGAATGAGGCTTAACAGAAGCTAAAAAGAAAGAAAGACAATTCTGTATATTATATTGCATACAGTATGTTTAAACAAACAAACATACAACCTAATATACTCCAAAGACAGTTCATTTGGTGGGACATTAGTATGTGGTTGAATCAGAGATGAACAAGAAGCATGACAGACTAAACTGAAATCAACAAGGTGTCAACAAACGAAGGTAGGTATTGGACCAGCTAGATGCAAACAAAGGTGTTTGAATAAACAAACATTTATAACAAACAATTTGTTACTGTAAGTTCTGGGAAAATAATCTGGATTCAAGAAGCAAAGAAAAAGGTAAGAATGAAAAAGTACTAGAGAGAAATTTTAAACAGTGAATCAAAGAATTGTGAAATCAGACACTAAGGACCTGATGCCAATCTCTAAACTAATGATATTAATATAATTTTGTCTGTAATTTGTAGAACCTTTATGGTTATTTACGCTCACTCAACACTTTGCGGCCTAAAAAATGATTAAAACAACACACTTCTTAAATGAACAACATTAAATACAAATCATACCACAAAAAGAATTTGACTGAGTTTGTGCCTTGTGTGCAGACAATGTTTAAAAGCAAAAACTGGGATTGAAAAAAAAAAATACAGAAAGTGCATCACAAAGTTAGATCCCATTTTCGGGCCTGAGTCAGGACAGCCCTGGCTACCTGCAAAAATACATCTATACATAAAGCGGACACCCAGTTAATCAAATGTTGCACTGATATGAATACAATACAAGAGCTGCTGAATGTGTAATGAGAGGTGGGTTAAATAGCTGCAAATGCTTTTGTTAAATGTTGCAGTAGCTGGACAAGGCAAACGTAGGCCTACACTAGGCCCCTGCTACCAGAGAGGCCTCACACTATAAAATAATACTAGCTTCATTTTCACAGACATGTTAATAAGATATTAACTCACTGACAAACCTCGTTTGGCACGAAAAAGACATTTTCCATCTAAAGAAGCTGCTAATGTCGCTGATAAGGTATCACGCCGAGTGTTAGTAAGATTTTGTCAAGTCAAGATTTTTATTTGCCATTTATGCATAAACAGACGGTCTAGGCATATAGGAATTCTTGTGCAGCTCTCCTTTGGAGTCAGGTAAGGAGTCAAAGGCCAGAAAGAACACTTAGTCTTAAAATAAAAAGTTGTGCGAATGCTCATCTCACTTCAGAGGTTATCTTAAGCATCCATATTGGTATTCCATGACCTGAATGTTATACAGAGAAGTTTCGATTTGTCTGCTCTTTTTACCTGTTCTGTGCGGTGGAGTTACTGCTAATCTTCATCCACATCTAGAAGTCAGGTCAGAGCTCAGGTGAGACAATGAACCGTCAGAACGCACAGTGACATTTTTATTAAGCATCACGTGTCTGCCTTGCACGGAAGCCAGTTTAATTTATATCACAATTAATAGAATAGTACATTATGTAACGATATAGACTTGCAAACACTGATTAAGTGGGTGACAGCTCTTACTTTGTGTTACATCTACCAGCATACAGCGCCTACCGATGGTGGATGTTAAGAGTTGTTTTCATTTATTGAAACTTCTGTGTGTGTGTCCATAAAATGAAATTACTCTTGCATAAAATGGCTCTATTACATATTAAAACTTCACAAAAAATATTATTATCTCTAATATTTTAGGCTATGTGGTTACAAAACATGACAAAAAAGAAAAAAAAAATGTAATCAAAATACAACAGTTAAACGGAATTTTCCAGAAGGACTGAGTTTGTTTTGATCATCAGTTGTGTCTTTTATATGGCTGTTGTTGTAGGATTTACTAAAAGACTCACACCTCCCACAGACAACTCCACTAATTCTCCTCTAATTCATTTTGCATTGAAAATTATCTAATGGACTACAGGAAGTCACCCGTCTGACGTCACCTGACTCGCTTCTTTCCGATTGGCAGTCCTTCATGCTCGGATCACGTGACCATCTCTCAACTCCCTGTCCCGGCGGAAGCCAAATCGGCACTTTTGACGGCAGAGATAATGAACTTCTTTGTATTTTTGTGTATTTAACAATAAAACAACAACCTCAAAAGTTATTATGCGCAAAGCACGGACGTCGACGATGAAATAGGTTAGATTTTAATTAACCCGGACGCATGATAACAGGTAGGTTGACAGCTTTCTAAAGCTGAAAGTGGCTTGTTTTTGTTGTTTTGCACTGTCGGGCACTGCATTAACAAATGCATAATGTACTCACTAAAATAAAAGCTTGTTATAGCGCCTTATTAATCATACACTTAACTCGCCGCTTTGCATATTGTCTATTACTTCAAATACTTCTAAACCTACTGTGTTTTTAAGGACTTATGATCTTAGACTCCGGATATGCCTATTTATTTTTTACATTTATGGTTCTTAGTCTTCTAGCTACGAGCTAACTTTCCCTGTATTTTCTATTTTGAAGCTCTCAAGTAGCGGTTACTCTTTCCTTTTCCTTTACCTAATTTAAGAATTGACTAATCTTCTGTGACTCACTTTCAGCTTAAACCAAAAACACTTGTTTCACGTGTTCTTCTCCAAGTTCTTTTCTCTAGTGTAATTTCTTCCTCTGCTTTTTAAGGAAGCAACAGAACAAACGGTCAGTGCTAAAAATCCAAAGCACATTTGGGCCATTTTTGTTTGCCTTAATCTTGAGATAATAGAGATCATCTGCTTTATAAAACACAGTCCAAGAAGAGTAAACCATTGTGCCTTCATAGTGTTGCTGCAACATCTGTGTGGACTGTGTTACAGCTTTCAGGTGTGTGTGTGTGTGTGTGTGTGTTTTCAGTTGCATATCACCAATCAGCTGCACTTCACAGACACATTTTGGTAATAAAGGTCTCTGTGCACCATTTCACCATTGCATCCTTCTTTTTAAATAAGTTTATCAACTTCAAACAAGAGTCCTTCTTTCTAAATAAGTTTATCAACTTCAAACAAGAAACAGATGAGTGTCAGATTGTAGCAGCGTCCAAAATGCCTCTGTTCCCCAGTGCAGTGCACTGTGTCAGTCATTGTAATGATTCATGTTTCAGTGAGGAGACTGATGCGCACTGCTGCTGTCAGCATTTAGGTTTCCATATTTCTTCTTTCTTTGAAGCAAATTTTATAACTCACAAGACATCGGATTCAATAAACGCTTTGTCTTGATCACATTCTTTACAGTAGTTGATGTACAGCGGTTCCAGTGGTCGTGAGCCCGGCTCCCAGCACCTCAGAGCGACCTGTGTGCAGTTTGTCAGCACCTGGAGCTGTGTGTGTCTTTGTGCTACAAATGACCTAAGTGTATTGTCAGTCTGTGGTGTGGAACACATCTAGAACCTTCTCTTTGTTAAGTCTGTAAAGGTTAAGCAGAGTTGTGTGTGTAAAGAGGGGACAATGGTGTTGGAGATGGACATGTTTCAGAACTCTCTGGCTATGAGTATTTCTTACTCAAACAGAAACCGAAGGTTCCTAAATTGTTATGTTGTCAAATTCACTATGTTTATGTAATTCTTAAAAACTCATTTTTATCCCCAGCTGGGTTCGGGTTGGTAAACATCAGTGTGTTTTAATGTGCAGATCTTTACCTCTTGTTGTTTTCAGCTGCTGACATGCATGAGCTTTCTTGTGCAACTTCAGTATCACATCATTCATCAAGTCTTTACCACAGAAACATGAAGACATGATGTAACATTGTGTGCTTTGTTCCTCTGTTTGGTCTCAGAGCTGACCTGACCTAACAGTCATTTTGTCTGTGAGCATGAAGCTGGACATTGCTTACAACCAGGTATGTTGTTGTTTTGTACTTTAGTTCAACAGAATTTCTCCATTTCAGTTTGTAATCATTTCCACTTTTGATTGGGTTTGATTATTTGTTTAAATCAGTTATTAAGTAATTTGTAAATACTTGATAAATGATAAAATTAGAGCAGCTGGTTAGTCCTGTTGCCTCACAGTAAGAAGGTTCCGGGTTTGAGCCCCGGCCGACCCAGTGCCTTTCTGGTTGGAGTCTGCATGTTCTCCCTGTGTCTGCGTGGGTTCTCTCCGGGTACTCCACCTTCCTCTCAGAGTCCAAAGACATGCAGCTTAGGTTGATTGGCGACTCTCAATTGCCCGTAGGAGTGAGTGTGGGTATGTGTGGTTGTCTGTCTACATGACCTGTGACAGACTGGTGACCTGTCCAGGGGGAGGGCCCTGCCTCTCGCTCTTTGTCAGCTGGGATCGGCTCCCGCCCCTTCACAACCCGTAATGGATGGATGAAAGGATGATAAAATGAGATTTGCACAGTGAGTCTGGTTGATAAAGCTGCCATAAAAGGTGTTAGTCTTGTTTTTATGGCATTATTATTCACACTCTTGAGATCCTCTTATTTGTTTCTGTGATTCATATTCCCATGGGCAATGAGGAAATGTTTTCTACATTATGACTATGTTTGCATTTGTTTCAGTGGACATGTAAAATCAAAACTGCAGAACTTCCTCATTTTTTGTTGTAAGCTCAGAGCTTATTTCACATCACGTGAATTTTTATCTTCTACTTGATCTTATTTTGAAAATCCCATCCCATGAATGTTAACAGGGTTGCAACAGGCAATTTCTGTAATATCGTGGACTTATTGTGGGTTTTACTCAGTGAAAACATCAGATAGTTGATTCCCTTCTTATACCAAAGGTCCATACTGATGGATTCCGGCGCTCCGCAGGTCCTCCTAGCTTTGCTTTTCAGATAAACGATTTTATTTGTTTTATTTTTATTGGCAGCATCGCTGTTGTATTAGATGTTTTAGTTCCATTTGGTGTGAAAGGCCTTACACAAATCTATGTTTGTTGTGTTCACATGTGCTTCTGGTGCCTGTAGCTGATGCATGTGGAATGGAGGAGACGAGACAACAGGCAAATACACTTGGTAGGCTACAGTGCACACATACATAGTGTGTACACACACCAAGTCATTTCTACTTACCAGTAGTACTTCACGCGAGACTTTCAACACAAAGAACTAGGAGTAAAGACATTATCACACACACAGACCTAAACATGATTTAGGTCACATTGAACAATACACAGATGTTCTAAGTGTGGTGCATCTTTCCAGTATTCCAGGTATGTGATGGCTCTGGCCACTGTGACTACTGTGCTGCTAGCCGCCATGGCTCTCTATAACCTCTTGACACCGAGGGTTTCCTCCTCCCATCCTGCACCGAGCAGCAGCCTCCATCTCTCCCCAGCTGAGTCCTGCTCAGACTCCTGCAGGTAAGCAAACATCTGCACACACAGTAGACATTCCAGCATGTTTACTCAGCCTGGGTGGTTCAGACTGTGTCTTATAGTTGCTGCATCATTTACGCACTGTTCAGTAGTGATTTAAACAGAACAAACTTAAACATGTATAATATCAGAGCTCATACCAAACCATTTCTGCACCTCGCTGCAAAGGCGTGCGTTACAGTACGTGTGTATGACTGAATCAGTCATCTCCTTAAACATCAGTAAAATATGTTGTCATTCCCTGTACACTGCTGTTGTTGAAGATAAAGTGAAGATAAAGTACAGTCAGGGAAAAAATTATTTGAACCCCAGTTGATTTTGTAAGTTTTCCCCCTAACAAAGAAATGATCAGTCTACAATGTCAATGGTAGGTTTATGTGAACAGTGAGAGACACAACAATATGAAAAAAGTCAGAAAAATGCATTATGAAAAAAGTTACAGTATAAAGTAATTTGCATTTTCATGAATGAAATAAGTATTTGATCCCTTTGCAAAACGTGTTTCAGTACTTGGTGGCAAAACCTTTGTTGGCAATCACAGAGGTCAGACGTTTCTTGTAGTTGGCCACAAGGTTTGCACACATCTCAGGGGGGATTTTGACCCACTCCTCTTTGCAGATCCTCTCCAAGTCATTAATGTTTTGTGGCTGATGTTTGGCAACTCGAACCTTCAGCTCCCTCCACAGATTTTCTATGGGATTAAGGTCTGGAGACTGACTAGGCCACTCCATGACCTTAATATGCTTCTCTTGAGCCAATCCTTTGTTGCCTTGGCTGTGTGTTTTGGATCATTGTCATGCTGGAATACCCAACCACGACCCATTTTCAATGCCCTGA
>NW_018127951.1:708131-717240 GCF_001952655.1 Monopterus albus
TTTTTGTTATTGTTGTGTCTCTCACTGTTCAAATAAACCTACCATTGAAATTGTAGACTGATCATTTCTTTGTTAGTGGACAAACTTACAAAATCAGCTGGGGTTCAAATAATTTTTTTTTCCCTCACTGTAAAATAATGTTTTTGTCACAGAGAAAGTTTACCTTCAAGCTTTTATTTACCTCAGACATGTCTTTAGCATCACTATGCTAGGCCCACTTCTCTTCACTTTATACATGCTTAAGCAATATTATTAGAAAAAATGTGTTGTTGTGAATTGGCACTTTACAAATAAATGTAATTGAATCAAATCACTGTTAGCAGCTGACAAACACACACACACACACACAGAGTATATCAATAATAAGCCAGTGTCAATCCATATATTGACCTGTCTGGTTTATCAGACTCCACAGGGAGAACCAGGAGTGCATGTGTCAATCATTCTCCTCTCTCTTCCTTTGTCAGGATTGTTCTGGTGGAGAGCATCCCTGAAGGACTGGAGTTTAATTCCAGCACCACTCACCCCTCCATCTTCCAGAGCTGGCTCAGTCTGATGGCTGAGGCTCGCAGCAGTCTCAACATCGCCTCGTTCTACTGGACACTCACTAACCAAGACACTGGCACTCATGAGCCGACAGCCTATCAGGTCAGCTGGAGTTATGAATGGCCAGATGGCCCAGGATGGTTATTATACAGTAAATAAAAGCATTATTTTGATGGTCAGAACAGCTGATCTGAATGTGTCTTCACCTCTTCTACTCCTCTAACATATTATATTGGAATGGAAAGGCTTAGTGGGTGAATTTTAATTCCATGTGGATTTACATTCCCCTGATTTAACGCAAGTCTGTTCCCTTGAACATTGTTTTCTTGTTGACTGTAGCAGTGTAAAGTCCTGTGCTTACTGTGTGGACAGGGTGAGACCATTCTGACGAAACTAGCCGAACTTTCAGGGACGTTGTCTGTTCGCATCGCAGTCAACACACCGCAGGATAGTCAACCCCAGAGAGACCTGACACTGCTCAATCACTCAGGTGACGCTCTGTCTTAATTAATATTGTAATCATGATTCCAACTGTTTGGCCCAGCTCTTATATTTGCTTTGAGTTTGTTCTTGTAACTGAGAATAATGTTTTCCTATTAACACAAAATCACAACTAGGCTTTAATTGTTTTGTTATTCATAAGTTCTGTGGCACGACATCGGCTCAAGTCACATTTTTTTGGAATCAATGTAGAAAATTCTCAGACTAGTTGTTAAAAAGAAACAAAGGTTCAGGTATAAAGCTCACATCTGCTGTATATAAATAACATTCTGACATAGTAGCTCCAGAGATAAATGAATTGATACATCTCAGACTTTTTGTTTCCATTAAATAGGTTTTGTTACTCAGTTTACCCAAAAAGAAGTTTTAGCTGGTTAGTTTTGTGAGAAATACTGGATATTTTGAATCTCTTGATGTTAAAATATATTTTTTTATTTACTATCAGGAGCTTCAGCTTAAACACAAAAATAGTTAATGAACAAAATCTTATGGCTCCATATTATGTAGCAGAACATTCAAGTCTTCAGTGTTTCCCAACCATCTAAGGAGCTATTTACTGGTCCCACTAAAGCACAAACACTAATACATGACACGAGACAGTGTTTTGAGCTTGGGAATAAAGCCAAGGCAGGTTTATTTATATAGCACATTTTGACAAAGCCAATTCAAAGTGCTTAACACAATAATAACGCAAAGTAGCAACATGCAAGTGTAGATACCTAGTACTTTTAGCTGTGGCAGGCATGTTTTCTTTCATAAAGTTTGAAACAACGGTGTCTATAAGGTCAGCTAAACCCTTTAGGATAGCTGTGGCAGACTGTGGATTCCTTCTGTTCTCATTATACTTTGTGCCTCTTTAATTAAGTCTTCCCAAAACTAACTACTGAGCTATTTACACCAGAGGAGCTTGTACGGTCAGCTAAACAGCCCAGTGAAGTTAATTGGTGCTGGGGTAATGGATGAAAATTAAAAGCAAAAATATAAACTGATAAAATGCTAAATTGGGTGGAATTAATTGAAAGTAATGGAAAAAGAATCTTTAGTCTTTAGCTTAGTTTCAGTCCAGTCAGGATCTAGGTTAAAGCACTTTCACCTTGTTTAGTTTGAACTCTGGCACCACTAGCTGACCAGTCCCTGTAGAACGGAGACACCGACAGTACCAGGAAAACATACACGGTCTCTGATGTATTTTGGGCCCAGACCATTTGAGAGACTTGTAGACAGTAAGTAGGGCCTTAAAATGAATTCTGTATTTAACTGGAAGCCAGTGCAAAGATCTAAGGACTGGACGAATGTGTTCTCTCTTCTTGGTGTCGAATGTATATTATGGATATTTAGTATGAGGATCCTCTACTTAAAATGATTGAAATGATTTAATAAGCAACATCTTTTGGCTCTGTACTGTGTGGGAGAACATTCAAGTCATCAGAAACACACACGCTAACACATGACACGAGACAGGGTTTTGAGCTTGTGAATAAAATTCTTCCGACCATTAAACTTTTTTGTTATTGAGGTGATAAGTACTTGTTGTGTGTGTGTGTGTGTTTTAGGAGCAGATATCAGGACAGTTAACATGAGACAGCTCACCTCAGGCGTACTTCACACCAAGTTCTGGGTTGTGGACAAGAAACATGTGTACATCGGCAGCGCCAACATGGACTGGAGATCCCTCACACAGGTACATGCTCGCACACACAGGTTGTCGGTCAGATTGAAGTGCCACCAAAGGTTCACAAATATATTTTGCATCCTATGTGAATCTCTTAAAAGGATTACGTGAATGTTCCTCTGTGTGTGTGTGTGTGTGGTTTCATTTTTTTAAGCAACTTTAACAACTTAGTGTTCAGCTCTAATGGATCTCAGCCAGTATCTGCTCAGCTGACAGTGGGGAAGTTTGTCTCGTGCCTGATCCAGGCAACATTCTGGTTTTCTACTTCTAAGAGGAAGCTGCTGTGTTGGTTCAAACTGCCAGTCTGACCACATTCTGACAGAATAGTTTAAATGTTTTGTAATACTGTTTTATCTTTAGTCATTTTGCTCAGTGGTTGAGGGCACCGTCCTGGTTTTCTGCAGACAAACATCCCAAAAATTTCTGTGTCTACAAAGCAGAAAAATCTAAAATCTCTCAAGTTACCAGGTAAATGTAATGATCATTCATTTGGAGTCTTCATGTCCAGTCAAGGTTTTATTGACTGGTCGAAAGGTGGGATTAGAAATTCAGACTGTGTATAAACAGTGAGCTTCTGTTGTGCTGCTGGTCTCCAGGTGAAGGAGCTCGCCGCCGTGGTTTACAACTGCAGCAGTTTGGCTGCAGACTTGGGAAAGATCTTTGAAGCCTATTGGTTCCTGGGGGAGAGTCAGTCGATCCCATCGCCTTGGCCCGCCAGCTTCTCCACCTTCTACAACAAAGATACGCCTCTCCAGCTGCTACTCAACAACACACCATCCAGCGTCTACCTGTCGGTGCGATACTGACATCTCTCTCTCTTTTGTTTTGCTTTGGTACATGAAAAGAAAGAATCCCATCTTAAAATCATTTTTGATTTACTTCTGGTTCACTAACATGACTCTATAAAGAACATTTACACCTAGCATGTTTTTCTTTGTCATGAATTTAATATGTAAAACTATTTTTTTTTTATTTGTTGTGTATGAAAATAGTTTTTCTGAGCCTGGCACATCATTGGCTTCCCTACAGTTCCTTCTTACATTGGTGGCACCATTAGCCCAAGTGTACCTTACTCTCCTTTAGTTTAGTCATCAGACTTTGTGGCTTTCTTTTAGCTAAAATCAACAGTTAATTTACTGGAACTCTCATCTCTCTTTCTGTTTCTCAGAGCTCCCCTCCATCCGTTTGTGCAGCTGGTAGGACTCCAGACCTTCAGTCCATCCTCAGTGTGATTGAGGACGCCCAGAGCTTCATCTACATTGCTGTCATGAACTACCTGCCCACCATGGAGTTCTCACATCCCAAAAGGTTCAGTTGTTCAGATTTTTTTTAAATATAACTACAGGAACGATTGTTGAGAAGAATGAAACTGTGTATTTCATGAAGATATCAAAGGTTTTCTGAGCATGTTATGTTTATCTAACCTATATTTTACCAGAGAAAAACCCCCTGAGGTTAGAAACCACTCAGTGGCGCCCTAGCCAAGACGGAGGCGTATAAAAAGAGACAATGAGGTTTAATAATGTAGTATAGATTCTGACACAGCTGCAGGTTAGTGTGCTGCTCCCGTGTCCTAATACTTTGCATGCGGCACTCTCTGCAGGTACTGGGCAGACATCGACACCCAGCTGAGGCGAGCGGCGTACGAGAAGAAGGTCGAGGTACGCCTGCTGATCAGTTGCTGGAACAGCACCCCGCCAGTCATGTTTTCCTTCCTAAAGTCTCTGGCCTCAGTCTATGACCCCAAGCACAACCTGGACATCCAGGTGGTACGTAGCTCCTCTGAATTCATTTCTGAAAAAAAGACCTAGACATGTTCAGGTGTCTGCCACTGAGAAAGGAGGTTGTACATATTATAGCACATACGTGACGACCACGTGTCCCTTCCCCAGAGACTGTTCGTGGTGCCTGCCAGCCCCAAACAGAAGGAGATTCCCTTTGCCAGAGTCAACCACAACAAGTACATGGTGACTGACAAGATAGCCTACATAGGTGAGGCTGCACCCACATTGCATTTTTTGTGAAACACACTTCAGTGCCGACAGATGTTGTAAATATCTTAAGTAGTTTCTGTAATGTTTGGCGCGATAAAGCTTTGATAAACACAAAGTGTGTTCATTCATGCACCTGAATGTGACGTTACACATTAGTATTCATAGGCACCTCTGCCCTTTTCTTAAAAGATAATTCATTTTATCATAAGAAAAAAAGTGTTCATATCATTGTAAATTGCATAAATTAGTGCTTTTGTTGACCCCATTTCTGCAAGAGAAACTGATAAAAGGGCTAAAACCTGGTCTGTCTTTCTGTCCTCAGGTACATCAAACTGGTCAGGTGACTACTTTGCAAACACAGCTGGCTCAGCGCTGGTTGTCAACCAGACTGCATCACAGTCCCTGGAGCCAACTGTACAATCACAGTTGAAGGCTGTGTTTGAGAGGGACTGGAGCTCGGACTACAGCACTCCTCTCACCCAGCTTACAAACCTCAAAGACGTCTGTTAGTCTCAACAGCCAGTATTACAAACACACTATCAGTCTACTTTAAAGAGCCCATGGCTGCTCATTTTGCTCATTTCCAGCCATTTAATGTTTAATCTTGAGTACCTCTGGATTAGCTTTGCACCTCAAATAGGCTAATTGTTTCAGAACGAGAGCCTCCTCTTGAAAGCGAGAGGTTAGTTCATGAACACGCACACCTCGTGTTGCCGATCAGGAAGCTACTACAATGCATAAACAATAACTAATTAATAATTTAATAAATAAACTATGTTTCTGACAATAACAGTACCTCAAATCCTACCAGACATGTTTGAGCCAGAACTTTAAAGTGGACAGCACAACGAACCGCAACAGCATTAATAAATCTGAATTTCTCCTCCATAGGTAAATGATGAAAAGAGACGTGACCTAAACAAAGCGGGTAATTGAGAAACCCCACATTTTAATTGGCACAACACAGACATGGGCTGCACAGTGGAACGGTGGTTAGTGCTGTTGCCTCACACTAAGAAGGTCCCAGGTTCAAACCTGGGTCAACCTGGTTCCTTTCTGTGTGGTGTCTGCATGTTCTCACTGTGCCTGTGTGGTTTCTCTCCGGGTACTCCGGCTGAGAGGATGAGGATGTCAGGCAAGTTCACATAAATGTGCAGCTGCCTGGAGATTGACCATTCAAGGAAATCCTTAAATTGTCATGTAAGACTTTACATAATTATGAGCGAGAGTTTGAGAGACTTGTATAAACCAAGTTGCTTCTGCATAGAAGTACTAGAACATAGGTACACCTCATTTTTTGAGCTTTAGGTCACGTCTAAGAAGATAATTCACCGTTGTAACATTGTAAATGAGTCAGAAAACACAGAAAAGCATGGCATGGGCTCTTTAATGTACCACAGGTAGACACTTCTGTTCAACACATCAGTACTACAGCACTACAGTTACATGTAACATGGAAACTCCTGAGCTGAAAAAAACAGGCAAATGTCTTTTCAGCCACTAGAGCTTCTAGTTGAGACCAGAAACACACTTTCTCCTCTTTACCCCTCCCATCCTGTTTCCTAAAGCTACAGCTACAGATGCCTGGTTGCAACAAACCATATCATAGGCAGCCTCCAGCTCAAAGCTAACATTAGCTGACTAATGCCAGCTATAAAAACCCTTCTTCTAACCTTGGCTAGGTGGCAGGTAGGGCTGATTTACAGACCGTCCTTTGACAACACAGGGTAGAGAAGCTGGAATAACAACAGAAGGGCTGTAGGCAGCAGAGGGTCATGGAGGGGGGGGGTAGCTGAGAGACACCATGTCCTGTACCACTGTCACTGGGTTTATCAGAATGTCTGGACAATCCGAGTTAATGCACTTTTATATTCTAAATAATTCAGTCATTATTTGTGTCAGGTTATGTCAGTAGCAGACACAGCTTTAGTCAGTTCATTGTCATGCTGAGGCTCCCACACTCCCCCATGTTGATCACGCTCTGGTTTGAAACCACAATGCAGTGGGAGTTCATTTAATCTCATCTCAGGGAGGAAAGTTTGAGTATTTTCTTTATGAATCATTTACGTTTGCTTTAAACTGGAATAATTATCAAACTGGTTTTCTGTATCTGGACTGTAAATAGGATGAGCTTTTTAAATCCATTCCTTTCAAATAAATTCATTTCATACTAAAGTCATCTGTGTGTTCAGTGGACCGCCAGTTTGCAGCAGCAATAAATGAGGATGAACTAATTTAACTTCCACTGTGTGGAGTGATTGAAACTATTAATTCATGAAGGGGTTTGTTATGGTAACTCTCCAAAGAGGCTTGTCTGTGGGTTTAAAGTGGTTGTCATGGACATGAGCGAGTAAGTAGGGAGAAATACACAGGAATACATAGAAAATATACATATATGGGCATACACCGTACTTCTATCCATAGCAATACACAAATGACATCAGGACAGGGCTGAGTTATCAGCATTTCACAAAAAAAAAGAACAAACAAACAAAAAAAAAAAAAGAAATTTAGGGCAGCATGGTGGCACGGTGGTTAGCGCTGTTGCCTCAATTCTGTGTGGAGTTTGCATGCTCTCTCTCCCCGTGCTTGCGTGGGTTCACTCCGGGCACTCCGGCTTCCTCCCACAGTCCTAAGACATGCAGTTTAGGTTGATTAGTGTCTTTATAGTAATAATATATTTGAATTAAAGGAAATTTTTATAATACTGGCTGATTTTTAACTACGGTTTCCCCTTGACAACGTTATCTCCACTCCCCTTTTCTTCTTTTTAGACTGAGTGAGAGAGATTTCTTGAGCCACTCACACACACTCACACGCACACACCCATACATTTGCTGATTTGGAATTTGACATTGGTATATTCACATTAATAGGACGGTACATACATATCCAAACTTAGAGTCGAACAGTCCACAACAGTAACTGTAAACTACTGCTAAACCTGTCACTTAAAAAAAAAAAATTACAATAATTACAGCAGTAATAATAACAGTAATAAAGACACAAATACATAAAGTTTCATTCAGATGAATCTCATATAATCTAACTTGAACACTGTGAAAAGGACCATTTTCTGTGAACGTGAAGAAAAGTAGTTGAAGGAATGGAAGAAGTTAAAAACTTGGGACAACTTAAAGAATGGGTTTTAGGAGAAGTGGCTAGAAGAGCATCAGAAGGACAAGAGAAGCAAATCAGAAAAAAGCAGAAAAATTGTGGGGGTACTGGGAAGAGCAAGGTCTTCTTGCTGGCACACCTAGTGGAGCATTTCCCCCTCCCAGAGTAATTATGTGCATTGCCACCCAAGCAACAGGTGCATATAATAAAGCTGTAGAAGACTGGGAAAAGAAAGGAAAATCTACATGGGGTCCTACTCACAACAGGATGAAGAAATTCAGAGACAGAGACACAATGACAGTGGAAATGTGTAAACTTATGGCAGCAGTGGGGAAGGAACAGACTGGACAAGAGAAGATTAAAGACACGGTCACCCCTACAGCGCCCCCAGTGGCATCAACGTCTCTATACCCAGTCCTACCTGCAGCACCATCTTCATATCAAGCTCTGCAATCCAAAGCCAGGCTACCAATTCAGGCACCTCTGATGGATGTAGAGGAGAAAGGAGGGTACTGATGTACCACAGCTCAAAACTTGACAACATGGAAACAGGACAAGCAGGATGTACAAGATACCTAGCAGCCCTAGCTAAAGCCATCACAAAGACAAGTCATATAGTGATGTGCCATGAACTAAAGGTGAACACTGACCACGGAGAAGTGGCTTTCATGGGATCAAGAGCATTCACCTTTTCACCAACAAAAAAAAACTCAGATCTCTGAGATACAGCTGCAGCCCCATATCACATTCTACACTGAAGGAATAAACATGGCAAGAGGACTTGGCACAGGCACTGGCCAAGCACACAACTGTGCAGAAAAAGCAGAAAGAGATATAAAAATCAGAATAGACCTGGCAGCTGAGCCAATCCCAGATCCTGATATGACTCTGTTTACCGACGGATGCTGCTACAGAGGAGACAGTGGTAATGTGGCGTCATATGCAGTAGTTGAACAAGACCCAGCTACAAAGACATACATCACAAGGGACCAAGGAATCATCCCCCAACCAGCTTCAGGCAAGTTAGCAGAAATCATTGCATTGAAAAAAGCATTGGAACTGGCAGAAGAAAAGAGAGTGAACATCTACACAGACTCGGCCTATGGGCACGGAGCAATACATGTACGTACTGTAGATGGGCCACAATGGATCAGAAGGAATTTTTTGACCACTGCCAACACTCCTGTGAAACACCGAGCACAACTTGAGAAGTTGGTAAATGCAGTGCATCTGCCTGCTGCAGTGGCAGTGATGAAGTGTAAAGGACATCAAAAACTTA
>NW_018127951.1:717453-724649 GCF_001952655.1 Monopterus albus
CCCCACATGACAGCTATGGTAGAAAACTATGTCACTGATTGTGATATTTGCAATAACTACAACCCAAAGCCAGCATATAAGTGCCCAATGGGAAGATTTCCTGTACCAGAAGCTCCATTCCAAGATATCACGATTGATTTCACAGACATGGGAGCAGATAACAGAACAAGAGGATACCGATACTTGTTAGTGATGGTCGACCGATTCACTAAATGGGTAGAGGCTATCCCTTGTAGAAATGAAACAGCACAGACAGTGGTTAAATGGTTAAAAAATGAACTTATACCTAGGTATGGGGTTCCAAGGAGTATCCGCTCAGATAACGGATCGCATTTTACCAATAAGGAATTAGCTGAGGTAGAGAAAGCTTTCGGTATAACACACCGTTTTGGAGCAGTATATCACCCTGCCTCACAGGGATTAGCTGAAAGGGCAAACCAAACATTAAAGAGAAAAATAGCAAAGATATGCTATGGAACTAAACTTACATGGGTAGATGCTCTCCCTCTGGCGCTCATGTCCATGAGAACCTCACCAGGGGTCAAGACTCACCTGACCCCTCATGAGTTGCTGACGGGAAGGCCCATGCCAGGACCTCCCAGAGAGGGGGGTCATATGCCCTCTCTGGATGTCTGGCAGGTAAGCTGTGATGATTACATGAAAGCATTGACTAATTTGATTCGAGTCTTGTCTAAACAGGTGCAGTTGGCTGAACCCGAAGCAACTCCAAAAGAGACTCCAGCAATACAGGTGGGGGACTGGGTGTGAGTGAAAGTTCACAAACGCAAGTGGCTTGAACCCAGGTGGGCTGGACCGTACAAGGTAACTGAGTGCACATCACATGTGGTCCAGGTAAAAGGAAAAGCTGGAGCTAATTGGCACCACCTGACACATTGTGTACCTGCCCCACCGCCCTCTCGCACATTAGGAGAGGTTAGGACTGATTTGGCTGCAGACAGTGAGGGCTTTAAATCTTAGAATCAATTCTGATTTTGACAACTTGTTAATAATAGCCCTCTAAGGAGCCATGGAAATATCCACCAGCTGACCATGGCATCCATTTAGACACCCTGGCCTTTGTGGCTTAAGGGGAACCTTACTAATTTTCGTTTTGCTCAGTTTGATAATCATACTCCCCATATTCTTCTGGGCACGAGCTCAGACATTAAATAATTCGGTGAACACCACAACTACCTTAAGAGACTCCAGGCTTTTGATTCGCAACCCACACATTGTGACCTCTCACAATGAAGACATCACGATCAAGTGTGTGGAAGGTGTTACTTGTGCAGTACAAATTGACGCCTGTAAGGTGTTACCATGTGATGCATCAGCCACTGTGATGCATCAACAACGGTACCTTGTGTGCATACGCAGACCAGGAAACCTTGCCCGTAAAGTCCCCCTCCCTCCCCCTCACCATGACCTCACATCTATGTGCTGGGGATTTGAGGAAGTTATTGCTAACACTGGAACAGATTTAGACCTTACTCCCAATTCATGGCAATATGCACAAGATTTTAAAAAGAGGTTCCACATATATAAAGCGGGGGTACAAGATGGAAAAGTGATGCTAGGCATCACTCTTACCAATCCCACAGTACAAGATGCCGATCACGTATTTATGCTGGCAGCGAATATGCTAGGAAAATGGTCCATGGGACCTTTCCTGGTATTGTCACCTCAACAGGACCCTCTAGGCCCCTTAAACTTCCTGGGCATTCGCTACTTAAATTTGACCTCTTTTACCTGCAAAGAAAGAATAGCCTTAGAAACTGGGTACGAAGATAGTAACATGTGGCTGAAATGGGTTCAATACACAGCTACCAGTACTAACAATGTGGATTGTGTAGCTTGTGCTAAGGCTAGGCCCGTTCTAGGCACTGCCCCCTTCAAATTAAATAATCAAAATGATCCCGTGGGCCTTAGATGTACAGTGAACTTGTTTGGCAGTACGACAGTCCCTAGAGGAGAAATATGTAAAGCTCTGCATTATCTCTTCCCGCCTGTCCAAAAACCTGACGTTCCTCCATCAGTGATAGTGTATCCAGGAAATTACTCCTGTTTCACTAGAACTGGGAGAGGAGTTAATGTAGGATCAATGCCTAAAAGTTACTGCTCAGAAGACCTGAATATCACTGGTCATAATGGGGGCTATGCATCCAGCGAGTTTCTTCAGCATAGCACCTCTAGGGCTGATTTGTGGTGGCTATGTGGTGACCGTAAGTTAAGGCCTCTATTACCACAGGATTGGGCTGGGCCATGTGCTATTGTTCAATTGCTAATGCCCTTTCACATACTCCCCGTTAACGAAGATGACTTGATTAATCCATTCACTAAAATGCTCCAGCCTCGTCATAAGAGAGCCGCCCCTGGTGGCTCATTTGACAGCCACATTTACATTGATGTGATTGGTGTTCCCAGGGGTGTCCCAGATGAATTCAAAGCCAGAAATCAAATTCTGGCTGGATTTGAATCCATATTTCTGTGGCCTACAGTTAATAAAAATGTAGACTGGATTAATTACATTTACTATAATCAAAAGAGATTTGTCAATTACACCAGGGATGCTGTGAGGGGAATAGTTGAACAGCTGGGCCCCACTTCTCTCATGGCATGGCAAAATAGGATGGCACTTGACATGATACTGGCTGAAAAAGGAGGGGTTTGTAAAATGTTTGGTGACTTCTGTTGCACTTTCATCCCAAATAACAGTGCTCCTGATGGAAGCATCACTAAAGCCCTTGCAGGCCTGACCTCTTTGTCCTCGGAATTAGCAGAAAATTCAGGCATCGAGGATCCATTTGGTGGTTGGCTTGATGTGCAGTTTGGTAAATATAAAGCCTTGATAGCCTTGGGGGGGTGGCTGTGGCTCACGAGGTAGGGCAGTCGTCTCGCTGACCAGCAAGTTGGTGGTTCGACACTTAGGCATGCCTAAGTGTCCCTGAGCAAGACACTGAACCCCGAATTGCTCCCAGTGGCTTCTAGGGCCCTAGCAGGCCTGACCTCTTTGTCCGCAGAACTGGCAGAAAACTCAGGCATCATGGACCCATTTGGTGGTTGGTTTGATGCACAGTTTGGTAAATATAAAGCCCTGATAATATCCCTGTTGATATCCTTTTCTACTTTCGCTGCCATTCTGGTCTGTCGTGGTTGTTGTCTTATCCCTTGTCTTAGGACCCTGATAAATCATATAATCACTACTGCTCTCTCCAAAGAAAAAGACCCTCCTCCTTACCAGATGCCCCTGGTGGGTGATATTGAGCGGCTAGACTTCTGTGAGGTTGAGATGGAGTTGGGGGTGAACTGGAAGGATGGAGAAATAGAAAGCCAGGTGTAGACACTATGCCACCACGGTTGACAAGTAGAGGGTACTTTTCAAGTTTGTTTACACCTTTTCAGGTGTAAAAGGAGGGTAAACCTGGACAAGGTCAGAATTTTTTCATTTTATATTTCTATTATATAGCACACACTTATAATTCTATATTTTTATTATATAACATGCACTCATGAGCATAATAATTGGTCACATTTAAGAAAATCAGTATATACTACATATTGACTGTCATTTTAATTTTCTCCTATGATTCATTATGTCTGTTTCTGTCTACATCCAGGTTCACTGCAGGCCATTGTGGTGATCGCCCAAGGTGTCCCATGTAGACGGTTTTCCCCACAAAATCATCATAATGGCGTTTTTCCGTCTCTTGAGGATCCAGGGGGTCGTGCATGACAATTTTTCCCCACAAATCATCATCATGGGGTTTTTTCGTCTGTACCGCAGTGACATTAAGAAATGATGAGAAATCTATTAAAGATGAAATGATATGTTTGCATTGAAGCTGTTTGTCTAACAGTACAGACATTTGTGTGTTATGGAGCATGAGGCAAAGAACCCTCATATTCAGACTTATTTTCATTTATATTTTTATTACATTTCTAATTGTGGTTGAGTTGATTTTGTTAGATTTCCCTGTGATGGCCTGGGACCAGAGATGTCGGCTGATGGCCTAGATAGGCCCAGTAACGGTCCAAAGTCACAGCTCGATGAGTTTCACTATGTTTTCGCAATTATGTTTTAATTGGAACTGTCATGAGTTTGAGTCACCAGTAAATACCTTTATAATGTTTTGCTTATAATCAAGTCACATTGGTTTACACCTTAAAAGGTGTAAAAGGAGGGATTTGTTAGGGTGATTTTTATTTTATGCACTTATGAATGGTTTTATTTTATGGCACACATAAGTTTATATACTCATATGTCACAGTTATGTTTACATCACCCTATGTGTTCACTGAATCACTGGTCAAATATTTGTTGTATTAGTCATTGAGGCACCCTTCAACATTATAGTGTCTTGTTCACTAAATCAGTGAATCTCCTTAGATTTACAGCTCTGGCTAAGAGGGTCCACAGTTAATTTATTATCACCACCTGGCTAATGGGCCAGGGGAGTTATAGTTTACTGGGATTCCAAGGTTAGTCAAACAGAGATTAGATCAAGAGGCTAGCGGAGGAGAAAGCTTCAAAGGTAGGAACATCATGCACATACACACACGGGCAGAACAGTTTTATTTGCTGAACCAGAAAGTAATGCCTAATATGGAGCAGTTAGTTGGAAACAAAGGAAGAAGTGACTGTGTATGTAGGAATTAAGGCTGTATAGGTATTCCTCCCCTTTCTAGGGCGCTGTCCACAACCATTGGAGCAGAGAGGACGATTGGAGGACAGACGGACTGAAGGACCAATAACGGGAGAGTTAAGTCTAAACCACGGCTTCTCCCCAACAGTTTTTGACCAATTAGATAGTAGCATCTTTTCATACAAATATTGTATATCGACAAGTTGAGGACAGTCTTTTCTGTTTGTCCTAATCGGTGAGGATCCATGTGCACATGCTTATTTTGATACATAATTTTGATACGTTAATGCATAATAAATTTCACACTGTGAAATATACTTTTATTAATCCTCTCTATTCAATATAAAGAAAACCCCTCACAGGAGCATGACAGGCTAGAGGCCCAGAAGAGGCAGGACATTAAACGTCTAAGGGCAGAATCTGAAGAGGAGCTGCGAGCGGAGAGAAAGAGACTCCAGGGAGAGAGGGAGGAGAAACTGAACTGTCTGGACCAGGAGGTGACTCAGGATGATGTTGACCTGTCTGGGCCCAGTTCATTTTTTATTTTTTCCCCTTTTAATCAACATTTCATTCATTCATTCATTCATTCATTCATTCATTCATCTATTCATCCCCCTTTTAATTATTAACATTTCAATGCTTACATCTTGTTTTTTCACAGGACATGACTGCTTTGAGATCACTTTTGTGCATGAGTAATGAGGGGTGTCTCTTTCCAAACAAACCGAAGCTGAAGCTAAACACAAATACTAGGAGCTTGACAAACATCTGTTAGTGCAACATAGAATTTAATCTAAGATCAGTGAATTACAAAAGTCAAATATTGTCATTGTTATTAAGCAAGACATTTCAGAGTGCTCTACACAGGCAAAGAAAATCATTAGAAAGGTATTGTTAAGCAAAGTGGATCTTTTGTTTTCAGAAGCCATTCTTGTGCATGGATATATGTAGATTCAGTTCAGAGGCAGAGGAAGACGGTATGTTTTGTTTAGTACAGTTCTCCTTCAAGTTTATTTCCTGCCAGACATTGTTAGTGAACAGCAAGCGTGTGGATTTATGATGGTGCTGTTAAGTGTTTTACCAACATATTTTTGTTACAAATCCATGAAAATATGTATGTATTACATACCACATGTAGTTGAGTGTGATTGGGCAGTATTGTTCTATTTTTTTAATGACAGTTAATAACACTTTATGAACTCTGACCCATTTGGAGTTTAAGTTGTAGAATTTGTCTAAACACCAGATAAAGCTGGAAACAACCACAAGCTTTGTTCTATTGTGATGGTTCATGGTTCACAGCGTAATGATCTGTGTAAATGTGTCCGTCTCTGTGTTTGCACTGTCTTGTCTGTATAAAGGTTAAAAGCAGGGAGAGGAGGAAGGATCTGATGATGAGTCCACGACCTGAACAACACCTGGCAGCAGAGTACCACCAAGAGGTTAGAGACCCCTCCCCCACCCCCAACCACCAAGATGAATTCTGTACAAACAGAATTACATGATCATAATGTGCATTTCTTTCTGAATTTGAGCAAAGGCTTGAATTTTTAAGTAAATTTTCACAATATTCTAACTTTTTTCTGTAAACTGACCGTTACTAATACTGTCTAGTTGGATGAAGTGCGCGAGGAAGTGCAGCGTGATCACGAGAGGAAGCTGGAGCAACTGAGGGAGGAGCACAGGAGGGAGATGAACAACATCAGAGAGAAGTACCTGGATGAGGTCAGAGACAGTGTAAAATTAAATGCGCTTATTTTTTGTTTTCAGCAGGTTCCAATAAACAACTTCAGGCTTAGCAATCTGATATTATTCACTGTGGACAGTAGAGGAAAAGTACCCAGAATATTCTTATATAATCAAACATTATTACAAATATTCTGCAAATTTCTAAATTGACATTACTTGGATAGACTGACAACAAATTACTTCCTCACCTGAAATGTCAGAACTTAATAAAGTGGCATAACACCAGTCCTATGAATGAAAATGATAACAGTTGTGAGTCTGGGTCAAAATCTCTGTCATCAGGGTCTTGCTGCATAGAGTACATCTTTCCCCAGCTCTGGGCCGTCGCCTCGTAGGGCTCCTTCAGTGCCTGTCTCACACAGTGAGGTGTACTGAGTGACAGCCCTCGGTTTTCATTGACAGTGAATGGGAAGCTGTCGCTGACCCAGGGATTTCTCTCTGTATATTGGAGTGTTTAGCAGCGCAGCAGCACACTTTGGCCACAAGGGGTCTCACAGTCAGTCAGCAGCCTTTCCAGCACTTACAGTGGTGAATAATCTTTAAAAAAAAAAATCCAAATTATGATACAGATCAGCACCAAAATCTAATTAGTTGTTCCATGGGTCATAATCTACCTCTCCATCAAATTTCATCAAAATCTCTTCACTGCTTTTTGAGTTTTTAACAAACAAAAAAAGCAACAAACGCTGGCCAAAACATAACCTCCACCCATGGCGAAGGTAACTAGTTTTAAAAAAGTAGTACTTGCATATTTTGATAGTTTTCAGTAACAAACCTGCCACTGTCCTCTGAGTGGCAGCACAC
>NW_018127951.1:724659-746206 GCF_001952655.1 Monopterus albus
CTGTCCAGCTGGAGAGACTCCGTCTGCAGCTGGACGCGCAGATAGAAAAGACACAGCTGATACATTCACGCAAGGTGAGACGGCACAGATTTACTAACAGTTTAACACATTTCCTAACGATGCAGTGCTGCACCTTTGGTAGCATTACACTTCCATTCAAATTCTAAAATCAATTGCTCTCAAGGTCTTGTCTCCACCTGCTATCACAGGTGGTTTCTGGATGTATTTAAGTGCATAGTTTACATTCACATCCGATAATAGAACATTTTTCTATGTCCAGTATTAAACATCAAGGGGAGGCCTTTTCTTCTTAAGCCAGCTGTGCCTTACTAAATATCCTTCTGTGGGAATTCGGTATTACAGACAGGAAAACACAAACACTTTATTCTAGAAAATAAATGTCTTATTTCTTATATTAAGAGTCCGAACTGCAGGATTTGGCAGATAAGTTGGAGCTTAGAACCAATGAACTGAAGATCCAGGAGGTCATGCTTCAGATCAAGGTCTTCTGTTCTATACAGCAGAAGGAAAAAGCTTGGGGAGGAAGAGGAGGACCTGGACAGGCAGATTGAGGTGGGAGGTCTAATGTTTCCTTATGAAAAGAGTGGTTATATTCACCTACCCCTGCCATCAGCCAGCCTTATATTTCTCCACCTGTGTGTCTTCAGGCCTTACCCAGGCTCATCCAGGAGAGAGACCAGCTAAAGAAGGAGCTGGAGAGGATGAGAGAGGAGAAACATCAAGCCCGAGAACTCATCCAGAAAGCCAGGGAGGAAAAGAACGAGGCTAAAGAGGTGGAGGAGAAGCTGAGAGAGGAGAGAGATAAAGCCAGGGAAGAGAGCAAGAGAGCCAAGGAGGAAAAGGAGCAACAGGAGAGCAAGGTGGCGCTGCTGCAGGAGAGATGTGATTGTCTCAGCCGCAGAGTCAGGTACAGTTAATACTGAAACCGTAAAAGAAACCGTTTCCTCCAAAATAAAAGTTCACAAATATAGCAGTAGTAAAGAAAACCCTTTTGACCCGTTTGACTTAAATTATACTTCAACTCTTCTGTCAGCACTTAAAAAAAAAGTCAACAGCTGATGGAGCCAGATTTTCCCTGGTATCGCAGGCGGACAGTCAGAGGCTACAGGGGCTGACTGACGGAAACAAGAGATTGCTGGAGTTGCGCAAGAAGGACACCAGTATGTATCCTTTTGTCACATATGCTCATCCACACTCATAAATATTAGCACTGTGTAAAAAAACAACACATAGGGATAGATTCAGAGATGGTATGGTGGGTTAGGGTTGGATAATAGTGCTATCAACTGTTACCATATGTAGTAACCTCCTATCAGTCCAATCAATCCATACAGCAAAAGAGCAACAAATCAGCTGATAAAATAAAAACTAAATTTATTGTAGTGTTATTTTGACCTCTCACCAGCTCATTTAATCTATAAACTAATTCATTTTTTTATTTTTGTAGGTATTTGCCATATCATTTATCAAGTCTCTTTTTTCCCAAGCAGTAATCCCTAATTTGTGATGGGCAGTGTTGTGATGTTTACACACAGGGCATTCCTTTTTAAAACCTTCAGTGCAAAGGTTTTCAGGGAACATCTGGCCTCCTCTGCAGTGATTGGATGAAGAGCTAACTGCAGGTGATTTGGCAGTTCAGGGAGCCATGTCACAGAAGGCTGAGGACTTTTAACCTCTAACATTAGATATGGCTGGCTCAGTGTCAGCTACACGTCAGCTATTGCCTCCATCTGTACAGCAGCATGGGGGAGGAGCGTTGACGGCGCGGGGGCCAGCAGGGCAGACATGGCGGCCGATATCTCAGCATATCACCGCGGAACTGGAGAGGATGTCTGTCAGCCTTTAAGCAGCGAATTATTTCTGACAACATCGTGTTTGATGCCACCTGGAATCATAGGTGAGTGTATGTGTTCCTGCGCGCAAATGCTGCCGGTCGATGCGTAAAAGTGACTTTCTGTGGGTGAGGCTGCAAAGTTTCCAGGCTGCGCTCCAAACCCGGGAGGCTGTTTCTGAGGGCTGGAGGTATGAGAATATACGATCACATCGATTTAAACCCGCAAAGAGACTTTGTTTTAATATGAGCAATGATTTTTCGTGTTTTTGTCCAACTCCCTGTCGAGTTTGTTTGTTATGGATTGACTCGTATAAGGCGTGGAACTTGGAGCTGACCTAATACACCCAACTGTTACACGCTATTATTAGAAATGGAGCACAGACTTCTAGTTCAGGATGACTTTCTGAGGGAGACATGACGGTGCCGTTCACTCGTCCTGCACACTGTTGTTTTTGCATGAGGTTTATAAGTTCTCTGTCACAGTAATGTGTTACTTTGAGGGGGTGGGGGGCACATGTCACAAACTGCTGCCTTTGCATATGTCCTCAGTGTCCTGCAGCTGTGCTCGATCCCAGCTGTCATGCTGGTACAACATGTTCACTCACATGCTTCAGGTTTCCACATAGGCTGATTCTCCTCTCTGTGCTTAGCTCAGTCACACATTCATGTCAAGAAATCTTTGTTTTGAACTTTAAAGGAATGTTAATTTCAGAATTACCAGCTATGTCTTATTACACTGTCCCCTCAGATCTTATCCAGAATGTACAATTTTTCATATTTATGTCAAGGTAAATCACTTAGACCTCTTGATTTTCAAATGAGAAATTAAACATACACTCTTTTTAAAACATTTTTGAAATGTTGAAATTTCATGATGAGTGAAGCTGAGTCAACTACTAATTAAAGTGACTGTTAATGGGAAAGTTAGGCTTTAGCAATCTTCTGGTTTAATCATGTGAAATGAGGCTTACAACAAGTTTTATAGAATTTATCTTGCTTATGTTTTTCATTATGTAAATTCACTTTGTGCCTTGTCATAGTCATTCAGTCAGTCTGCTGCTTCAAGACAAACAGCTCTTTGTCAGTTTCTGCTTTTTACAAGAAAGTATATTTTTGACTTTATATTTCTTACAAAAAAAAACGTGGAATGTTATTTCAAAATCTAGATTTAACAGGAACATACTTAATCCAGAATTAGAATAGAGTCCAGATATTATTTTGTCCACCAATTACAGAAACACCTCTGTTATCACCATAAGCTACATCCTCCAAAATGATCATACAGCTGAATTAACAACTCTCTAAAAGATTTTCTTCAGGAAGGAGGATTTTTTGCAGGACTGTTGGATCAGACTGTTTTACTGTGGTGCATCTATAATGAACTGAGAATGAGGTGTAGAAACGAAACAGGCTGCACAACCTTTGGTTTAGTTCCATATTTATGTGAAAGAACCAATGAAAGAGAAAAGCCACACTTGTGGTTTCCTGAAAAACAACTGCACCACAACTTTTTGTGTGTGAGTGGGTGAGTGAGAGGCACTTGGTAAAGTGCTTTGTCCATTAAGGTTGAACAAGTGTAACTGGATTTAAATTTTTAGTTTTCTGTTCCACTGAAGCACACTTTTTCAGATCCTGCCTTCTTTTTATTATTCCAGTGGGAAGTTATTTGTCTCATATCATGTTGCAGTAGCAGATTTCTAACACTTGTGTGCGGCATTGGTGCGCGTTTAACCTGACAGGCTTATGAAGTGTCCTCATGTCTCACTTCCCATCTTTCTCAGATGCTCTTCAGGGATTCCAGAGGAAATAACAATCCAGTAACACTCAGGCTAAAAATCCAAGCTTGGTCAACTCCTACATTTTATAGATTTCATCAGAAAAGAAATGACCAGACGAGCCCGGACGGTGTCCCTTACGTCTCACAGCAGGACAGAATGATCATTACCATATAATACTTATTACAATGGCCTTAAATAAAACCAGATAGATAATGTAGTTCTGTCTTACTCCCCCAAATTCCATCTTTGCTGCCTGTAACTTCTTAATTTCTCTAACTGTCCAGTTTTAGCTCAAAGCTCTGGACTCAGAATCAGAATAAAGCAGATTCTGATTCTGAGCCCAGACTTAACTGATGTTAAACCCAGCGAGTCCAGCTGTGGGCCACTGGATGGGTATTATCTAAATGTGCTTATCAAACACACCCAGTCCCTGCTGACTGCACGCCAGCCTGACACGTGCTGTTTGATGTCTACCCACAAAGATAGACCTTCACTAATGTACATTGTGTAATTTGTTCAGAACAAAGTGACATAACAGTCAATAGAAACCAGAAGCATCAACTCATGGAGGGCTGGACTCAAAATCACACTGAAAATCAAAGTGACAAATTGAAATCACAGGCTCATCCAGGATGTGTGAATCTCATCACAGCAACTCATAATGTGACTCAGAAGTGTGTGGCCCCCACGTGCCTGTTTATGCTCCTGACAACATCTGGGCATGGTCCTGATGAGTTGGCAGATGGTGTCCTGAGGGATCTTCTCCCACACCTGGATCGGGGCATCAGTGAGCTCCTGGACAGTTTGTGGTGGTACCTGGTTTCATCGGATGCACCGATGCATAATGTCCCATAGGCGCTTGGCTGGATTTAGATCAGGAGGACGTGAGGGCCAGTCAATGGCACCAATGCCTTTGTTATCCAGGAACCGCCTACACACACTGGCCATAAGAAATTGGGTACTGTCCTGCACCAGGAGGAACTCAGGGCCCACTGCACCATCATAAGGTCTGACAATCGCTCTGAGGATTTCATTCCAGTACCTCACAGCAGTCAGGGTACCATATGCTAAGACACAGAGGTCTGTGCAGCCCTCTAAGGTTATGTCTCCCCAGACCATCACTGAGCCACCACCAAACCGGTCAGGCTCAATGAAGTTACAGGCAGCACAATGTTCACCACAGCGTCTTCAGACTCTTTCATGCCTCTCACATGTGCTCACTGTGAACCTGCTCTCATTATTGGGGGCGTCTGTCTGCATCAGGCACTGGAGTGCTGCATAAAGTGGAAGGAAGAATGAATATCAGATGATTTTAAAGCAAAGCCTCCTACCATCAGTCAAAAAGCTAAAAAGGGAAAGGCAGTGGATCCTTAAACAAGACAATGATCCAAAGCACAAAGTCAACTTAGGAATAGTTAAAAGAATAAGGTGAGTGTTTTACCAAGTCTCCAGACTTAACCATCATTGAAAACTGGTGGATCAAGTTGAAGAGGGCTGTACATAGCACTCGACCAAGCAGTCTACACTCAGCTGTATATCCCATTTATCTGCCTCTGATTCCTGCTCATAATTGTTCCAGCTTTTAACATTTCCAGCATGAGGAATTGACAGAACTAAGAAAAACCCCACACTCGCATGTCCTCTGAGGTACGTCCAGTGTGCGAACTATTTAGTGTCACCAGGGGTCGCGGAACGCAGCAGAGCCCAACCCAGGTTATTTCTGTCCTTCTGTTAACCATCCAAAACCGTCCAGCCCCCACCCATCAAGTGGCCCACCAAGTGTGTGTGTCTTTGTGTGTGTGTGTAAGTGGGAGTGGCAGATAGGACTGAGGTTTTACACACAAACAGAATCAAGCAGCATTAGATGGATCACGCTGGTGCGGGGTGGAGTGTTTGCACACAACAGCAGTGTGACTTCTGTCTTTTTTATGGGTGGTTATAAGTAGAACACACCTATGTTTGTCGGTCACTGAAGGTCGTCTTGGTTGTTGCTGCAACTCGTGCTGGTTAGTCATCGTGTTACAGCCATTGAAAATTGTCATTATCAGAGTTTACATGTGGAAGTATCAGGACCCTTTGGACACACAACTGAAATTTGCATGAAGAACATTAAGTGTTTTGCCAGGAATTAAAAATGGCAGGACATGTCAAAATATAAATGGGCAGCGGCAAAAGATTTATTTTGAATATGAGAGGTGAGGAAATTGTTTTGGTGTTTCAGTGCCCTTTTCTGCTCAGTGTTTAACAGAAGCAAAAGATTTCTATTAAAGCACAAGGGAACTGACAGTGAAGATTGTTTATTCACATCTGCACTTATTACTGCAGCATCAAGCTGCACCGCCCCAATAAAGCCATAATGGAAAGAGTCTCTGCTGCCAGGGGACGACTTCTGTGTGTGGACCACCCAGTAAAACTATTTTACTATGCAGTGTTGTGAAAGATCATGTCTTTTGTGTTTGTGTTACTCTTCATGCAGCTGTTTCGGCTCCAAGATGCTGCAGAGGTGTGCAGGAAGGATGAAAGTGTCAATCTGCAGCAGGTATTGTGTGTATGCCTGTCACATGTATGAGTGTGTGTGTGTTTTAGTCTTAAAGATGACAGTTATGATGCTATAATACTTAATGTATCATTTAATCCTGTGTGAGAAGAAAAGTAGAAACTGCACATGAAACAAAAATATTGGCATCACTTCTCCCAGAAAATTGTTGCAATCACAAATTCTTTGGTATTCTCCTGTTTATTTCTTTTGTTTGCATTGGAACAACAAAAAGCAGAGGAAAAAAAACAAAATCTGATACATTCCACAAAGAACTCCAAAATGGACTGGACAGAATTACTGACGCCCTCTACTTGATATTTGGTAGCACACCCTTTGGACAAAATAGCTGAAACCAAGCGCTTCCTGTCGTCATCGGTGAGTATCTTACACTTCTCTACTGGAATGCAAAACCACAGCATTAAATAAAATGACAAATGAAAAATTAAAACGTAATGAAGCACCAACATTCACAGATACGGTTTTTGTCTATTTGTTGTCTTTATACATTAAAGGTCAAACGCGATTTCCAAATAGAAAGTGGTTGTCAGTATTTCCTAAGAAGCAGAGTGAGTGAGATAATGAAGAGGATGGTGTCAGGATATAGTTGTGTGTCTGTGTCTGCAGGAGGAAGAAGCACAGAGCCATTTGCACTTTAATTACCATGGTGTCCTCTCAGTGGACAGATGTGGTGACGAGGGTGCAAACAGTAAACAGTGGACTGCCGTCTCCTAACATGGCTGGTTCTGATCGTACCTGCCTGTGTCTGGGGAAAGTGGGGCTCCACCACATTGTCAGAGCTGGTTGAACAGCTTATTAGTATAACAGCTTAATTAAAAAAGTGAGTCCTTAATTAGGGTCTGAGTTTTCTAAGCTTTGCAGTTATAAATGGTAGTAAGTCATTAAGAAGTTATTCTGTTATGTTTTAAATGTCATTAACTGTACAACCAATGGTACTACTAATATTAAAAGTAATTATATTGTTACTAAGTTGTCCCATGAAGAAAGGGATAGGGAGAGAGGGACCAAAGCCTGTTTACACACCCACATCGTGGGGACTGAAATCTGCTGAGTTTTAGGGGAGACAACTTGGTTTTAGTTGGAGGCTGGTTTATTTTACAAAGCACCAAAGCCTTATTTAAACTTAATAAAGACACTATGTAAGCACTTAGTCATGAAATTAGTCTTCTTATAAAGGGGTACTGTGATGTTTGAGTGTTGACGTTGCTGGAAATGGGCATGAACTTAGAACAAAAGGTGAAAATCTGCATCCATGTGGGTGATTCAAAACAAAACCTGGGTGAGATTTTAAGCTGCTGTAAATTCAGAAGCAAAGATACAGCAGAAGAATAATGAAGGTAGGAGGTGTTCAGCTTGAAACAGTTCTCTAACCTTTAGGGAGCCACAGTGATGTTGTGTGTATGATTTAGTATTGATAGTAACTGGGTGCTCGCTCTCCCTCCCTCAGGCACGGACCGACATCACAGCAGCCGAGAGCAGAACTGCAGCATTACCTCAAATCCCCAAACTGGATCTTCTGTACAGTTTTTAGCAGCAGATTTGCTCTTTTTCAAGTTTATATTGTAGTTTTCTATTGCATCTTAATTATGAAATCTTTAAGGCGTCTCTGGTGTAGGAAATAAAACCGTTTCTGAGCTCTCAGGCCCTCCTCATCCTCTCCTGCCTCTGAATGCAATCAACCAAATTATATCATCGCTCTCTTCTCTCCCATGTAATTCAATTCATTTGACTGATTGCTAATGGCTCTGAAGGGCTGACGCCAAACTGTTTCACCAGGTCTCCAGTGGGATAATAAAAGTTATTACAGTTCATCCTCCTTGGTTCATGTATGTGTGAGGCCAAATTTCACACCATTCTAACAGGTTCAACCTGTACTTACCAGAGGTAGGAGTAAGTCCCACATGTGCAAGTCCCAAGTTACTGTTGTGAGAATCAAGCATGTCAGGTCACAGCTATAAATCAAGCAAGTCACAAGTCAAGTCATACAAAAGTCTGATGATCTGGTAATGTTATGGGCATATGACATATTTAAGCAAAATGTTCACAAACCTCTGATTATTAATTGTGCATTTGTAGGCTATAAACTAACCCTTGACTATTAAAAAGGCATCCATGCCTTTCTTGGCTATCAGAAACCCTTTTCAATAAAATGTGCAATCAATTCAAAAGCAGGTCTAACAGCTTAAACCTAACGTTAGTTTACGAGCTATGTATTTGTCAGTTAATGAAGTTGGATGATGTGGTGAGCCTGTTGCTGACACTGCAGACGAGCTATGTATTTGTGAGTTAATGAAGTTGGATGCTGTGGTGAGCCTGTTGCTGACACTGCAGGTTTTACTTACTGCTGAAACTGTTTCAACAACAAACTGCAGCTTCTCAATTCATCAAGTCTAAGTCAGATCATAAGTACCAAGTCATGTCGAGTGCTTTACCAGTGTTAAGGCTGAATCAAGTCAAGTCATGTGACTTGAGTCCCCACCTCATACCGAGGTCAGCGACAGTTTGACATGACTTTTGACTTTCTGTACTGAAGTACTCTGAAAGAAAATAGTTGCTTCCTCCTCTGTATGCTTCATGCAGTGAGCCCGACAAAAGAAGCCATCTGAGACCTGTTTGAGTTGTGGATGCTCATACAACACAGCACAGAAAAGCTCCTCAGGTGTCTTTGCCAGTCACAGTTGCTCCGTGTGCCTTCCCTCTAACCACAATGTGATTTCTCCAGTAAACAACCACAAACATGTTTTTTGCTTTGGTTTGTCTGTGTTCCTGCTCCACCTCTGGTGGCCTTTCTGACAGCAGCAGTTCATCAGAATGACGATTCATGGCTCAGAACAAATTATTCATCTGTCTGGGGAAAGGGAAGGTAGAGGAGTGCTTTGAAGGCTGAAGCGCTGAGCTGTGAGTGGGCATCGAGGAAAAAAAACTTGTGATCCTTCTGAGTCACTTTCTGTTAAACCCACAGGATTCTTAGGCTTTAGCAGCGCACGTGTGTCAGCATGTGTGTGTGTGTTCATGCTGGCGCCATCCTCAGTGACTCAGCCTTCAACTACTCTGCACTTTGTAGGGATTAACAGAGGCATATGGCAGACAAACACTGACTCTGAGGACGAAAACTACATTTATCACCCCGAGACCTGATGAAGCGCCACACTTTGTCTCAGGGTGTTTCTGTGAAATCACACATTTGTTAAAGGTCTGAACTCACTTATAAAATGATCAGCTGCACAAATTCACTTCGCATCATGATGCTTTTTGTTTAAAAAATGAACTGTCAGAAACATGGCCTTGAAATTTTGACGCTAATGAAATGTTTTGTGTCATTTGGCAAGAAAGCAGCTGCACTCAACCTGTGTCTGTTTGTTTGTCTGGAGGGAAATACCTTGACAACTGTTGGATCGATTGGAATGAAATTTGGCACATTTTGTGCACAGAAGCTGAACCAACTAATACAAACAAACCAACAGGTCAAATTTATTCCATGAGACCCATCTAAAACTGGGGGCTAGACTCCAGTCAGTCATACTTTAGAATTAGCTTAGCATGCTAAGATAGCCAGTCAGTTATGTTAAATTTTGATACTTTTGCTCAGTGTGAATAATTAATTGCTCCTAAAACATCTGTACAGGAGGTCCCAGTTTCTCTGGGAATTGTGTCCATATAGTGCACCTCATTTGGCATCAATGGACAAAGTAATGAGCCTTCGGTGGTTGAAGTGGAGGTCCCGAACAAGTCAGCTGAGGTTTCTGGTATATAAACTGGATGAGTGACATACCCATTAATTACACCCTCTACATTCTTACTTTTTGTCATGTTAAAGTATTTGACATTAGATAAACTGTATACTGTACATTGTGTGCTGCACAATTGTCCAGTATAGATAGATGGAACAACAACAACATTAATATACAACTAAGGCAAACTAACAAACAGGCTAAGTTATGATTATGAATGTAATTCTAGTCGATACTGGGCTGAACATGCAGCACAAGGGTCAGTATATACACATCACCTGCAAAATATACAAACTGCTTTGCATGAAATTAAACTGTAGAAATGAAACTTATCATACACAGACCAAATAAGTTCACTGACTCCTGAGCTGATGATGCTGTTTCATCTCTTCAGCTGCAACAGAGCTGCAGCTGAGGAGACGAAGAGGGCTCGAGCTAAGAACTGTTCATCCTGTGATTAGACAAACACAGAGGAAAAGACTGTAACATAAGCAGAAGACAGGGCTAACGATGGAGACTGAGGAAATGTCAGAACAGACATTTGGAGGCATCACAGACAAACCCTGACATCCTGTTTCTCTCAAGAACTGCAGCATTGCCATCAGTCGTACAGGTCAGATCATCACATCTAATATGTTACACTTTACATTGCCCTCAGTGGGTGGCCTACATGCCAGTCGCTGTGTCTCTGATAACTTCCCATGCTCCACACTCCATGCAAACAAGAACTGAGAAGGGCTCAAACCTGGAAACTTCTTAGCAGCAAAATCTGAGTCATATACTGTACATGCTGTGCAGTCAAAAGATCTTCCTGTAAACAAAATGTGAATTAGCATTTTAATACAGTCATTCATTCATTTATTTAACTGTGTAATTATGACAACTGTTACACAGAATCTGCTGGTTGCAGGAAACACTGGTTATAAATCCCATAATATCACCAAAACCAACAATCAGTGTATCCACCTAACAAGCAGTATCAGCATGATACACTGTGCCACTGTGTCTGTCAGGATCTGGTTTTGGTTTCCTTTTTAAGGCTTTTATTTTGTTAAGACTTCCTGCCTTATGCTGTTTTACCTGATTATTACCAGATTGGTTTCACCTGTGGCTTGTTGTGTGCACGTTTAACCTGCCATGTTTCCTCATGTGTGGAGCTGTCCGGTCTGGGTTTGGCAGCATGCCTCTGGTGTGCACTTTACCTCTGTTGTCCTCAGTCTCTTTATGTTTGTAAGTCAGCTCTGATTTTCTGTTCTCTTGGCTCCCCCCTTGGGAGTTTGGATTTTATATGTATGTTTGGTGCTATTTGTATTTCTACCTTGGTGTTTTTATTTCTGTCTCTCTCTCTGGATCAGAGGTTTCTGTTTTTTGTTGGGGGGTTTTCCCCAGTGGAGCTCAGTTTATTTTGCTGTATTTTTGAGCCCAGCATCAAAGTACAATTGTGTTTATTGTAATAAAGAAACTAAGATTGATTTTGTTGTCCTGCTACCAGCAGTAACTACAACAACAAATGTGTATTACTCCACAGCTTAAAAGCATCCCCAATAAATGAACTATTTTCTCCTGTTTGAGGAACATTTGCTGAAAGCGTCAGTGGCCAGCTGTTTATGAAATTACTGAATCAAAGTATATACTCATAACTTGTCTGTAAAAATGTTTGTCTCCGGTGGGAACCAGTAGGTGCTAGCAAAAGGACTGGGAAGTTGGAAAGTATTGAGTGATGATTTGTTGAAAAATGATATCAACCCTAACTGACATATCAGTTTTCTGGTCCTTCAGTGATGAACTGTGGTTGTGTCTGACTGGTATCCAGTGCCCAGCCCCTCTAAGCCCAGTAACTAGGCCATGCTGGGCCACAGCTAAAGCCTCCAGCGCCACAGACAATGGAGTAGGGCTTTACAAAGGGCCGGAGCAAACTGCTGACTGTCCCCTAGTGCTAATACACTCCTATTCTGTCCTGTCTCTCTGCTGTCGCCTGTCCTTCACACACATGCATACATAAACCCAATGTCTCCCGCTCTGGTTGACTCTGGGAAATAAAAGAAGGTTCAGTGGTCCATACGCTGATATATACACACTGATGAGACAGTCCCACTTTGTCTCTCTCTTTCCATCCATCCCTCCTCCCCTGTTCATCCCTCTTCCTCCCTCCATTCATTGGCATTGTGTAGCTGGGTCTCCCCTGGGCCCAAACAATCAAGCTGGCCCTTCGGTTGTCTCCAACAGCCGCCTGCCTCCCACAGCCTGAGCGTGGGCTGCTCCATCGGTGTGTCTTCTCCATCAGCTTCCTACTGCGGACCATGTGTGACTGTCTGCGTGCAATATTCCGAGTCACCTGGACGCCCTCCTCCAATGCAGGTCAGGATGAATAACTTGTTCCTTACTGTGTGTAAGAAGCAACACAACCTCCCTCAAAGTAACAGTTTGCACAGTCAAAAAAAAAAAAAGCCTAACTGAAATTCTGCTTCTCCACTATTTGTTGGATTGTTTGACAAAAACTGTCATAAAAAGATTTGCTCTGTAATGGTTGAACTTTGGGAACTGTTGTTAAGAAATGCACAGCAAAACTTGAGCTTGACTCTGGTCAAGCTTGATGACAATTCAAAGTTTAGTTCAGAATTAAATTATAACTATAAAAAGTGAAGCAGTCTGACAAACTGAGAATCGGATGTCCACACCTGTCATACGGCTTCACACTCCTGGATATTTCCACTCATAGCTTCTTTGTGTTTGTGGTTGATTTAGAATATCCACTGAGTCACATTTTTATGAGCCACATTTGTTTGAATGAAGAGTAAATTTACAAACAGGGTCTTGAGCTGATGCTCATACCCGAAGGGACCTTCAGCTTATTGCTCAGCTGGCTAAGAGATACTCGTATATCAGTCATATTAGAATATTAGAATATTTCTGTTGTTTTGCATCTTCTTGCTGTGCAGAACGTCTTCTTTTACCATAGTGTGTTCTTTGACAACGGGGGTCAGCAAAGCTGTTGGAACAAAAACACCAACGATAGGATGACTAACAAGGAGCTGTCTCTATGTCTAGACAGGTGCCATTCACTTGGCGGCGTGCGTTTAGTTTTAAACAATGCATTTGATTGGTTCTCTTGTTTGTCTTGGCACCGCCTCTCATCTATCAATCAAATCAACTCACACTGCTCTAAGCAGCATGAATCTGCCATGTCTGGCTATGAGCTGCCGACAACACCACGGCAGGTGGTCATGTTGTCAGGCAAAGCTTTTCAGTGCAGGAAATGCAAAAGCATTCTCCTTCTGAAATCATCAAAGGGTTTTGCTTGGTGCCCGTTCAGGAGGCTGCATGTTTCAGCAGTAATGTATCATGTAACTGAAGTTGTGCTGAAGAACTTTCATTAAAAGTTTGACAGTAATGAGCATCGAGTACTGTTGTGAGGCTTAAATTTGTTAGGGCTTTTCAGCTTTGCCCAGTTTAAAATATATTTTAGAAAAGTAATGTTACGATACTTTCAAGTAAAAGTTACATTATTGCATGTTTAACAGAGTAACTAATAATCTGTAACCTGTTACATTTCAGTCATAACCTTCCCAACACTGCCCTTCACCCTAAATTTTTGTCTTTTTGTCCTGTGAAGGAAATTCAGTTCACACAATGTGACTGTGTAAACAGATTTATATTCAACAATGTGAGTAACACATACACACAGCCTGCTCCAGTTTTCTGGCCCATTTAAGCGCTGACGAGGGAATAGTCATGGTCTGGTGGGACATCAGGCCCAACTGAGCTGCCCGCCCCTCCTCACCAGTCAACACCCCCACTCGTCCTCAGTTCTAATTTTACTCTCCCCTGATCTGTCTCTCTCCTGGCCACCCTGACTCTTAAACACACATCACAGTCAGGTAAAGAGCTTATACTTTCAAACCAGATCTCTGAAACGAAGCCTTTAGCTTAATCGATTTACTTCTGGGGGTTTTATGTAGGAGCATGAAGTACGTTTAGTTCAGGTGACATATCAATAGGGTGCTGCCTCTCCTCTGTCCAGCCCTTGTTTCAAGGTCCCAGGCCCAAAATCCCAGCTTTGTGTGGGAGCTGGAGTGCAACAATGACCATGTTAGCTGACACAGTGCTGGTCACCCGATCTGTGCTGACAGCCTCTCCCACCCCCGACCACCCCACCTCTGCCTGGCCCACTGGCAAAAGACACACTCATCTGGAGGGCTGTGGGTTGGATGGTGTTTTTCTGGGTCTGCAGGGGGGTTATGGGTTGGGTGGCAGGGGTCTGCAATTGAATGTGGCTTATAAAGCCCCGGCATCTGTATGAAAGTGCTGCACACTCATGCAGCTGTTCCCACTTCAGACCTCTGCTCAGACTGTGGTGTGGGAATTATGTGAGAACACCAAACCAGCTACAAACTTCACAGGGGTGAGGGAGATGTTTGTACATATCCACACAGTTCTGGTCTAATCAGGCAGGTGCACCACAGGTGTGCAGGGCCTGCAGTGCTCAAACGAGCATGAACTTATTTAGTTGACCCGAATAGTCAGAACTGGTCAAAACAATTAATAGTTTTAGTTAATACTTTTCTACAGTCACTACCATTTGTATTGAAACATTGTCATACTAAAGTCGGTTCTTAGTCTTTTATTTATTCATTCATTCATTTTCCTCCGCTTATCCGGAACCGGGTCGCGGGGGCAGCAAAAAGCAAAGAGGCCCAGACTTCCCTCTCTCCAGACACTTCCTCCAGCTCCTCCAGGGGAATGCCCAGCGTTCCCAGGCCAGCTGAGAGACATAGTCCTTCCAGCATGTCCTGGGTCTTCCCCGGGGCCTCCTCCCGGTGGGACATGCCCGGAACACCTCCCTAGGAAGGTGTCTTTTATTTATTTGTTTAAACATTTCCTCTATAAAATGTCAAAGTTCAGACTTAATCTGCAAATTAGTTTTATTGTGCAGTGCTAAATATTAACGTGATTGGCTGCCAAGACCACATCTTGTTTCTAAAGTGTAACATTAGTTAATGGACATTTTTCAGCTTTAATGCTGGGGTAGAATCTGCAGGCGATGAGGCTTGATACAGTTATTTTACAGTGTCGGTTAAACTCCTTTAATCCAGCTGAGTTACTTCCACTGGAGTGAAGGCGGTCTCGCTTGATTTCAGCTCAGTGAGGGTGAAGTTGTCAGTCATGCTTTGTTCACATTACTACCACCATAACTGTTTTCTCTGGGTGGCAGGTGCTGAATACAGTGTACTCTATGTTTAGGGGTTTAAAACCTGAGGATGAAGCTTTCTAGTTGGACAGCGCCCACTCTGCTGAAGTGCCATTGAACAAGGCACTGAATCCAACCAGTTCACTGAGTGACCTCTGACCTCACTGTAGAGGAGAATTTATTTACAGGGATCCAGAAAGAGTCAGATTACTACAGGTGATACTGTATAATTGGCAGTAGGGAGGGCACTGGCACATCTAATCCTCCTCATATGTACCTCAGCTCTGCAGCCAGATGCTTTACTACAAACCATCTGTAAATACAAGGAGGGAAACAAACAGAAACACACATAGATATAGAGACATATTCACTCTGTCAGCTGTCACTCAGTTCACAGCAGCAGCTCTCCTGAAAGGAAGCGTCACACTTGCTCTAAAACAAGATCCAAGGCCTGCTGCTCCTATGTTTAGCCATTTGTCACAACTTCTCAACAACATCACTTGTTGTTCTGTTTAAAGTTAGATCTCTCAGCTGGGACATAGAGGTCTAAAGTACAAACAGCTGACTCCTTACTGGAAAGAAAACCCAGCTTTCATATTACTGTAAGTGACCAGAACTTAATGGCAGCTCAATTACACCAGTGCGTCATGCAAACTCAGCAATATGAAGTTAGATAATCAATGGGAAAAAAGCATTATCCAAAGCAGAAAGATATATCTTTGAGCTTTTATTTTAATCTCATTTTACAAATGCCATATTAATGTTGCGATGTAGCCAGCTTTATTTTTATAGAACAATTTCAATCACTTGAAATTGATACCGGAACTAGGGAAATGAGTGCAGCTAACTTCCTGATAATTGTGTGTGTGTGTGTGTATTCTCTAACTTTTTATAGACCAATGACAAGTTTACTGATTTTTGTGTGCAGACCTGCTGCAGGAATCTGAGACCCACAGAGACAGTCAGTAGTCTCACTTAGACAGATTGTCTACTATGTCATAAATTGCATTATCTTCTCCTCCTCCTCCCTTTATTATCGTCATGCAGCCCCGCCTCATTTTGCCCTAATATGGGGGCATTTCTCTGCCCTCGGGCCAATCAGGTGGCTGGATGCGAGATGCCATGGGCTTGGGCCAGGCCTGAGCTCTCAGTGAGGGGAGCAGCAGGCTGGCTGATGACAAGGGGCAAAGGTTTTAACCACATAGAGGGGGAAATATTTTAAAAACCAACAACAGAAAGAGCACGTGGCGAAGGACAGGAAGTGAATGTTAAAGACAGGGAGTTGGATGAAAAGAGAGTGAGGCTGAGATTTAAGCTCTGCTGTCACAGGTGGAGATCTGTCACCTCTGAGCCACTGGAGGAGACCCTCTGAGAGTGAAGGTAGGCTGGATGGATGTGGCTTAATAAAGTGTCTGAGTGCAGTCTGCTGACACCTGAGGGCTTCCTGCTGCCGCTTTGTGAAGAAGAGGTTTCTGGATGGTTAGTGCAGGATGGGGAGCAGGTGTCAGAAATCACGGTTGAAGGGAACTTTCTGGAATAGCAGCAGTATCAATGCATATTCAGGTGCTATGCCTATGCTGCTTTGTGTTTGTGTCATTTAGCTTCAAATTCAGAACTGTTTTACCAGCTTGTTTTATAATAACCATTCTTGTATCATTTGGCAGCTCAGGAGCTGCTGAGACTTGTGCAGAGTAGTTTATGTAGCAGTCTGCAGACGCCACATTGCTGACTTTAGAGAGCATAACAATAGCACGCTGTTTAAACGCAAGGACAGTTTTAGTAAGACAGCTGCAGCTTGTGTTTATTCCAACATGCCAGTTGCTGGTTACAAACACTTGAGTATTCACTGAGGTTCACGGTAACTATGTGCAGCGTGGCACGTCACTGTGAGTCCAAGATTATAAGAGTGTTTTGTAATGAGACCTATGTCAAATAACACTTGAAAGTTATTGATAGCATTTATTTAAACCTTTATGAGCGCCAGATGGGTGGGGCCAACCCCAGACAACACTACGACATTCAGAGAAAAGCGCCAAAACTCCAATTTACTGTAAAACTTGAGTCATCCAGTCAAAAAAAAGTTTAAATATGTATAAGAGGTAATTCTTACACTGTGTTAGTGGAGCAACACAGTGAGCAGTTTACTGCACTTTGAAGCAACTATCAGAAAACTGCCCACGTGATCTAATCAGCATACAGCAAGATCTTCTTGCAAAAATACAACCTGATCCAGCTCTGGGTGTAACACGAAGGCTTTATGCTGGTGGCAGCATGTGCTCATTTCAAATAGCCCCTGTCTTAATGTTACACACCAGCAACAGCTGCAGTGTGATGGTCACAGGATCCGTTTGCCCCCCAGTTCTAGCACGCACCAGCCTGGTATGTGTGTTGGCCCAAAGTGGGCACAGAGGCTGTTGCAGCCAAGACCCACCCGCTCTGTGATGGAGGATCACCATCAGGAATGCATAATGCAGTCAGAATTTCTGATTTGCTAAGAATGCCCAGCTAATCTCTCCAACAGTGTTTGCACAAGCACCGGTCTGTTTATTTCCTTTGTTATCAGAATATTTTCCCATTTAGCTCCTTGAAACAGGTATCGCCACAAGTTTAGGTGGAGTGGTTTGGACTGGTGTACTGTTTCCTGTTGATGATGATTTACTGCATTCAGCCGATTGTTTTTAGCCCAACTGTCTGAAAAAGATGACATGGACTAGCTCCTATTGTCTGAGTACTGAGCTTAAAGTCAATGCTAAGCTAAATTATTTTAAATTGTCAGTGACAAAGCATCTACCACAAAAAATCACAGTTTAATTTGAGTCTTAATACAGATCCATAAATTTCATCTTATTATAAAGTAAAAGCTTCTCATCCTGCATGAAGGACTTTGGGTCAAAATAATGTTGGATTTTAGATCTTCTGGTTGTTGCAATTCACTTAACAACTACCATATTTTCTGTTCTATTTGTAGCTTTTAAGTGAGTTTAATGCATGCAGATTTGGAAACCTCTCATTTTTATAAGCTTCCAGCACATTAGAGCATATTTCGTATGTTTGTGCATTTGCAGGGTACAGTTGTTGATGTCTGTGTATCAGTGTAGCTGACAAGCTCCTCTTTGCTCCAGCTGGACTTGTTTAAATGGACGCCTGTAACTGTATTCTATAAATAACATTGTAGGTGTCAGTTTGTTATTGTGGATGCTAACAAATCAATGTCACTGTTATTTTGAGGAAACAATTTGCTTTGGAAGGTGTGTAGAAAATAAAAAGTAGCAGTACGTATTTGTGTGTGTGTGTGTGTGTGTGTGTGTGTGTGTGTGTGTGTGTGTGTGTGTGTGTATCAGAGAATAATAATGTGTGTGTGTGTGTGTGTGTGTGTGTGTGTGTGTGTGTGTGTGTGTGTGTATCAGCAAATGACATTAGAAATAAAATGATAGATGATGGTAGCAGTTTCCTGGCGACAGACTGGGTGGTGGCAGTCACTGTTGTGGGTGGGGTTAATTTTAGACCAGGAAGTAGGGTCAAGAGTTGATTGGGCAGTTCAGATGGTAGACCTCCTGAGGAAACCCTGCCTGGCCTACGCTCAAGGGTGACCTTGCATCAATGTAAATAGAGTGTGGCAAGGATTTTATAAGAAGAGGAGACCCGTGTAAACATGACTCGAGTGCATGTCAGTACATATACTTTCATAACTGAAATGACTGGAGCTGCGTGTTTCTCATCATGTGTCCCGTGTATCTGTCAAAACGACCTGTTTCCTGTTTACATGGAGGCTCTTCCTGACCAAAGGCTCACGCCTGTGGGAGTGTCTGATGTTTCAGATGGCCAGGAAACACATTGGGCTCTATCTCATTCAACCCAAACAGTTTGGGCATTGTGATGTTTGGTCAGCGCATTTATCCGAAGCAGCCCTCAACAGCATTGCTTCCTAAAGTTTCAGCTCAGATGAGCACAGTGGGAGTCGGTACCCTGCTGTGGCTGCTGGGCTTTTTTCCCTTCTGAAGCTGTTATAGTGTCCTGACAACCCATTCATATACTGAGCATTATTCCTTTCTATACACATATAAGAAGTCATGTCGTGATAGTTGTAGCATCAGTGACACTTTATAATATAGCCTATGATTTACAGTGTACTTATGTTGATACACTGGTGGTCTATTCAGGGTTTGGACACAAGTATTCAATGATTTTGTAATCAATATTCAGTTACTGACAAGTACAGCGTGCTGCCAATTCATTGTTGTGTTTGAGACACACATCCTCACAACAGGAACAGACTGATCACTGAGCACCTCTGCCAGCGGCAGCGCTGATCTACACTGAGGAATGAACTTATCTTCATCACCTGCAGCTTGATCAGTGAATAGAGTGATAATAGCATGTTGGCCTCAGTCTGCTGCACATTTGCCTTCTTCTTTTCCTGAAAATGACACAAAGCTACAGCAGACTTTAGTGTTGGCCATCATGAAGCCTAATGTTATGATAAAAAAAAATAGTCAGATGCTTATAAAATTTATTTTATTTAGACTTTATTTATTCAGGTAGAATTATTTGGATAATGTTTTACAAGTGAGACCTGAGTACAAAAACAATCTAAGTCATGAAACTCATTCCTGAGATACAACAAACAGCCACATAAAATAATAAAATCCAAATCATAGAACTAAAATGCAATAAAAAAGAAAACAGACATATCCAGTGGAACAGGGCAAATAGTCAGTTAAAACAATCACATGAATTGTGTCTTATAAAATATTCAACCCATAGCCAAAACAAAGCAGAAGAACTTTGTCCAAGGTGCCCTCAATACCCCATTAAAGGGGTACTCCAGTGATTTAATTTACAGTATAGTGCACTTAAAGACGCAACAGAATGGGCAAAACCGAAGCAGCATAGGTCGAGACATTCTCACTCTTGTTCCTTTAAATCTTTTAAAGACTCTTAACTTCTATTAAAGCACCAGACTCTCTTGTCAAGTTATACATCTTCAGTGCATTTGTAGCATTGTCTTTCTATTCCTAATGTCAGGTCGCCTGACTTTTATCTGTAGAGTTAAACGAGAAGCTTCTCTGAGGAAATAGTGTCATTAGATTAGGTCACATACAAATCTCACTGTAAACTGCTGAATGTGTAAAACACTGCAGTTCCTAAAAAAAAAGTCTTTTCTTCTTCATTGTATGTCTGTGGATGCAGAGACCTCAGAACGTCCATTTGAATGGTTCATTAATGATAGCAGTTATGTGGGAATGTGTGTTTCTATAATTTGGGTGGAGTGACCCTTTAATCATGAGCTGCCTTTGATGCTCACTGTTTACTGCTCAGTATGTGTTTGGTGTGTGTTTATCCTGGAGTGTCAGAGGCTGAGTTTTCTGTCATGTTTGAGCAGAAGTGACGTTGTGTCTGCATGATGGCAACTGGACCCGGTGAAACAGAACAAGTGAGAGCTGTGCACTCTCTCTCTTGTCTTTTCTTTATCTCACATGACAAAAGAGGATCTGTTGTTCACTCTGTTCATTTCCACTTCGATGTTTTTACACATGCAATTTACAGCAGTCTTACAACCGTGCCCCTCAGTTTTTTGACCATGTCCTTTCATTTTCACGCTCCATTCTCACATTTTGCTTCTGTTCCATGAGCTCCTCTCATTCAGATATGATGATGACCAGACAGATATGATGACTTTCATCATCATATCTGTCTGGTCATTTTTGCGCCTGGTGTTTGTCATTCTGTCATGCAGACAGTGAGTGTTGGTGTATATTTCCAGCTGGTCTCACCTCACTGAATTTAGTCTATGGATGTGTTTGTGACTACATGCATGTGCATATACAGATGTGTGACAGGTCAAACCAGCGCCCAGCAGAGCAGCGTCAGGTCTCCTCCTTCCAAACCAGATCCCCTCACTGTGTCCGACCCACTGTGTCGTCCTCATGAAGCCATTCAGTGACCTAGAGCTGCAGCCATGAGTCAGTTCACTGGTAGAAAATGAACCTCAGCTATTTAGAAGCAACAGTCGACATGTTCTGGTTCCACCTTCTTTAATGTGAGGAGCTGATGCTTTTCTTTGTCAGACATGAGAATCAGCTGAGTCTCTGTGGATCTGTTGGTTGGACACACCAAGACGTGTGGAGACGCCACCTTTGGCTCTGGAGAGTCAGTGTTTGACATTCTGGAGATAAACAAATCAGTGGGTCTCATTCACCAACATCTTCAGTGTTGTTCTTAAAAAGGTCCATAGAAAAGTCTGTGTATGATTCATGAATGTGTCCTTAAACCTTAGAATTGTTTACACATTTGTGTTCTTAGTTTGATGAATCCCACGTGTTCGCATGTTGAAAGCACGTGCCAGTCGGTCCTAATCATCATAGATTAACACACCACCAATGCCTATAAAAGGCCATGAGACTACAGGGTCGTGTGCACACAGGAATCTCACACAGA
>NW_018127951.1:746276-762377 GCF_001952655.1 Monopterus albus
CCAAACTAAAGAGAATCTTAGGAAGTGGAGAAAAATGAATGAGCTGTCATCTTTAATAGCATCAGTGGTGGATATGAAATAAAAAAAAGATGCTCTTACTCGTTCAGTGAACACCGTATTAGGACAAGGGCACACAGCTGATGAATTAAATAGATGGTTTGATATCAAATCTGAGGCAACAAAACAAACACTGAAGAGACCGGCGGAGGAGGACAGGCTGGTTCAGAGTGATCTGAGCTGGACCAGCGCACCAGGGCGATACGTGAACCTCCCTGTAGTGGCTGTTTGTTTTAAAAGACCATAATGCTCTAACATATGGGGAAAATATTTTGTAAAGATTAATAATGACAAAACTTATTTTAAATCTTATACAACTGTAAAACTAATTAACCAGTTGTTTCACACAAACGTGTCATCACTCAAACGTGCATATGTGTCAGTAGATTCTGTTCTTACCTAGGAACAAATCCCAGACAAGGAAACACTGATCAATGTGGCCCAATCAGATCATCAAGACAATCATCAACAGATTAATCAGTGACCCCTGCAGTTTGTATTCACTCATTTATTCCGGATTTTCCATCATTGCCACTCCTATGTGTGTTATCATATGCAGCAGAGGCATTTCATTCCAAATGGTATGAAAAGATTGTACAAAGACATGCAGTTGTTGGAAATTGTGAGACAAAAGATTTATAGCAATATGTAGTTGTTTCGTTTATACACAGTACTACTTGTCCATGCACATGTGACCCACATTCCCTGCTATCAAAAAGTAGTGATGCTGATTTATTTTATGTGTGTGTGTGTGTGTTGTTGGGAGATGGTGTTTTTTGTTGGAGTATTTTCAGTCGGTGTGGTCTCTAGAATAGAAACTGTTTCCCTCCTCTGGTCTTGTGATTGTCCTAAAATTAGATCCAATAAGGTTTGTGTTATGTACTCTGGCTGCCACCAATTGTGAAAAAGTACTGCGGTATTTCCTCTGAGTGTGTGTGAGGTGAAAACCTGCAGTGTCTCTGCTGATAATAGCTGTGTCCACAAATAAACCACAACCTCACATCCTCGGCTGTCTCTCATGGCCTGCGTCACTGCTGTGGTGTTTTGTTAAAGAAATGTTATCAGCTATTTAAGCAGCAGTTTGGCGGTTATGTTCTTTGAGTGGACGCCTGATGCTCGAGTCCTGCCACTTCTGAGCCGACTCTAATATGCTCGGAGCAGAGGATGAGAGCTGCAGGGTCAGTTTCACAGGGCTGCTGCTCTAGTTCAGAGCAGAACAGCACAGATCTAGTCAGCAGACATCACACCATCACATTCTCTGATGTATGCTTGGACCTGTCTGAGCTATCACACCTATCAGTCACTTAAACAGACCCCAACAGAAAAGTGGTGCATAACTGCTGTGATTCCCTGACTGGTAACATCATGCAGTTGTGTGAATAATGACAAAGTAGTGTACTTTTGTCTACTAGAGCAAAAACAGGCCAGAGGGTTGTGTGCCTTGGAGTCCAGTGCAGGCGTTATACCCATGAACTGAAAGTTCAGTGTTTAAACAGGAGATAGTTTGTCCTTTAGTAAGGTGGAAAGTTGGGGTGCATGGGCATGAAATGTGTCAGGCTTTCATAGAGTTCATTTCCTGTCACTGTCCAGATGTGGCAGAAAACCACCTGCACTGGTAGGGTTTTGGAGAATGCAGTGTTGATGTTGTGGTCAGATCCATAGGCTGTATATATAAATGTAGCAGATTGCAGTAGAGCATCGTGGAGCAGGCAGAGGGAAGGCTAGGCAGAGCTGAATGGAACGATTTGGAATTTCATGCTAGCACTACCTTAAGTGACACATTGTAGCTACAAAATTAAGACCTATACTGGAAGCAGTCACCAGGTGCTAATCAAGTCATGGTGGCTTCATTTGTGGGAGCTGCCACATGGTCCATTTTTTATATACACTGCTCAAAAAAATAAAGGGAACACAAAAATAAGACATCCTAGATCTGAATGAATGAAATATTCTTATTAAATACCTGGTTCATTACATAGTTGAATGTGCTGACAACAAAATCACACAGAAATTATCAATGGAAATCAAATTTAGCAACCCATGGAGGTCTGGATCTGGAGTGACACCCAAAATTAAAGTGGAAAACAACACTACAGGCTGATCCAACTTTGATGTAATGTCCTCAAAACAAGTCAAAATGAGGTTCAGTAGTGTGTGTGGCCTCCACGTGCCCGTATGACCTCCCTACAACGCCTGGGCATGCTCCTGATGAGGTGGCGGATGGTCTCCTGAGGGATCTCCTCCCACACCTGGACTAAAGCATCCCCCAACTCCTGGACAGTCTGTGGGGCAACGTAGCGTTGGTGGATGGAGCGAGACATGATGTCCCAGATGTGCTCAATTGGATTCAGGTCTGGGGAACGGGCAGGCCAGTCCATAGCATCAATGCCTTCGTCTTGCAGGAACTGCTGACACACTCCAGCCACATGAGGTCTAGCATTGTCTTGCATTAGGAGGAACCCAGGGCCAACCGCAACAGCATATGGTCTCACAAGGGGTCTGAGGATCTCATCTCGGTACCTAATGGCAGTCAGGCTACCTCTGGCGAGCACATGGAGGGCTGTGCGGCCCCCTAAAGAAATGCCTCCCCACACCATTACTGACCCACTGCCAAACCGGTCATGCTGGAGGATGTTGCAGGCAGCGGAACGTTCTCCACGGCGTCTCCAGACCCTGTCACGTCTGTCACATGTGCTCAGTGTGAACCTGCTTTCATCTGTGAAGAGCACAGGGCGCCAGTGGCGATTTTTTTGAGCAGTGTATATAGTTTATGATCAGACTAGGACCAAAATCAGATCTCATTTCAAATCCCCTCCACTCCCTACAGGCAACAGTGGTTTCTTTAACCAAGAAGGCAACATTTCCTGAGCCTTAACCAGTTTAGTTGCTTTAACATAACCAGACCTTCAACCTGCAGCAACAGATTTTTTTGTCTGTTCAGGGGCGGCAGAGACAAGTTGTGAAAGCAACACTGACATATCATCAAGTTAAACCATTTTAATTAGACATATCAGTTATGGAGCTTGCTACATTTATTTTTAATGATTCTTTTAGAGTTTCTGGCCACCTAGTCCAATATTCCCTCTCTTTTTGTCAGGTTTGCTCAGCTGCACCTACCTCTCTCGCCTCCCTCTCTTTGTTTTTGGTTTCTGATCACGCCACATTCTACACATGCCTCAATCAACACCAGCTGTACTCAATTAGCCGTTCACCTAACCCTACTTATACCCTGCTCACATGACTCTCCTTGCCAGTTCATTTTTGTTCTGGGGCCCACTACCGGTGCCACACGTCTGTTGTGTTACTCTGCCTTTGTATACCTTCTACCCTTGCCTTTCGTTTCCCTTTTCATTTACTCCACGGATTGCCTCTTCCGGGTTGCTCCTTCAGGCCTCTTCCCCCGGAGCCAGCCAGTGAGTGACCCTAGCGTTCCGCAGCTAGGCCTCTTCCCCCCCCCTCCAAAGACTAACCCCCTTACTGATCAACACCCGGTTTTGTATAATATATTCATGCCCTGTTTCTGTTTTTGTTCACATCACCTGTAAATAGCCTGTACAGCACTATTATTTTATATTATTATTCTGTTATTTTTCGCTCACTCACCCTCCCGTGTGTGAGCGTTCATAACACTTTTTATCTCTGGTCTTGGTCTCCACCACCTCCTGAGGGAAATCTGTGGCACTTTAGCTGCTAAATGCTCCACTCTGTTCTCCAGCTAGTCTCTGACTGTCTCTGTCTGCTGTTTGCTGCTGAAAAGGTCATGGACAGTGGCCTTTTAGAGAGTCTTCTCTGGAAACAGCTGCTTCCTGCCTGGGTTGAAAACAAAGCGATGAGAGTGAACCAAAACAGTACAGATGTGGTGCAAGAGCTGCAGAATCTAGTGCTAATTCTCTGAAGGTTCATATTGCCTCCTGTTTTCATATTGTCCATTGATAAATTCTTATTCTAAGGAATATTGATTACAGCTGGTTTAACCATAGAGGTTCCAGAAAATGTCCACACAATATTTCTGCCAGGTTACTGCCAATTTAGCAGACGCTTTGCTCATGTGATGCTATGGAATAAATGTGAGCTAGCGTCATATACACTGAAGACCTGGAAGCAGAGTTTCAAAAAAAGTTTTTTTGCACAGACTCTGTGTTGGTGTTGAAAGGTGCTCTCGGCCTGTTAAAGCTGCCTATGACCTCACTAACCCGTGTGCATTATAAAATCTACTTGAAAACCTTAATCAAGCTCCTGTTAGACAAACTGCACAGTGGCTGACAGCTCTAACAAACACTCTGAGTTCTTTAATCTTCAACCTGAGAGCCCAGATAGCAGATACAGAGGCTCTTGGACTGTGTTGGACCATGTTAGTAGGCTGCTCACTCTCTTACCCTCCAGGTTATTAACAATTTAAACTTTCTGTACCAATTTGACAGATCATTATTAATTCAATTTTAGGAAGAGAGTCCCTAGAAAGTAATGTGACAATTTTATTTGTTTGAAAACAGTCTAGGGACACCTTGCACTCAGGAAGCAAAGTTACCTTGACTTGTTTGTGGATTTTTTTTTTTTTTTGCCTCCTGGATATCTTCTTTCTTTTACTTGTCATTTTGACTCACTTGGTATTTTACAGCATTAATTAAAAGAGGGCTGTGTGTGCTGGCGCAGTCAGTGGTTGTCAGGAGGCCCATTGAGACTACATAGTGCTGACTGGTTGTGCAACGTGTATCTCCAAAGTGTTGATCTGTGCCACTGCAGTTACACAAACAACTTGACACATAAGTATGAACTTGTTTGCTTGTTAATCTTTATTTTCTTGAGACCAGAGCTGCTTTTTAGAAGCCCACTGGACGGTTTGGACAAAGACATCACAGTGGATCATGGTCAGCAGTAGAAATTGTTTCACTTTGACTGTGATATGTGTATCTGCTTGTTCAAATGAAGTTATGGGACCAGTTGTCAAAGCAAAACTGTATTAATTCAACTCTTCTGTGGAGACATTTGACTTTCCCAGACCTTTAAATTTCGATCCTTCAGTTTCCTTCCCTCTCAATACTGTATGTTCCCATCAGCTTCACATTGCGGTGTAGAGCAACAGCAGACCTCCACAAGCTTACTGCTAACATGGAGAGTGATATCAAATCCCACTGTTACATAACCTACTGATTACATACTTGTACTGCATTCACTTTCAAAGGGCTCCAGTGGGTGTTATTCAGGGATTCATTAAAAATGGTTTTGAACTAATTACATCTTTTTGTTTCCTTCGGCTGCTCTTGTTACAAGCAGCCACAGTGGAATCATCTTTCTCCATAGGTACAGTATGTAAACCCAGAAGGGTTGTGACTGGCACTAAGAGTGGCTGGGTGTAGTGCACTGGACAGGAGCGCTGCCTCTGGACCACCACTGACCTACTGCCATTAGCTACATTACTTATTCATAAAGTATAGTGAGGTTCAGTTACAGCACTGCCTTTTCCTGCCTACGCCTCTAATGGTCAGCTTCCACATTGTACTGAACCATGTGAAGACACATCTAGAGTATTTGCTTATTAGTGTGTTTGTTTTGTCACATTTTAGTTCTTTTGTGTTTGACCCTGACATTTATGGGTACTCTAGCATTTAGTCTTTGGTGATACCTAACTGGAGGAAAACCGGTCATGCTAACACAGAAAATCAAATTCTATAAAGGATCCTGTTGATTTTTGGAAAATTCTAACAGCAATTTCTACTATGATGCTCAATGATCAGGCTGTTGAGGTAGTACAGCACTACAGGTATGTAGGTACCATCGCTGATTAACATTTGAACCACAAGCTGATGCTGCCTTTAACACAGCCCATCAGCATATGATCCTTCTTTGAAAGCTTTGGACTTTGAACATCGATAGTACTTTTATGAAGATGTTTGATAGAATCTGTTCTTACTTTTGCTTTTGTTTGTTGGTGTAGATCTATTGGCCTTAAAAGAGGAACATACTGCAGGGCATTCTCAAGGTATGCAGCAAATCTACTGGCACAACCCTTAATGACATTTCTAAGCTACATAAGGACACACACTCCAATTAGCCCCTGTTCAAAGACTTTATGCTGCTCCTTCTGGTCACAGACTGAGCTCACAGGACAGCAGCCGTTGGATTTTTAAATAATATTTTTTCAGCTTTTTATTTTGATTGTTTGTTTTGCTGTGCTGCAGAATGCTGTGTACTACTAGCTGTACAACAGCCCACCCCTTTGGGGATAATAAAAGATAATCTAACCTAGACAAATATCAAGGACATTAGAGCGAAAATTTAACAGCAGACCCTGCAGGTCCTCCCACTTCACTGATGTACACCAAGGGCGGGGGGTCCTTGCTGATTGGAGCAGTCATCAGGCGTGTGAGGGCCTGCAGATGTGAGTCTGATCTATAATAAGACTGGACTGCGGAGCATTTAAAATCTTCACCACTCCTCTTCCTCTGCTATGCCTCCATTCCTCCGCTCCATCCAGGGAGTGCCACCTCCTCCACCTGCTGCTGCCTGTCTGTTGCAGTTTGAAGCTGCTGTTTGGTGCAAACCTCCACAAACCGAACGGTAGTTTATTTTAAGGTTTTTAAAGGAGTGGCCATAGTTTCTAAACTCAGTTTATGAAATGTTTTCATGGTTTTTAGCTGAAACTCCCACTTGGATAACCAACCAAATAATTTTTGCTGCATAATAAATGTTGTCATTCTGCACATTATTGTCACTGTTGTGTCCACTTTAGTTTAATGAAACACAGCAGTGACAACTGCTCAGTTATCCTCTGACTGACACTTACAGTCCATTAGTACAGCAATGTTGAGGCTGCACCTGTTGTTGCTGTTCCTGATAAAATATCACCCAGCACAGAAATAATAGTGAGAAAGCCTGGATCTCAACATGACAACCTGACAGGGATGTGAGCAAAACTGAACTCCAGAGGCTTTTGGTTTTCTATAAGACCTCTTTTAAAATGGTCTCTTTTAAAGTTGCACCAGAATCAAAATTATTCATTCCATTTAATCCATTTTTCAGATCTCACACTTTCAATGGGTGCCTGTTTTTGAAATTAATCTTGAATGACATGTCAGGAGAGTAAAACATCCCATTCTTGATCTGCTCAGTGCCAGAAGGTAGATTATTGTATTGTTATTCATCTAACAATAACATCAGCCATTCACAGAATGAATAAATAATTATAGTCACAGTGGCAGCCATTATGTCACATGTTATTAAATCTCAGTATCAGCAGCAGAGTAAGTGACCTGCTGTGGGATCAAAGATAGTTTAATGTCGTGTTCCACTAATGCCCGTCGCCGCTCTGTGACTGATGCAGCGAAGCCTGGGAAGCAGCGAATGCATGCTATGTGTTAATATGACCTGCTAGATACCAGATCCCTCCAACCCACCCAAACAGGCACGACATCCACGCTGACACGCCACACATCCAAACACACACACACACACACATTTGTGCAGCTATCTTTGGGAGGACACATTTTGACACCATGCATTTTTTAGATTCTTACTCTAACCTTAACCATTGCAACTAAATGCCTAACCCCAGCCCCGACCCTGACCTAAACCTAATTCTAACCCTCTAACAGCCCTTTGACTGTGTGTGAGGAAAACGTGGTCACCTTCCCAAAGCTCCTTACTCCCATGGCCTAATCCAATGGTCCTCACCGTGTACAGCCACACAAGGACACACACTCCTACCTTACCAACAGTGGACTGTTGAACTATGCCAACCAAGAGTGTAACAGCTCAGCCATTCACGGTTTTCCATCCCATAAACACAGTTTTGTCTCTCTAGATGGTGGAGTCTCAAATCTTACAAGGAATCCTCTAACACCTTGAGCTACTTGGTCAGATGGAAACCATGAATGATTAACATTTTACTGCAACATAGAGGTTTGTAATAAAATATGTATACATTTACTAAAGTTACACTGGTGGAAAGTAACTAAGCACATTTACTCAAGTACTATACTTAAGTATAATTTTGAGGTATCTGCACTAGAGTATTTTAATTTTGTGATACTTGGACTTCACTACCTTTTAGAGGTAAATACTATACTTTTTACTATACTAAATAGTATAGCAAATAACTTGAGTTACTAGTTACTTTTCAGAATCAGGTTAATGAAAAAAGTACGATCATAAAACTGGTAATTAGAACTATAAGCATAAAACTACCTCCACCTTTATCAGCTGCAGCTTTAAAGTGAGGAACACAATAATGCATCAGTTATTAAAATCCAATAATATAATATCCATTCATGTTAAACGCACCACGTTGCATAATGATTGCCTTTACTTGTAGTATTTCAGGTTTTGATGCTAATACTTTTGTACCTACAGTATGTGGTGTGTATACACACTGTGGCTGTTCAACCAGTTTTAGTGGAACCGCTGGTAAGATGGATTTTGTGTAGACGGTTTGGCCTTGTTTTGACAGTTGCAGAGACATGACCAAGACCACAGAAAGAATCCCAAGACTGCCATCCCAGATGCCACAGATTGATGGCCATGTCACTGTATCAGAGGCTTTAACTATGAACAAGTCTGACATGAACACCTGATGCTACACCACCTTAAAAAACATTACGAGAGTCATTTACTGCTATATGATACAGTCCCGTTTCGATGACAGGTCAGAGGTGACTGGTGACATCCAGTGACTATGTTTCATCTACTCCAGTGTCCACTAATTGAGTCTCTTGTAGCAGATTTTTACTTTCTTTTTTTTTTTTACTATATTTTTGTCTTGTTGGAAGATGTTGGACAGGCATCAGTTTTACTGATGCTTTTATCTACAATAAGGTCTGTCAAATTAGTTCAGCCAGATCAGGAAATTTCATTCCTGTTACTTAATCAGATTCTCATATAAAAAACTGAAATGAATGTGCTTCATGTAATAGAGTTAATGTGCAATAAGCACTGAGAAATTCTAACTATCAGAATAACTTGAGTTGTGTTTTTCTGTTTCAGACTCTGACAGAGACCAAGAGGACAGTCATGTTTTCATCCAGACCAGAGATCCAACTGTAAGTAAACACTGAGTTCTTCACTGTGACATTGCTGCCATGCCAGGTGCTGGCTTGGCCACCGGGATCAATGTGGGGATCGGTGTCCTGCCCAGAGACACTGCTTTCATTGTTCTTTAACACTGACGTGAGCAGGTGTAATACAACACAAAAACTTTGAGACTACATCGGTATTCAGTCAGAAGGACGGTGTACATTTTATTTCTGTGTTCTCAGTTCCTTATAAAAGCACCATCTGTCCTGCACAAAGTAATTATGCCCTGTGCTTCGGCTCTGAATACCCAGCTGATAGTTTATGTGGCTGAAGCGAGAATCAACAGGCATTACTATTTGTTATGATGCACAACAATTTACTGAGATGTCTAGGTGAAGTACTTCATAGCTCTTTATGAAGAGAGCAGTACTCTTGGTGATGTATTTGTGCCTCATAAACATGGTATTAAATCTGTTCTTGCTCCATATTTTAGTGTTCACAAGCAGCTGAATGTGTACAAATGTGTTTGCATATAAATGTGAACACACAAGTTATATTATTATAGTAAGTATATTTTTTATTGATTTTCACACAGTAACTGAGGAGAAGAGGAGATATTTGGCAAAAATAATAAGTAAGTTTCTCTAAAAATGAATAACGATATCCTGCTGTCACAGTCTTCACTAGAAAGGTATAGTTGCCAAAGGTCTACTGAGGAAGCAGGTGAAGTGTTAGGACAGGATGTTTTTACAAAATGAGTATGAGAATTTATGAAGCAAGTAGACAAAGGAGATATGGAGCAATGGGGCATGGCATGTTTCCTCCAGAAAGGAGGCATGAGGTAGGAGAACTGAAAGCCAGTTCAGGTTGATGGACTCCACCTAAATTATTCCAGTTGAGAAACTCGAATGGGAATGCAACCCAAACACTACAAATAAAAACACACAATAATGCTGAAAAAGGTTCTAGAGGATGTGTTCTGATTAAAAGAACTAAACAGGTCATCAGGAGAGAACGCCTTGCTTCATGACAAGTCATGAATTAACACAAAGGAGAAAGAAGATGCAGATGATGATGATGATGTCACCAGATATAAAGGCATTTTTACTGCTTCTGTTCTCTGAAGTTCAGTTGTCAGAAACCTTTAGATTTTATTTCGTGGATTGTCACGAACACATCCTCACTTTAGCGGATGGGAGTAGCATCAGCATACAGAGCAGCTCAGAGACCCAGAGCCGCAGAGCCTGAGCCTCACATGCACAATGTACACGCACAACCACTTTTCTATTGTTGAGCAGCTGGAAGGCTGAAAGTTGAGTCGAGCCAGATAACTGCTGCTGAATGGACCATTTCAAAGTGGCTTAACGCTGTCTTTTTCTCTGTGGGCAGGTAAAAGACAAGCGGTGGTCGCCCCCTTCTAACAAATCCCCCTCTGTCCCACAACGAAACCCTCACCGTACCAGATCCACAGGTGAACAGGAGAGCCCCGAGAGAGTGGTGAGCGGTGGACCCTAAAGCTCCAGTCACACACAAATGTTGAAACCTTTATGAGCTTTACTTTTAATAAGATTCTGTATATGTGAAGAGGTGAATGCAGCATTGTGGCTGACCCCAGCAGCCACCAGGCCCATGCAAACTGGATCACAATAGTCCAGGCTTGATCTAAGGAGGCCACATTCCACCAGATAAACAACCTTTCATTTCTCACAACTCAGCACAGAGGCCAGTCATGACCTTTTCCTGCTGCAGCAGCAGGTGACCACAAGCTGCTGGACGCACAGTCAACCACAAAAAACCTCAGATTGTGGCAGATCTGAAACCAGCTGGAGGTTTTAGGACTCGGCAACACTGCTAAAAAGTAGCATGTTAGCAACTTTAATAGTTTTTGCTGTTTGTCGTGAGACAGTGACACCTACTGGTTTCAAACAGGAATGTCAGTGTAGCTAATAGGCAGATGTGACATTCAGTAGTTACCTAGAAAAAGATGACAGTTACACATAAACACTACAGTGAAGTATGTTTGTATTCTGTTAACATACACATTTTATAACTATAACACTATAGAAAGCAGAAAGAAATGAGTCAACCTGATCACGCACTCGTCAGTGAATTTGTTTTAATGTCCTCAGGGCGGCGCTATCGATCACCCCTGAGGAGAAGAAATTGTTACTCTAACGCTTTTATTTCCTCTGCTACCAGGCTGTTAAATGCCATTGGTAGTCAGTAGTTGTTGTTTGTTTGATTAATGCATTGCATTAGCTGAGGTATGACATTTATTTAACTTATGGTCTGAAAGCTTGCTCAACTGAATAGCCCACTGAGATAAATAAAGCTGATGGAAATCTGAAACCATCAACTTATAAGGACTCTACAGAAAATGAGCTTTTAATAATGACATGTCAGTATTCTCCATACTGTTTAATGACCATGAATCAATTCTTTTATAAATACAGATAACTCGCATAACAGTGTGAAATTTCACAATTAATGAATATTACATTTTTACAGAACAATTGAAATTACATGAATGTGTTGTTAACAAACATATCAATCTAATTGGTTTAATAGTTGTTACGACATCAGTTCCAAACTCTTAAATAACAATAATACATTTTAATTTCATGTATAAAATGCAACTCAAGGTACTTTACAAAATCAGTATACTGAATTTTTTTGTTATCAAATTTTGTGTCCATTGTTCAAACCAGCTTCCCATGGGAATAAAGAGGAGGGGAGTAAAATAATAGTTACAATTTAAAGTAAAACAAAAAAGGTAAAAGCAAAAATTACTTAAATTGAATAACATTTATGTATATAATCACAATTCTAACCATTTTTACTCATCATCTTTAGACTGTAATTCTCTAAGATTGACATATAGTGTACCTAGTGAAGAAATGGCAGTGGAGGGGTAATAAATTCTAGGTTAAAGTAATAACTCCAAATAAATGTTGGCTCTTTAGTTAGTCTGAAATGTTGTTTGTAATAGATAATCTGACCTCCTGTTATCTGTATTGCCTACAGGTGCAGAAGGAGAAGCTCCATGCGGAGCTGAAGCAGGTGTTGAGTCAGAAGCGACGTCATCTGAGCGAGTCGACCTGTCAACCGGCTGAACCAGAGATGGACTCTGAGCCCAGAGACGAGCAGACAGTAAGCCGAGATCTGGCGAACATTATTGATGTGACTTTTCAGGCTGAAGTCGCACTTTTGTTTGTACGAATGGTTCATCGGCAACTGGCATTCAGAATCTACCCTGTGCCGAGTCACTATAAAATATAAATGATAGAGGAGATGGACAAAGATGTTCATTTTAACACAAAACTCTCTCCAGTGGTGAGTGAAGTACACAGTTTACTTTCTCCTTTGAGTCATCTACAAGTTATTTTCTTTGGTCAGTCACTGGAAAAGTGGATGGAGTCCAAGAATAGAGTGACCTTTCCTCTGTGACAGCTTAATGGATAAAAAGGAAGCAGAAGTAAAGAGCGAAGTGACAAATAATTGTAAAGTCTGCACTCGCTGAAGCAAGTAAAGTAAATTATGAAATGGTGTTGGAGTCCTTGTGCACTAGGAATTTTTTTTTCACCATATGTACGATGTTGTCTTCAAAGCTGCATAATGTGTATGTTAGTGGCCCCAAATGGTACTGAACAGTGTAAATGATGTGGACTACAGCATCCACAGCATCAGTGTTGTATTTCTCTCCCATTTTTAAAGCAATCACTTCCTGTGGACAGATATGAGTCTCTTAAATTTTGGACAAACACTATAAATGTATAGTGTTGCAGCTGGTTTAGACTGGGTACTTTTTTCTGTTGCAGATGCTTTAAAATGCAGCTTAATAAGACAAGAAAACTTATATATAGATTCAAATCTGTCATTTAAAACAGTCTGTAATTAGAGCATTGTTCTGCTGTTGAGAAATGTCTGTCTGTTAGTTTATCCTTTGTTGATATTACCACAAAATATTATACACCATTTTCAAGTTACTCAGACTATAACCTAGCCTGAGATCCAACTAACCACAGTCAGTGGTGCGATACCATGGCATCACAGGGATCATCTTGAGCCGAATTCTGTCCTTGGAGACATTAGTGTGTGGTTGTGTGCATGTGTCTCAGAGTGAGCTGCAGGCCTCTAAACCTGTGGAAATTGTGGTGGAGACGGAGGCGGAGGCTGGAGCCAGCGGCTACAGTGTGACTGGTGGAGGAGAGAGCGGGATCTTTGTTAAAGATGTCCTCAGAGACTCCCCAGCTGCCAAACATCTCAGTCTGCAGCAAGGTACCTGCAGCCACATCCATATAGGGAGCACGTTTAGTGAATGTCCTCTAGGGAAAGTGCTTTAAAATGAACTTAATCCAAGGAAGAAATCAAATTAAAACACTGCAAATTCTGAGCTGTGGTGTCTTGGGTTTGCAAACCAGTAGTGGTGCTTTGTTCATCAATACCATATTGAGTGAAAGGAGTGGAAATACCCCCTACAACCCAAAACATTTACAACCTTTTAGCTATTGAAGTGAATCTTCACTCATGTATGCAGAAGAGAGTAATATATGCAGTAGAAGGTAGCAGCAGGTCCGTTTTTACCAATACTGAAAGTGCCACTGGTTGGGTTTTTGTCCGTCACATTTAAAAGTGAAGATGTGAACACACTTGTATTTACTAGATAAGTAATGTGATTCATCTCCTAATTAGCCTGAATGCCTAATTTGATATTAGTCATTTTATTTAAAAAATGTTGAGCTCATGCCACCTCTTATTCTTATTTGCATCAAAAATGTTACAATTATTCTATTACCATACAAAAAAAAATGATATGAACTATATAAATGTCAAACAATACTGATAGATGAACTGTCACTGTTTTATGATTTTCTGTGCTTTATTCATGTGAGTCTTTCTGGATGTTTGGCTACTGCATTATTACTACGTATGTTTCAGGCAGATCTGGTGCTCTCGTAACTAATCCAACAGTATGATAATGGACTGAAGTCTGGTAAATTGCTGCTGTTGCTCAGTGTCTAAGGACTCGTGTCATCAGTCACGTCCATATAACATGAAAAAAGTGGGGACTGTCAGCAGCGTGCGGCTTTTCAAGCAGATTTTTCAGAAGATACTTTTTCTATTATTTTAATAACTCCTATTAATTCTACTTGTTATTACTACTATTAGTACTGTGCATGTTATCAGTACCACTGCATACAGGATGCTACCACCCTCCTCTAGGAAAAGCATGGGACACAAAATATACAGTACAATAGATCGATTTTTGAACCCAGCTCAATAAAAGTACAAACTGAGATGGAGGGGTTCATAACAACTTTGACAGGTTTTAACATGAGTTAATAATTTATTATAATATAATTATATCATGTTTTCTGTGTGAAGGTGATCAGCTTCTGAGTGCCAAGGTCTTTTTTGATAATGTGAAGTATGAAGACGCTCTGAGGATCCTTCAGTGTGCAGAGCCATACAAGGTCAGCTTCCAGCTGAAGAGGACGATCCATGGAGCAGAGGTCAGCATGCGGCCTGGAGTTTCCAGTATGGAAGCCAAAGGTCCCAGAGCCAAGATGGCCAAAGTGGTAATCAATTATAAATACAAATATAATACAATCGTGGAGGTGTGGTAGAGCAGTGATTAGCACTGTCATCTCACAACAAGAAAGTTCCGGGTTCGAGCCCCATCTGACCCGGGCCTTTCTGTGTGGAGTTTGCATGTTCTCCCTGTCAGAAACGACGCGCGTCATGCGGCCAAAAAGTGTTTAGGTGAACTCAATTAAATGGCCAGACGAGGAAGTGTAAAACAAAACCGTCTCTTTATTAAGAGAACTAAAACTAAACAAAAACCATACAAGACACGGTGGAAACACAAAACTCACGGTCGGTATCGGTCCCAGGTCAGAGCCAGCAAACACGTACATCCAGGGGAATCCAAAGTGCGTAGTCCGAAGGGAAAGTCCGATAAGCCGATACACATAAGCAGTCCGAGATAAGAGGGCAAGGCAGAACAGAGTAATCCAATAAAACAGTCCGAGTCAGAAACACAAATACCAAAAACCGAATATAGTGCTGGAAAGTCAGAGCTGGGGTCTAGAACAATCTGGCAGCGTCCTTGTGGGAGGATGCTGCCTAAATAGAGGTGTAAACAGGTGCACATAATAACGAAGCAGGTGAAACTAATGTGAGTGATGAAGAACGTAAAAAGACCAAAACTAAGGTGAAACAAAAACAGGAAATAATGTCAAAATAAAAGCCGGACAGGAAGCAGCGGACCCGAATCATGACACTCCCTGTGCCTGCGTGGGTTCGCTCCAGGTACTCCGGCTTCCTCCCACAGTCCAAAGACATGCAGCTTAGGCTGATTGGTGACTAAGTTGCCCAAAAGAGAGTGTGTGTGTGGTTGTTTGCCTACATGTCAGCCCTGTGATAGACTGGCGACCTGTCCAGGGTGGACTCCCCCTCTCACCCAGTGACAGCTGGGATCGGATCCATCCCCTATTCAGGAATAAGCGGTATAGATGATGGATGGATACACTACAATCAAATACTTTATAGGGTGTTTTTTTTCTTTGCAATAGATCTTTTAAAATATTTAGTCCATCGTTTTATAGTTCCAAATTAGTTTTAAAACTAGCTTGTATTTTCCATATACTCTGTTATTAAATTATACAGCTCATTAGTGTGTTCTCATGCTGTTCAATGGCCATTATTACTCATTATCATGGCCATATGGTTCAGGATGGGTTTCCTGGGCCTCCCAGGAGGCCAGGAAGATATTGTTGATAGAAGTGTACCTCTGATACATAGGTGATCTCTAGTGGCCATAGTAATTACTGTATAACACAAGCCCCAGAGAGAACTGGTGGTGAAGGGAGAAAGTATGTGTGAGGAGGAGGCTGGGGTGGATGTGGTGTTTGATTCCAGTATGAAATGTTGTGTTTTGTGTCCCTGGCCATTTTAACCCAAGTCACAATCTTGTCCTGAACCTAACCATGTAGTTTTAGTGCCCTTACCCAAACTCATAAATCCAATGATGTA
>NW_018127951.1:762409-766392 GCF_001952655.1 Monopterus albus
CAGCAAAGAATGATAACAACCTACTCCTAGTAGGTGAGTAGGGATCTACTGAGCCATAACTATGTTCTGATGTTGGTATATTGTTTACTTGCCCCTTGCTGTTGCCTTGCATGGGGATATGTACATGCACATTGAGACCCGCTGTACCAGAGTCAAATTCCTCATGTGTCCGACACACCTGGCCAATACAGCTGATTCTGATTCTGATAGTAAGTGATAACATAATGTGAAGTTATAAAGTTGTGTGATAACACCCAAAGCAGGTGGCTCACACTACATACAGCCAGCACCTCAGGGGACCATAACATAATCAAGTCACAGACCTTCAGATGCTGTCGACAGACCATGTTATGATTCTTGTGTGTTGGTGTGTATTTCAGAGAGTGAAGGGCACCAAGCCATTCAAGGCCAAAAAGAAGAGAGGTGGTCATTTTGGTCTGAGGAAACTGAAAGAGAAGCGCAGAGAGGAGCTGGTGATAGAGGGGACGCCCCCCAGACTGGAGATGAGTGATGTGGATGTGGAGTTTTCTCTTCCCAAATTCAAACATAGGACGAGTGCAAAGGTTGAAACAGAAGGAGCTGGAGGTGCAGCAGCCATCGGGAAAGCTGGGGCTCAAGTGAAAGCCAAAGAAAAAGTACACAAGTTTGGAATCACCTTTCCTAAGACTAAACACACAAAATCTGACTCAGCTTTGGCAATGGGATCTGTGGAGCTGAAGCCACCAGATGTGAACATCCAGTTACCATTAGCAGAGCTCAGTGTATCTGGTGATAAAGATCTAAATGTAGAGAAGGGAGGGCCTAAATTTAACACACCTGATGTGGCATTTGGAATCCCTTCAGGAAAAGCTGAGGCATCTCTGCCCACTGTGAAGGGAAAAGCAGAAGTCAAAGCTCCTAAAGTCAATGTCAAAGGAGGAGTTGATGTAAATGTAAGCAAAGGAGATTCAAAGCTCAGAGTGCCAAAGTTGAAATTACCCAAAGTTAAACTCTCACATCATTCAGATGAGATAGATGGTGACATCAAGGTAAAAGCTGAGGGGATAAAAATGCCTCACACTCACATAACACCTCCAAAGGTAGAAATCACTGGAGGTGGGGATATTAGTCTTCCCAAGGCAAAAATCACCAAACCAAAAATGGAAGGTGATCTCTCAGGAAAAGCAGCATCCGTTCAGATTCCCTCTGTTGATATTTCTTTACCAAAAGTGAAAGGAATGTCTGACATGGATGTCTCGCTCTCTGAGTATGAAGGAGCTGAGAAGACAGCAATCAAAATACCTGCCACTGACATCTCTGTGCCTGTTGTTGATTTGGAATTGGGTGCTGGGTGGAAAATTCCTGATGAGGTAGAGGGCACTTTTAAAGGGCCCCAAATCTCAGTGCCAAAGGTTGATATCTCATCACCAAGCATGGGATCACCTGATGTTGATATTGAATGTCAAAAAGGTGGTGGTAAATTCAAGGTACCTCCTGTTGATATTGTTCTCCCAGAGGCGAAAACACAATGTGTAGATGTGGATATGGGCCGTTATGTTGGTGGAGATGGAACATTCAAAATGCCTGCTTTTGGACAAGAAATGGAAGGAGGTTTCAAGTTGCCCAAAGCAGACCTGACTCTTTCTAAAGGCAACGCAGGAGCAACTGATATTGAAGGAGGGGGAAAATTTAAGTTACCATCACTTGATGTTTCCCCACCAAAAATGAAGACAGGTGCAGTGAAATTTGATATTGAAGGCCCTACTATGAAAGGTGATAAATTCGAAATGCCTACACCTGACATTTCTTTGCCCAAAGGGAAAATGGAAGGAAACATTGAAGTAAAAGGGCATACTGGAAAAGGGGGAAAACTCAAAACGCCTGCCTTTGATGTGTCTTTACCAAAACTGAAACAATCAGAGGGTCAAATAAACATAGAGGGCCCCAAGCTTGATGGTGAAGGTAAGATTCAAATACCCTCTGGTGACATATTTCTGCCAAAAGGAAAGCTGCAGGGTAACATTGAAATAGAAGGTCCATCTGCAAAAAGAGTAGAGTTCAAAATCCCCCAAGGAAATGTAGAGGGAGATATAAACATTGATGGCAGCAAGGTAAAAGGAGGAAAACTAAACTTGCCTTCTTTAGACATTTCCCTCCCAAAAATAAAGATACCTGAAGGAGATGTAAAGCTAGAATCCCCTGAACTTCCAACCCTTGACCTTTCAGCTCCCAAGGCAAATTTCAGGGCCAATATGGAGGTCAAAGACCGTGGTAGTAAAGAAGCCAAATTCAAAACACCAGATTTTGACATTTCATTCCCAAATACGAAAACCGACACACCGTCACTCAACATCTCTTTTCCTGCAATGAAATCACAAGAGGGGGAGGTAAAGTTTGAAGCTGTTGAAATAGAGGGAGGTACTGGAGGAAAGTTCAAAATGCCTCACATGACAATGCCAGATGTTGATATCTCACTGCCTAAAGGAAAGATCGAAGGCCCAGATGTTGAAATAGAGGGAGGTACTGGAGGAAAGTTCAAAATGCCTCACATGACAATGCCAGATGTTGATATCTCACTGCCTAAAGGAAAGATCGAAGGCCCAGATGTTGAAATAGAGGGAGGTACTGGAGGAAAGTTCAAAATGCCTCACATGACAATGCCAGATGTTGATATCTCACTGCCTAAAGGAAAGATCGAAGGCCCAGATGTTGAAATAGAGGGAGGTACTGGAGGAAAGTTCAAAATGCCTCACATGACAATGCCAGATGTTGATATCTCACTGCCTAAAGGAAAGATCGAAGGCCCAGATGTTGAAATAGAGGGAGGTACTGGAGGAAAGTTCAAAATGCCTCACATGACAATGCCAGATGTTGATATCTCACTGCCTAAAGGAAAGATCGAAGGCCCAGATGTTGAAATAGAGGGAGGTACTGGAGGAAAGTTCAAAATGCCTCACATGACAATGCCAGATGTTGATATCTCACTGCCTAAAGGAAAGATCGAAGGCCCAGATGTTGAAATAGAGGGAGGTACTGGAGGAAAGTTCAAAATGCCTCACATGACAATGCCAGATGTTGATATCTCACTGCCTAAAGGAAAGATCGAAGGCCCAGATGTTGAAATAGAGGGAGGTACTGGAGGAAAGTTCAAAATGCCTCACATGACAATGCCAGATGTTGATATCTCACTGCCTAAAGGAAAGATCGAAGGCCCAGATGTTGAAATAGAGGGAGGTACTGGAGGAAAGTTCAAAATGCCTCACATGACAATGCCAGATGTTGATATCTCACTGCCTAAAGGAAAGATCGAAGGCCCAGATGTTGAAATAGAGGGAGGTACTGGAGGAAAGTTCAAAATGCCTCACATGACAATGCCAGATGTTGATATCTCACTGCCCAAAGGAAAGGTTAAAGGCCCAGACATTGAAATGGAAGGAGGTACAGGAGGAAAGTTAAAAATGCCTCACATGAAAATGCCAGATATTGACATCTCTTTGCCAAAAGGAAAGATCGAAGGCCCAGATGTTGAAATAGAGGGAGGTACTGGAGGAAAGTTCAAAATGCCTCACATGAAAATGCCAGATATTGACATCTCTTTGCCAAAAGGAAAGATCGAAGGCCCAGATGTTGAAATAGAGGGAGGTACTGGAGGAAAGTTCAAAATGCCTCACATGAAAATGCCAGATATTGACATCTCTTTGCCAAAAGGAAAGATCGAAGGCCCAGATGTTGAAATAGAGGGAGGTACTGGAGGAAAGTTCAAAATGCCTCACATGAAAATGCCAGATATTGACATCTCTTTGCCAAAAGGAAAGATCGAAGGCCCAGATGTTGAAATAGAGGGAGGTACTGGAGGAAAGTTCAAAATGCCTCACATGAAAATGCCAGATATTGACATCTCTTTGCCAAAAGGAAAGATCGAAGGCCCAGATGTTGAAATAGAGGGAGGTACTGGAGGAAAGTTCAAAATGCCTCACATGAAAATGCCAGATATTGACATCTCT
>NW_018127951.1:769148-778090 GCF_001952655.1 Monopterus albus
GTGCCTTACATGACAATGCCAGATATTGACATCTCTCTGCCAAAAGGAAAGATCGAAGGCCCAGATGTTGAAATAGAGGGAGGTACTGGAGGAAAGCTCAAAATGCCTCACATGAAAATGCCAGATGTTGACTTTTTACTGCCAAAAGGAAAGGTCAAAGGCCCAGATGTTGAAATGGAGGGAGGTACTGGAGGCAAGTTCAAAATGCCTCACATGAAAATGCCAGATGTTGATATCTCTCTGCCAAAAGGAAAGATCGAGGGCCCAGATGTTGAAATAGAGGGAGGTACTGGAGGAAAGCTCAAAATGCCTCACATGAAAATGCCAGATGTTGATATCTCTCTGCCAAAAGGAAAGATCGAGGGCCCAGATGTTGAAATAGAGGGAGGTACTGGAGGAAAGCTCAAAATGCCTCACATGAAAATGCCAGATGTTGATATCTCTCTGCCAAAAGGAAAGATCGAGGGCCCAGATGTTGAAATAGAGGGAGGTACTGGAGGAAAGCTCAAAATGCCTCACATGAAAATGCCAGATGTTGATATCTCTCTGCCAAAAGGAAAGATCGAGGGCCCAGATGTTGAAATAGAGGGAGGTACTGGAGGAAAGCTCAAAATGCCTCACATGAAAATGCCAGATGTTGATATCTCTCTGCCAAAAGGAAAGATCGAGGGCCCAGATGTTGAAATAGAGGGAGGTACTGGAGGAAAGCTCAAAATGCCTCACATGAAAATGCCAGATGTTGATATCTCACTGCCTAAAGGAAAGATCAAAGGCCCAGACATTGAAATGGAGAGAGGTACTGGAGGCAAGTTCAAAATGCCTCACATGAAAATGCCAGATGTTGATATCTCTCTGCCAAAAGGAAAGATCGAAGGCCCAGATGTTGAAATAGAGGGAGGTACTGGAGGAAAGTTTAAAGTGCCTCACATGAAAATGCCAGATGTTGATATCTCATTGCCTAAAGCAAAGATTGAAGGCCCAGATGTTGAATTAGAAGGAGGTACAGGAGGAAAGTTCAAAATGCCTTACATGAAAATGCCAGATGTTGATATTTCACTGCCTAAAGGAAAGATCGAAGGCCCAGACATTGAAATGGAGGGAGGTACTGGAGGAAAGTTCAAAATGCCTCACATGAAAATGCCAGATTTTGACTTTTCACTGCCTAAAGGAAAGATTGAAGGCCCAGATGTTGAAATAGAGGGAGGTACTGGAGGAAAGTTCAAAATGCCTCACATGACAATGCCAGATGTTGATATTTCACTGCCTAAAGGAAAAATCAAAGGCCCAGACATTGAATTAGAAGGAGGTACTGGAGGAAAGTTAAAAATGCCTCACATGAAAATGCCAGATATTGACATCTCTTTGCCAAAAGGAAAGATCGAAGGCCCAGATGTTGAAATAGAGGGAGGTACTGGAGGAAAGTTCAAAATGCCTCACATGAAAATGCCAGATATTGACATCTCTCTGCCAAAAGGAAAAATCAAAAGCCCAGACATTGAAGTGGAAGGAGGTACTGGAGGAAAGTTCAAAATGCCTCACATGAAAATGCCAGATATTGACTTTTCACTGCCTAAAGGAAAGATCAAAGGCCCAGACATTGAAATGGAGGGAGGTACTGGAGGAAAGTTCAAAATGCCTCACATGAAAATGCCAGATGTTGATATCTCATTGCCTAAAGGAAAAATCAAAGGCCCAGATGTTGAATTAGAAGGAGGTACTGGAGGAAAGTTCAAAATGCCTCACATGAAAATGCCAGATGTTGATATTTCACTGCCTAAAGGAAAGATCGAAGGCCCAGACATTGAAATGGAGGGAGGTACTGGAGGAAAGTTCAAAATGCCCCACATGAAAATGCCAGATTTTGATATTTCATTGCCAAAAGGAAAGATCGAAGGCCCAGATGTTAAAACAGAGGGAGGTACTGGAGGAAAGTTCAAAATGCCTCACATGACAATGCCAGATGTTGATTTGAAATAGAAGGAGGTACTGGAGGAAAGTTCAAAATGCCTCACATGAAAATGCCTGATGTTGATTTTTCACTGCCAAAAAGAAAGGTTGAAGGCCCAGAGTTGAACATTAAAGTAAAGGATGTCGACATACCTTCTGTTGATATTTCACTGCCTAAAGGCAAAATCGAAGGCCCAGATGTTGAAATAGAGGGAGGTACAGGAGGAAAGTTCAAAATGCCTCACATGAAAATGCCAGATGTTGATATCTCATTGCCTAAAGGAAAAATCAAAGGCCCAGATGTTGAAATAGAGGGAGGTACAGGAGGAAAGTTCAAAATGCCTCACATGAAAATGCCAGATGTTGATATCTCATTGCCTAAAGGAAAAATCAAAGGCCCAGATGTTGAAATAGAGGGAGGTACAGGAGGAAAGTTCAAAATGCCTCACATGAAAATACCAGATGTTGACATCTCTCTGCCAAGAGGAAAGATCGACGGATCCAGCAGCACAGTTAAGGGGCCTAAGGTTAAAGGAACAAAATTCAACATTGGAATGCCAAAGAAGAAGACTTGTATAGATGTACAGACAAAAACTCAGATCAAAGGCCCAGACATTGAAATAGAGGGAGGTACAGGAGGAAAGTTAAAAGTGCCTCACATGAAAATGCCAGATGTTGACATCTCTCTGCCAAAAGGAAAGATTGAAGGTCCAGAGTTGGACATCAAAGCAACGGATGTCAGCATACCCTCTGTTGATATTTCACTGTCTAAAGGAAAGGTCGAGGGTCCAGATGTTGAAATACAGGGAGGTACAGGACGAAGGTTCATGAAAATGCCAGATGTTGACATCTCTCTGCCTATAGGAATGATCGAAGGATCCAGCAGCACAGTTAAGGGGCTAAAAGTCAAAGGAACAAAATTCAACATTGGAATGCCAAAGAAAAAAACTTGTAGAGATTCACAGATAGAAACTCAAATCAAAGTTGACACCCCAGCAGCAGAAGCTACATTGCCAAGTGTTAATCTGAAAACCCAACAAGGCCAATATGAGTTACAAACAGGGAGAGAGGTTGGGCTCTCATTGTCTAGTGCAGAAATCAAAGGCCCCAGAATCCCAGACATAGAGTTTGATATTGGTACATCACAAGATGAAGGTGATGACAGAACAGAAAAAGGCAAGAAAATCAAAATCCCTAAGCTTGGTGTGCCTCTATCCTCCATCTCCTCTCCTGAGGGAAGCATCTATGGTCCAGAAGTTAAGTATGAGAGCCCTAATCTGCCCAAAGTAAAGAAAGCTGTTTTTGTTTTAGTAAATCCTCCTGAAACAGATGAACCTGCTGTATGCTCAGGACTCCTAGAAGAAGAAACAACAGTTGAGACTGAAAGAGGAGATGTCAGTGTGAAGATGCCCAAAATCAAAATGAAGCCAAGCTTTGGGAAGACCAAAGATAAATCAGCTGCTGTAAAAACAGAGAGAGAGGGACAGGGAGAGGAGAAGCCAAAGGAAGGGAAGATGAAAATGCCCAAAGTGTCATTTGCTTCTGGCAAATCAGGGTTGTTAGATGTTACTCTCATAGGAGACCGTTCAAGTCTTGATGATGAAAAAGATGCAAGTCCTTACAATGGCTCCAAGGATGATAAAGGGACATTTAGTGGTCAAATAAAACTTCCAAAGGTGGAGTTCACTAGTCCGTATGGCAAGATGGCCACAGAGGAGGAGGTCACAAGAATGAGTATGAAACTAGGACAAGATTCATCATCAGGAAAAATAAAGGGAGATGCTGACGGGCTCAAAGTAAAACCAGGCAAGATGGCTTCCACAAGTTTCAGTGTGGACTCTCCTATGGATGTGGTGGCATCTCAAGCCAGGACAGATATGCCATGCAGAGACAGCTCAGAGTCCTCAACTGGTCATACCATGGAGGTCAGCCCAACAAAGCTCCAGACTTGGAGCGAGGTGGGGAGCAAAAGTAGAGAGTCTGAAGAAAGAGAGTCGTCGTCCTGGTTCAAGATCCCTAAGTTCCACCTGAAGCCACACTCCACAGGTAAGGATAAAAGACGCTTCAAACAGATATTCATAAAATTAGACATGGACACTTATGAAAGATTGATAGTGTCCAAGTCAAACATGTTTATCAAATACTTGTTAAAGAGGAGGAAATTACTCTCTAGTTCTCTGGAAAATTCCAAAATTGAAATACAGTATAGGTTGTCCTTTATATGACTTATTCTTTTTTTTATTTAAAGGTGAACTTCACCAATTTTATCTACTGAACCATTATTTTTACCTATTGTTACACCCCTAATATATACTATATACTGTTCATAATTTATCCTTGCTATTGCATTTGATGTTTGTTTTTATTCTGTTATTAACATATCCCCTCCTGCTTTTTCTCTGCTACATAAGACTAAGTTTCTTTTCCAGCTTCCTCTCATACACTCATCCCTCTTGATCTATCCTCTTCTTGTTTCCTTCCCTCTTCTCTCCTGCTCCGCCAGGCTTCCTCCAGATAACCCCAGAGGGCTCACCTCAGGCCCAGCGGAGGGGGGAGGTGGGAGGTGAGACCGACATCTTGGGGTCTTTCTGCCTTCACACTTCAGGTCTTGACTTTACAACCCAGGAAATGTCAGAAGAGCACCAGGTCTCCTCTGCTGAGGAAGGAACTGTCACTATGGTTACCAAGACCACCAGAATCACCCAGCACATGGTTACCAAGGAAACACAACCAGGTGAATCTTCAACAGCACCTACATAGAACTTGGACTTCAGCTACTGAGGATGCTGTGATAGTTTTAAGCCTTTTTATTTAGGTTTTCTTTGATGAGGTTGCAGTGTTCTTGTAAACTCTGCCTGCAACAGGGCAAGCCTGTTTTAGTAAAAGTCAGCATTTTAATAGGTAAGGAATGAATGTGATGGCCCAGCATCAACCAGCATTATTATAAGCACCAGAACAATATATACTTACACTTTTCTTTTTAAATGTGATTATTTTCATTATTGTTCTTCAAGTTTTATTAGTTCAGTCCTAATTATTTATCAGATTTTGTTTGGTTTTAAAGGTTTCTTCTTGAATGTAAACGTGTCAGATTTCATTATTTATTGTTGTATGTAAGTTTGTGTGTGTGTGTGTTCAAAATGTGCTGGAATTAGTCATTTACTCACGTCATCATCATGGATTATGATTAGTTCAGAATAACTCATTATGAACTACTGTAGTACAGGCCAGAGTACTATTTGTGTAAATAGATATGTCATTACTTTTTGAAATGAAATTATTTTCATATTCACCAGTCAGGAGCAGAAGTTATATCTTACAACCTGATTGCCTATTTTGTGTGAGGTTTTTGATAGGTTATTTATATTTTTATCATTTTTCTCCATAGTTTTATTTAGTTTTTTATTTTTTGCATATTGCTACTGCTGTTACCCAGAGATAGTCACAGTGAATGAGCAGGACACTCTGAACCCTTTGTCTGCTGTGGGGATCAAACCTGTGATGTTCTGGTCACAGGTTGCTCTCAAACCTTTTGGCCAACCTGCTGCTAATCTGTTTGATATTCATTTATTTACTGTACACTGCCCAGAAAAGCTACTGCTGTATTATTTGCGATTTAAGGCTTTGGCTTCAGGATACACCTGACTAGGGGTGTAACTGTTCATCAAATCAAGGGTTTGGTTCTGACTTTGGTTGTTTCATTTTGTTTTTAAAAGGAAAGGGGGTGAATAACAAAAAAAACGGGGAAACAGATGAACACACCTGTACAAGAATTGTGTAGTAAACAGAGATTAAATTAACTGATGATTTGTAGAGTACATGAGATGCCCACACATACTGTAAATGATATTAGCTATTAGCCTAATAGGCTCACTAGGGCTAACGCATACCTGCAGTGAACAGCAGACTGCGGGCAAAGCTGAAATTATTGCTTCTCTGCAAGTTTATGCTTGTTTTTTTATTTTATTATTATAAATAACTCTTACCGGCTTTTTACTTGCTTAGGTTTTATTGCAAGTACGGAACCAGTAATTGCAAACCCAGACTGTGGACAACTGGTTTACCTTTACACCCCTACTCCTGACTAATGCTTTTTTTTTTTTTTTTTACTCAGCTGTGAAATATGTTGAATTTCAAAACAGTGATAGTGAACTGGCAGGAAGTTCATGGATTTAGGAGTGCAGTGAGAGGAGATTAAAAAAAAACTCTTGACATGTTAAAATGAGCCCTTTAAATATGATGCAACTATAAGGCTACTACAGGGGGCAGAGTGACTAAGAAGTGATGGGCCTTGAATTTGTACAAAAGTCATGCAGCAAAATGTCATCTAAAGACAGAAGAGAGAGGATCAGGACCACAAGAAGCATGTTTTGTTTGATTAAAATGTCTTCAACAATCTGACACTCTTCTGTTTATCATATGCATATGTTTGGAAAAACTGCAGAATAACAATGATTAATGTCAAGTTAATAAAAAGTTGTTGTTTTTTTTTTTCAAAAAGTGTGCCCCCTACCTAAAGTATAAATTGCCTTGAAAAGGAGGAGAAAAGCCTTGTAATGTTTTTTTAAATATTTTTGTCATCTCTACACAGAGATGATCAATTCCCAACTATTTTCTGAAAAACATTTACTTTAATGCTTCTGGCATTAAATGAAACTTATTGCTGAAAACTACTGATTTTATATATTATTTATAGCTGTTTACTTAATGTACAAGGTAACAATTTCAGGGGATATAATAATCCAATTTCTCAAAATAAATAATTGTTCAAAGGATATAAAGACTTTGAGAATGAACACTATTTAATTGGTTTACTTGTAGATTAAATTAAATTGTGTGATAAAACGCACAAAATCCTGACAAATCCACTCCCACAAGCTTTTCACTAACAACCTTTAACAATATGCCTGCACTTTGTTTTGCAGGTGAGAAATAGATTTTTCACACGCTGGGATGAGAGTAGTGACATGTCAAGGTAACACGCACTGAGTGAGTAGTAACTATGTGTATAGAGATTTTTACTCTTCTGGTTTTTTAAAGTCTTTGAATTTCTTGTAGATACTAAAGGTTTGAGTGCCAAGTGTTTTGTCAAAGCTGCATTAGAGAGAATGTTGTTACATCAATAAAATAATATCCACAAAAATGTTTTAAATTGTTATTTACTAATGTCTTGTTCTGACCTAGTTATGAAAGCTGTCAGGTTATTTGTGTTCCATGTGATTTTCAGTGCACTCAAGCATCTGTCAGCCTGAATCATCCATCCATCTATTATCTATACCCACTACCCACCGCAGGGTTCCAGAGGGCAGGAGCCAATAGCAACTCACAATTAGGCTAAGGCAGAAAATACAGTGAGGGATGTGAGCCCATTGTTGTGGGGAAAAGAAAAACGGTGCAGGATTTAAATACAATGCACATTTACAATTTGACTTTGTAAGAAAAAAAAAATGTGCATACTATCAAATCATTTTAAACCTGTGTCCTGACTTACTGACAAAAACTAAATGACACCTGTTTTGTAATTATCACGTTTTATTTCACCATTTTGATTCAGTAACTGAAAACCTAAAGTCCTGATTGCATAAACATTTATTCAGGTGTCATCTTTGAGCAGACTGAAAAACATCATGTCCACTATGCAAATCCAGCATTTTGTTTATCATTAGATGAAACTCCAATGGGCAGGGCCACAGAGACACATTTCCCAAGATTAAATAATTACAGCTAGTCAAAGATTATCTTGAAGCATGGGTTGGATTTTGAAGCCAGTATCCAAACTACCATACACTGCTGTTCCTGAACAAAAACAAAACTGATTTTCTCGAGATATAAAAAAGTCTCCCTCCATGTAAAAATTCTTCCTCATTAAATAAGAGTTGGGCTTATTTAAACTTCATTTTACATGTCAACAATGTGACAATGTTTAAAAAGTTTGTGGTGCTGGTGTCAGAGGGCAATGAAAGCTCGCCTACACTCTGTTAAACCAGCAGATGCTTAATCCGTCATGGGTGTGTAAGGGATTTATCATTCTCACCTATTAACGTACCAAAAAACTGCACTTTCTTTGCTTTAGTAAAAAGAGCAGTTCTCTGGGAATTTATGTGAAAACATAGTATAGCAAAATAATTGTGGGGTACATATTCTCATTTTTATATTGTGGTGTTGTGGGACAGGACAGACTGTTTGCAAACCTCTTATAATGCCCCACGGGGCAGGATGTAAGTAGATCAGGGTTTTGCCGGGGAGTGTGTGTTTGGATGGCTGCTGTGCTGTTCCGAGTGTGTGACAATAAAAAGACAAAAAGACCATCTTTGTTCTCCAGGTCCTCCTTCCAGCCAGCCAGCTTTCCAATATTAAGGCTAAATCAGTCACCCAAAAAAGGGAGAGAAAGAAAAGGGGGTTTGTCTATGGATTAGCGACACCAAAGCACCCGGTCAAGTCTTACTGAAAACTGCCTCGGGGTCCTGGAGGGACTTTGGAGGAGAAAGTGATAATTATGCACATGACGTCTTCCCATTCTGTGTGTGTGTGTGTGTGTGTGTGTGTGTGTATCTACTCATGCTGTGATGATGCTGTGAGAGGCAGGCTACAGGGGTGAGTGGATGTGAGGGCAGAGTGATGCTGTATGACGAGCGAGCAGTGCCACAGAGCAGGAGGAAGTGAGAGACAAGCCTGTAGGGTCACCTGCTCTAAAGCCGCTTTCAGATAGGATGCGATATGCGCTGCGCTTGCCGCGGGGGTTGGGCACAGCACATGGGAGGAGGGCGCCAATTGCCCACATGTTGGGCGCCAGATGCTAGGTGACCAGAAAGCTTTCCAAGAGGTGGTTAGCAGGTATTAACCTGCTTTTCAAGCAGCGGACATGGATGCACAATCTCTCTGCATGTCAGCAAAATGTGTTTTATTAAATTAGAACACAGTTTTTGTCACTGCTCAGGGCAGCACACACCTGCCACCAATGAACCCAAAACATACACTGCAAAAAATGATTTTTT
>NW_018127951.1:778458-788583 GCF_001952655.1 Monopterus albus
GTGTTTGTAAATTTAATTCAGAATTTCACCTCAAATTTAATATGATACTTGATGTTTGTATGTAATTTTGTATAATCGTTTATACAAGTAAAGTTTGTATGACAATAACAAGTAATATTAGGGTAAGGTAAGGAGAAGGTAAGTATGTTTGTGTTCTTGGTTATTTTACTGTTCTGGTAGCTTGTCAACTAAAGTCACCGTTTGGTTAATCACTACTTAACATTGTTATTCGATGTAGCGTTAGTGCTCAACATTAGCTAGCAAGCGGGCTAATTTCATGCACTTGACCCAAAATAAGCTACCAATAAGCTAACGGCAGTTCGTTACCTTTGTGGTTAAAGACCTGTATATAAGGAAAATATAACGTTGCTTAATTATTTCAGTGGCATATTGGTGGCGCACTTTCCGAAAGCCAGCACACACTTAACTGCTATACAACTGATTATGATCTGTCTCAATGGCTTGTCACATTACATATTATGGCTTATCACATTTACATATTTCCAGTCTGGCTCTGTCTCTGCTGCCAGTCAGCAGAGAAAATTGTCAAGTGTGTGCTGTAAAGTTAGCTTCGTATTGTGAAGTTATTTTACCATAATTATTTGCTCTGTGGGCTGCATTGTTAACGTCTCTCCTTTTAGGATCTCACCCAAAATAAGTAATTACTCGCTTTCTTTTCAAATTCAAACGTGTGTATCAGTGGGAGAATAGTGTTTTTGCAAGAGTCGTTTCTTCATATGAGAAATCCTTCTATCAAAGACTAGAAGTGGTCAAGCATTGCCCTGCTGTCCAAGACTTCACTGAGAGATGCTCTGTTAAGTGAAGCTCAGGTACATGTGGTCCTTTGTTTCATCAGCTGATGCTGTGATTGTTGTGTACAGGTTGCAAGATAATTAGTAAAGTGCACTCAATCCCCCAGTTTATTTGATACTCCTTGCTAATACAGCCCTAGACCTTCTACATTCACTGAGGCTATGGTGAGTTTTTTTTTTTAAATTGCTTTAGAGAGGTGTTATTTCAACTTGATGGTCATTTTACAGGATGCAATTTATTTTATTGCATTACAGTTCAACAGCAGTACAGCTCACATCCTGCTGCCTGAGCATATAACACCTCTCTGAAATGGTTTGAACCAAACTGTACATTGTCACCTTCAAGAAGGAGAATCTGCAGTATCTATAAAAAGTGTTCACCACCTTGGATGCTTTCATTATTAGATTATTGTGTTTTATCACCTTTTGTTTCAGATCAAAGAAGAGTTCAGAAGGATAACAGCAATACATCTGGGGTGGACCTTTTTCTCAAAACTGGACCTCGACACCACCAAATTTCTGGAGATATTTAAGACAAAGAGAGGCAGGCGTTGCAGGCACGAAGATAAGGCCCATACTAGAGTCACTCAGTCAGATAAAATGTAATTCTTTAATGAGAAGAGAGAACTGAAATAATCTTTACAGATTTTTTAAACAACCATTTAGAACTCCTGATCATGGATACTTCAGTCCTTTTTTTGACAAGTCAGTGATACTGTATATGTTTTCCCTCACTGCTTTCATATGTTTTGTTTAGTAGTCCTAAAATTCTCTGGTTAGTTTTGTAGCAGACTCCATTGACTGACCTAAAAATTATGTTGCTTTATTTCTATATGCAGCTTAGTTATGTACAATAATGTTCTTTGCAAAATCTTTTCTACCAGTTGAAACAGCAGCATGTGGAAGGTAAACCGAGGTGCTGTCATCCGCTGCTGATCTTTGCCATCCATGAAAGTGCTGCAACCGAAGGCCCTACTCCTGCTGATGTGTCGATCATCATCGATGGAACTGAGGTTCTTGATAACTGTAGATATGTGGCAAAGGCTTGCCTTCTGCTCATGGCCTTTGTCTACGCTATGAACCTAAGCTTCCCACCAAAACTGAAATACACATTTGAAGTGTTTCAGAAGCTCTTTCTTGAGCTTGATGTCCTTAAGATGTCTCCCAAAGTCCAGTCTTTGCAGAAAAAACTTCTAGCATGAGTATACATTCCTGGGTTTACTTAATGGTTTAAAATTAAAAACAAGTTATGTGAGTGATTTATGTCCTATTCTCTTTCAAAGCCTTTTCACTTTAAGGCAACAAGAAAATGTTTTCGTACATTGTACTGAAGATGTACTGAAGGTGAAGTTCTCTTGAAGTGTTAAATGTTTTTACAAATGTTGAGATAAAGGGAATTGGCCCCAGATGGCAAATGACTTTGTAAACTACATTTACTCATTGTAAGCTGAAACTGTTCCAAAAGGTACTTTGGCTGCATGGTTTTGTGTAGGTGATCATGCTATTCAGTGGCCTGTTTTCTGTTCCAATACACTAACCATTAAAAGACATGATAACAAATCATTTTAGGTGCTGTGTTGTCTGTGTATGTTGTGAGTTAAGGTGTTAGTTGGAAGCTTATAGCACATAATAAAGAATCTGCTTGTTGAAGTCTGTCTTTTTTATGTTGGTGTTTTTTTGTTTTTAAAAAGGCTTATTTTTATCATTATAAATTATAACTCAATTTTAAGTAAACATTACTTAAATATAACTGAAATAAAAGTGAACAAAAGCAAGTATTTATGCAAATGCATTCTAAAAAAAATTACTAAGAAAGAATGAGTAAGATTTAGTACCAGTAACAGAAAATTTCAAGTAAAGTTTACTTGAATACATCTATAGAAACTACTCTGTGTCTTTAAGTACAATTTACTTGGGATTATCCCATGTAAAATTTACTTAGAATTTCTGCGTGGAAAAAGTTGCCTAGGTTTTTTCAAGTAAATTTCACTCCCAATTTTTTGCAGTGTACTGTGCCAAAGCCTGTAATATATTTTGTATTTGCACCAGTCCCATGGGAAAATGACATCTGTCTGAATTTGTAGAGCACATCTCATGAATGTAGCAGCACCATTTAAATGTTTCATAACACAAATGGGGTTACAATCAGACATGCCAAATAAGACACATGGTCTTCAACATGAGTCCATGTTTATTTTATATTTTGCTGTGTCAGCTTGAAACCATACAGCCATGTAGTGTGGTCGAACAGGAATGTGCACCGTGAATCAAATCCCAAACAATCCATGAACCAATGACACGTCTTGATTGCACCTCATTTTATTGACCACTAGATGTCCTACTTGAGCACTGTGTCATTGAAGCCTCGAGTAATGAACCATTTTTGTGAATACTGTGAGGAAGCTTCACAACAAAGCCTCGATCAGCCATCACCACATACAGGTGTGAAGTACTGCTGGATTATCTTGTACTGTATTTCTGCTGTTTACCTCGAAATCATCACAACAAAAGATAATAGTGTGCTGGGATAACTTTCCAGAGTAGTATAATGCTGTCTGAGGATTGTTTTGACATCTAAGAAAATCTTAATCTGTTCCTTCAACTGGAATTCCTGGATCATATGTCATTGTCTCATCAGTACATGAAACACATGCAGCCCCATGTGTTTTTTCAAACCGAACAAATGTCAGTTTGGTCTATTGCATCCTGTTTTATCACACTATCAGAGTGTAAACACTAGTGTTGCTCTAAATGGGAGGCGACAGTGGTGTGGTGGGTAGAGCAGCAGTCCCCCAACCCCCTGGTGGTCGGTGAAGGCTGCTGTTCCCTGGCCATGTTTTCAGTAAGTAGTTTCACTTGGGGCATCACTGCTTTTTCTTTTTCAACACATTCCCATTTATTAATTACTGTTTGTGACAAACCAAATTATTCATATATATAAAACAGAAAAAAAACAAGATGTTTTCTTAGGATTAAAATAGTGCCCATCTGGTTCAGCCACCCCACAGCAATGGTCCTCAAATTGCTTCTTAGTCAGAATGGTGGTCCCTGGGTCACAATCAGCTGAAAAGACCCTGGTCTAAACACATTACAGCGTGTGCTTTCTCTAATTACTATTTATGCATTACTTTATCAGTGGTGTGACATCTCATCGTTTTTTTCAGTGTGGCATCAATCACCCCCCATACACTTCCGCTTGCCCAATCTCTCCCTGCCTCTGTGTGGTACGAATCACTCCTATCGGTGAGTGGGCAGCAAGTCAAATTAGCTCTCCGTCATCGTGAGCGCACCGGAGGCCACTGCGGTAAGATGCGGCGAAGCACGATACGGAGTCGCGGTGGATGAGAGGATGCGCAGCGGCCGAACGAGTCCGGGGGGAGACCGAACACAGACCCATTGTTGTATTTGGCTGTAATTTAAACACCCGGGCAGAAGTGTGTGAATGATTTGCAGCGCCAGTGGTGTAGGCCGACTGGAATGATGTGGTGGCGCCGATCCCAGTAAAGGATGCTCCGGAGTCCGAGGAGGGTCGAATAGGCTTCGCCCGTAAACAGTAACGGAGCAGAGAGACACTTAATCATAACCTGGGCATGAGGCACTGAGACATCGAATGAGGTGAGAAATAATAAAAGCTTTTTTTAGCAGGCGTCCCTTTCAGGACATGTTGGCAGTGGATACTGGTTTTGCTGGTACAGTGTGGTTTGACGTAGTTCTTCATCATCATAATGGTACACAGCCTGCTGAGATGAGGAGGTGTGATATGCGTGGCCCAGACCTACAGTGTTTATGCCGCTTATGTGGCGGTGTGTTGAGTCACTTTGGGCAAATTCTTCAAGCTGAGTGTTCATGAGGGCTGGATTCACGGGTTTATGGGCACCTGTGTTTCGTTTTCAGTCCATTTGATGATGTATAGAGCTCATGATACAACTAAAGAATTTGTACCAGGGTGGACATGGTGTTAATGCATTTAAAAAAAGATAAATAATAAAGCTGTTTGTGTGGGAGTAGAATGAAAAGAAGCCACTTGGATTCAAATGTGTGACCTTTGACAGTCTCACACCCCCACAAGCCAGATAGCTGTGATCCAGTGAGCCAGACTAAAGTGAAACTAGATCATCTGCATTGAGTTGCTGGAAATGAAACATTTTCCTTTTGTGTTTTCATTTAGTTTTATTAGATCTACCTTGCTCTAACTGCTTTCTTATTCATCAGACAATAATAAGAATAAATAAAAGGCTGGATTGTGTCTCCTCCCTGCATGATCCTTACTAGTTTAACAAACAATTATCTGCTACGTTTGCTGTTTCTTTAGAGCACACTTCACATATTTGCCTTTAATTTCCTTGTTTTGTCCCAGTCCCCTGCAGGTTTAGTGACAGCTGAGTCAGTCCTCAGTCATGAGAGGCCGGCCGACAGCGAGGGCGATGAAGCTCTGAAGACAGCGTCACTCAGCATCAGTCTGGAGGAAAACAAACTTCTCAGTCTCCTCTCTATTATCACCGCTGACAGCTGGAAGTTTGACCTATACGCTTGTCTTCTTCTTCTGAAGACTCTCAGAATTAAAGGGAAACAGAAGCACAACTGCAAATAGCTGTGAGGAAAACAAATGACTTTTTCTGGTTTTGTCCAAAACTTGTGTTGTCAGAATGAGTTGTTTATACAGGAGATCAGCAGGAGTCATCTCTCCTGAGGCATCAACCATATATTTTCTAAAGTACCATTGTCAGACTGAATCAATAGGAAATTTCTGAAAGTATTTCAGCTACTTCATGATGCCCAGTTTATTTTTTCAAAACTACGATCTTTTTACTTTTGAGCTTTCATGCTCTGAATCAAGAATACAGTCTTGATAGTGGTGGCATCCCCTCTCACCAATGATAATTCAGCTTGACCTGACAGGCTGCATTTTAAATAAGAATAAGCGAGGATAAGCCAATAAAACATAGATGAGGCCAACAACAAGCACCATGCTCCAGCAGAATAACAACAATAACTACCCCTGCCTAAATGTGTCAGGCTCTACTCGGGAGAAATTCCAGAAATGCTCCAGATCCACGCTGTCCTTCCCCAGCAGGCTGGAGCTGGGCCTGGGAGACCTACCACTGATCCGGGGGCTCCGAGCCTGGGCCCTGTGCTCTAAGAATCGCCGGAAGGCTGGTGGTCTGCTGGGAGGAAGACCAGCCCCCACAGCTCCTGCTGCAGGACGCAGAAATTCGACTTCCTGTCCCAAACCTGCAGATGTGTACCTGAATGGGGAGTGGGGTTGCATGGAGTATGGACTTCCCCTGGGGTTGGATGCCAAGCAAGCTGGGATCCGAGCTTTGGTAACGATTGCCACCCTGAAGACCTCTGAGGGCAGTGGGAAGCCCCAGACTCAATGCCTCTTTCTCCGGACTGAGAAAGGGAGCTGTTCGTACTCCACAGCTAAGCCTGGTTCTGGTGTGACTACCATTCCAGCCTCAAGTGATGTTGGAGGATGGCTAAGGTGGAAGACTGTAGGAGGAGGAAGCAAAGACACCCCAGCCGGGAGGAGGGACAATGGGCCAACCCTTCCGGCACAGACTGGAGCAAACCGGGTTAGAGTGCGATCGGGCCGGAGATGGAGGAAGTCTGGTAATGCAGCAGGTTATGAAAAACCAACCGTAAGCAGAGAGAGGCAACAGAGGAGTGGGGGGGATCCAGCTGGAGAAAACACCCTGAAAGAAAGACAGGAAGAGCAAGACAAAGGAGTTTTGGACAGTACACAGTTTCCTAACCCACAGAAGGATAGCAAGAGAGCCCAACAGGAAGACAACGGAGCTTACAGAAGTTCCACATGCTGCCACAGTGCTTTGTCTAAAACCTGCACTCAGTGTGGGAGGGGGAGCCAGGGAAGGGGAAGGCAGGAGGAGCACGAGGGAGGGGAAATTCAGAGAAGCGGCACCCCACTGAGCATGAACACTGAAGTGAAGGGAATGAAGAAGAGGCAAACGAATGAGGAGGAGGAGAAGGAAGGGCTCTGTGAGTCATCGAACCCTGAACTAGAATCTAACTGCTTTCACCTGGAAACCTTGAGCGGTTCTGATGTTGTTGGGATTAGAGAAGCCAAGAGCAACGAGGAGCTGAAGGCCCAAACCTCTTACGGCAAGGGCGGCTATTCAGAGAAAGAGCCGGATACAAACAATGATGTCATGAAAATTCATACTGGAAACAATGGTTTCATTCATGTCCGCTCTGAACCGTTGACTGACGTCTTTAAATCAAGACATAACGCAGGATTTGATGATAGAAAACCAGATGAAAGTCCTTGTGAAGAAACATTGACTAATACAAATGGATTTTCTGATCATGGGGAAGCAAATCAAGCAATGGAGCGTGCTGATGTTTGTGGCCGGACCATATGAGGACATCTCTGCCTCCACCTGCCCTGCCTGCCCCTGCACTGCATTCATTCCTGGGTCCTCTGCTCCTGTAGAGGGCAGCATCTGCACTGCTGAACATGAGGCTTGTTGGGGTCAGCAAAAGCAAGGGAGCAACCAAGAAGAGCACTGTCAACAAGGGGAGGCAGACCCTTGGATCACAGGTGAAGAAGAACCGGATGTTAGTAGATATGAGGCCCAGGAACCAAACTTTGCAGCTGACAATAGTAACACTGCGAATGAGGAGTTAAATAAAAAGAAAAGATCTCAGTTTTTCTTTAAAAATGGGGGAGACAAAGGAGGAGATACCTCCATCTGTGAGACAGAAAACAGCAGCTATTGTAGGACAGCTGAGTCTGATCAGGAAGCCACTACAGGGGATGGACTAGATCCTGAAGCTGGGGAGTTTTGGAGGAGGGAGTGCACCTGCAGCAAGCTGGACGATGGCAGCGTTAAAGTTGATAACAACAGAGATCAACACACTGAAGATGAGATGAATGTTAGTGCCATACAGGAGGGTGATTATAAAGAAGTAAAGAGAAGCTGTTCGCCAAGAGGAGACTGGAGGTTGCAGGAGTCTGCAGACGAATACAGGAAGAGGAAGAAAGAGGATGCAGACACCTGTGGTCAAACCAGCATCACTGGTGTTAAAGCAATTGGAAAGACCAGCACTAACGCCACTAATGTCGCCTGTGCTGATCTCTCCACCTCTCCTGTCCTTTCTCTGCATAATCCTGCCCCCTCTCTGCTGCCCCTGGGATCCATGGCAACTGGACTACCTTGTCTGGTGGTGGAGGAGGTGGGCGACAGTGAGGAGGTCAGAGTGACTGCAAGGGACAGAGAAGGAGGTGAGGGAGAAATGAGAAACCACTGGCGAGAGCTGGAGGAGCAGGGCAAGGATAGAGGCTCCGCCGTGGCCACCGAAGAGGGGAGGGAGGAGGGAAAGACCAGCACTAACGCCACTAATGTCGCCTGTGCTGATCTCTCCACCTCTCCTGTCCTTTCTCTGCATAATCCTGCCCCCTCTCTGCTGCCCCTGGGATCCATGGCAACTGGACTACCTTGTCTGGTGGTGGAGGAGGTGGGCGACAGTGAGGAGGTCAGAGTGACTGCAAGGGACAGAGAAGGAGGTGAGGGAGAAATGAGAAACCACTGGCGAGAGCTGGAGGAGCAGGACAAGGAGGATAGAGGCTCCGCCGTGGCCACTGAAGAGGGGAGCGAGGAGGAGGAAGACAGGGACGAAGATGAGTTTGGAGAGTTCATGCAGTCGGAGGAAGAGCCAGCATGGATTGAGGGCTTCACCATGTCTGCCTCAGTGCCTTGTGGGAGCAGAGAGCCCAGTGGTGAGTCTCATGCTTGTTAGTTTGTTGTTCCCTGTCACCTTCTATGCCCCAGGCAGCCTTCCCCACTCTTCCTTTCTTCCTCTTTTAGCGTCTCCCTGACTCCTGTGGGAGCTTTAGTGCGTTTGCCTTTCTGTTTGCTGTAGACGTGAGACAGAGGAATTTAACAAAGCTGACACTAAAAGGCTCCCGAAGTAGTGCTGAGTCTTTGAAAGATGTCAGAAATGTACAGAAATGGAGACATAAAGATGTAAGTGATTTCTGAGCTGCTGTGCTGAAGTAACAACAGAGCTCACTCAGGGTGTTAGTGCATTTTTAACCTTTTGTACAGTTTCAGGAATGCACGTACCCACACTCGGTTTTAAAGGGCAACACCAGTGGTTTTGCATGTTTTAGCCCATTTACTTTAATTCACACATACATTATATTATAGTTAATCATCTAAAAATCATGCTGATAGACTTTTTCTGGTTTTTATTAATTTGGGCACAGCATGAAAATCTATTAAGCTGTTCCGTTATCAGTATGAGGCAATGCAGGAGAGACATTATAAATCACACTGCACTTACCAGTTATCTCATCACTGTCATGGATCACATCCAAAGCAAGTTTTTTCATATGGAAATGAATCAAAACAAATGTGTGTCTGAATGGTAGACGGGGAATCAAAGCACAGCAACAAGGCAGCAATGCTACATATGATTTGTTGTCAGAGCTCCTGAAATGTGGTTTCACATTCAGCAGACCTTCATTATTCATGACCTAATAAAGAATAGTCAAAGGAAATGTATTAACCATTTTAAATAATCCTTTATCATTCAGAAGCTCATCAATACTCCGGTTTTATTTCCAACATAAGCAAAGAAACCCACAACTGTTTTCAGATTTTGATTTTAAAAACTAGTTAACTCCTGATTGATGCACACATGTATGCACCTGCATTTTTTAACTGAACCCTGAAGCTTCAAACCAGAGAGAAATATATAGACAAAAACACAAATTACACAAATCTCTAATGTAACGTATGAGGCAACAGCACTAACCATGCGTCACTGTGCTGCCAAACTAGTAAATATTCCTGATAAAATTTAGAAAAACCCAACGTGTTTGACTGTGAAGTAAAGTATATGTGATTTACAGCAAACAGGTATAACATGCACAACTAAATAAGATGCTGAGGCCTGTCTAATTAAGCAGTGTATTAATTACTGGCTGTACAGCTGGACTCTGAACAAGAGCATAATTTAACTGTGTGCAATATAAAATTTGTTGACCAATAGCATCTTTAATCCTATGGTAAATATGTGGAGTTGTCTCTTGCCTTTAAGCACCACATGCCCTTGGAGTGGAAATGAGCCTCTAGTCTGACCTGACCTGGATTCCTAACCGAGCGCTCCCTCTCACTACATGGCATTAATCATTCAGGGTTGGGTTAAGAATGGAGGAGGAGATGAACCAGGCCTCTACGCCCCTGTTAGCAGTAGTTAAAAGGAAAAGTCACATAAACACAGACACACACAAAGACAAGTGAAGCATCTGATTGATACGTCACGCAGCGCTTGGGCAATGTATGAA
>NW_018127951.1:788633-793568 GCF_001952655.1 Monopterus albus
AGATGTTGTAGTGAGATTAAAATCAAACACACAATCTCCCAGTGTCTGACACAGAAGGAAGCTTCTCAGCAACAGCAGGCAACATTCACAGCAGCAACAGGCGGCATGAGACACATTCACTCATGTGTTTCCTTGGAACAAGGTGATTAATGTCATGATAAAGCCAACTTGCCTCATGTTACTGCTGAAAAAGCCCAGGTTTCTGCTACCAGTGTGAAATTGTAACCACAGGCTGGAGGCACACAGCACGTCTGAAGTACTGAAGTGTTTAGGGGATCTTGATACAAGGGCATTTGACTTTGGCTCCTGCTGATTTCAGCTGTACTCTTCTAAAATGTTTCTCAGAGTGTGTTTTAGTTTTATAATGACAGGACATAAAAAGTCAACTCCCAGTGCAGCACAGGTTTGTTCTGCTGTCCATCCAAGTCGTCTGAATGAGGGCAAAGCCGACTAGAGACATGGCAGTTATTCACAGCACACACCACAACACTACAGGGACGTGAACATCAGATGCCCTACATTGTACTGACCGTGTGTGTGTGTGTGTGTGTGTGTTTGAGAGAAACCATGGGAAGCACCGAGGAGTCGGCCCACTGGACACCAGGCTGGACGGACAGCTCGTTCCGCCAGTCAGACGACACCTGGGCAGCCTTTCCTCAGGATTGGTCAGATGAGAGTCAAGATGTGGGACAGTGGTGGCAAACCAGCGCTGTAGAAGAGAGGAGAGACAGACCCTCGGCCAATCCGAATCTGGTAGGTTGTATTTTAGTGCTCAGAGTCTTGAACCATAAAGTAGTTCAGTAAAGTAGCATCAGCATCAAGTTGGACGTTTATTTGTCTCATTTTCTGTACAGTAATATTAACCTGTGGTGTTAAGGGCATACGAGGAGCTGCCTGCTCCTCAAGTGGAATCATGTGTACACGCTCTAATGAACCAAGTGAACAGATTAATAAAACATGCTCAAGAATTAATAAACCAAGTGCTCAGTCTACTAACCCATGGATTTTGACTTCAGGTATTTTTAGCCAATGTAGCAGCACGGCTCTAGAGGGCAGTGTCAGTCGGTTGGTCCACTTTAGACCAGACTGAAAACATGGACGGACCATGAGACAGTGGGCCCCTGGGCACAGATGAGTAAAAGGCCCCCCTTTCTCCTTTTCTCCTACACTTCCAGGAAAAAAACTGAGAAACCATGTGATTTGTAGTCAGCTTGTGTCTTCTTGTGGCTCTTGCTAGTTTGTGTGTAGCCAGTTAGCACGTATTTTCCTTTGCTTTCCTAGGGGTCTTTTCTGTCTGTAGTCATTCTGTGTCTCTTTGTAGTTGTTTTGCATCTATTTTTTATATTTTGTGTCATTTTGTAGTCATTTGACTGACTTTCCAACAGAAAGGTTAACAGTCCTTTCACAGTTCTGTGGCCTAGGGGCTCCCTGACTCCTTGGGCCCCCGGGCCTGTGGCTGGTAGGCCCTTTGAGTGATCCACCCATGACTGAAATATCTCAACAACAACTGCATATATTGGCACAACAGCTTGTGAAGACCTTAATGGTTCCCTGGTTATGTACCCTAATAAGTTTGATGAGTGACTTTTCCTTCAGCTTCACCATGAGCTTGACATTTGTGGAGTGAAATGTCTGGTTGCCATTCATGTTCATGTGCTGAAGTTTTACCTCTTCCTTTAATGAGAACATCAGGTCAATATGTTAATAAGGAGACCAAGCTGGACAGACAACCGAATGGCCAGTGCTTTAGTTTACGATCAAATAAAAGTAATGACATTCATGTCAGTCTCAGCTATGCTTTAATTGGTGTGCTAATTAGCAAACATTAGCATGCTAACAGTAAACAAAAATGAGGATCGTGCCAAATATCACAGCTGAAACACATCTGCTTGTTAGCATTGTCACTGTGAGCAGCCATATAACCCCCTCCGTGGGTTCCATATGTCTGGGAAGGGCTTCACTTTTTTGGGTGGACCAGCTTTACTGTACCCTGCTTCCTCCTCCTCTTCTTCTTCTACATCAGCTGTTCATGTCCTACAATTCCCACAGTTACTTGTAAAGTTCTTCAGACAAGACCTGATGGATGCCTACAGTAGATGACATCTGAGCATAGTGGTGGGTAGTTTGAGCTTCACTGCTTCGTGCTCTGTTGAGGCTACCATTGATTTATTGCTGTTGAAAAGCCCTTGCTCTTCATTTAGTCTGACATTGAAAATTGACTTTTATTATTGATGTTTTAGAAATAATTCATTTTTTCTGTTGTAGCTGTAGATTTTTTTTTTTTCAAAACTGTCAAAGAACTTACAAACCACCAAATCACTATTACCCCTGTATTTTAAGTAATGAATCTTTTATGTTTAAATTGTATTGTTTTAGCTTAAACATAACTTTAAAATAACAGTTTTAGCACCAAATTGCTCATAATGTTTGGCTTTAACTCCCCCAGTGTTCACAAAAAGCTTCACCCCTCAGGCTCAGTGTGAGTCTGTTATTTTAAGTATGAGTCAAGCCAAATTGTTTGCAATTATAGATATTGATAGTTAGATAGAAAATTGAAAATCCCAAAGTGCCAGTGGCACCTGCAGATCCCCAGGCTCCCAAACCTAGTCAAAGTGGAAAGTGTATTAAAGTAAAGGTTGTTCTAAGCCTGCTTCAAACAGGCATGTCTCAGACATAGCAGTGATGCCAATATATTGGGGTAAACATGGTGTCATCCACATAAACACCGTGTCCTCTCCTCCCTTCACATCCAGCTGGGGGCTGAAATGGATTTGTTAACACAAGACTGACTGCAGGCTCCCAGAGTAGATAAGCAACAGCAGTTAACAGTACGCAGAATATTTCTCTGTATATACGATAAAATGACTGTGGTTCAGTGGGTAGAGCAGTCGTCTCCCATCCGGAGGGTTAGGTTTGAATCACGGTGCCTGCAGTCCACATGTTGAAGTATCCTTGGCTAAGACACTGAACCCCCAAGTTGCTCCCTGATGGTTAGAGCCATCGGTGTAAGTTGGCGCCGCAGATGGCTGCCTCGGTTCTGTATTGGAAACAGATTCCTTGTGTGTAACATACTTGGCCAAATAAAGGTGATTATTATTAAAACCAGGACGGTTATGACCCTAGGGCTCACACAACATTATTCTAGATGTGTCTAGAACAAGCTGGACATTAATGATCGCAGCTAACAACTAAACTGAGGCATCATTTAATCCATGCCCACTTGAAGCCGCTTCTTTTGATTAGTACTATTAGGCTAAATCTGTTTTGCACAGCACCATGAATAGTCTGACTGTAACTCACAATGACATCTAAAGCCTCATTAGAGAGAGATTGATTTCTCTGAGGAAGACGCGGTGGTTTCATTACTACCTGCACTATTGGGTGATTCTAGGTGTGCCAGGAACACCTTGGGATTTTTTTTCCACTAAGAATTACAGCCCCAGTTACCTACTCTTTCTCAGCGAACCCACTGGTCCTGCTGTAATTTAAGTCCAGTCTGCAGTGAAGCTTTGCAGTGTATCTCAGCTGTGTTCCTTGTTACTGAGATGTGTGTAAGAAAGTGCAGCATGTAAGAATATGCAGCTAAGAAAAAAGTAAAAGTCCAAACAGGAGGCTCTGTTTTCTTGATCATTATGTTTTTACAAATTCAGAAATTGGAAAGCAAGAAAGCAGAGAGCTCATATTGTTACCTCTACTGAAACTGTGCAGGGGTGGTGGTGTCCGTGAGACACCGGTAACCCTCAGCAGCACGTTAGCATGGTAGTTAGCATTCAGCTCAACGCCCTGCTGTAGACCCACAGCCTCACCAAGCCACTAGCATGGCTGTAGACTCCTATACATGTTAATCAGCACCTTGGGATGATTGTTCCAAAAACACTTGCTTCCAGGTCTGCTAAAACATTTAACAATTTCTTTATTTAAAACAAACAAATAGACCCCAAACTATAACCTCCTGTTTTCAGTTTTCAGCACCATTAGCATGGAAACACATCTCAACCTGACGTAGCCCTGGAGTGTTCAGATTTAAAATGAGTCAGTATACAAGTCCAAATGTCTCATTTCTAGCTCACATTAGGTCTGAGCTCGCTGAGTCGCCACTACAGGAAATGTAGTGAAACGATGCAGCTTTGGCCGAAGCTGCTGTAAAGGAGAGTGCTGGGTTTTTAATGAGTTGTTCTAGATGCTTATAGTGCCATGAAAATGATCTCAACCATACGAGATGAACTAAAGAGAGCTAGAAAAGCTTATGGATTCATCATGTTGGCATGTTTACTTATTATTTTTTCAGTCATCATTTGAGAGATAAGCTCCATTGAAATGCTCAGAAGGAAAAATAAAAAACTGTGGGAATCTGGAGACTCATAACTGATGAGGCCTTTGTCTCTCCTGCAGGCAGCCGTCTTTGCTGAAGCCTTCCCCTCTCTGCCTGGTGACACCTGTGACCTCGATACTGTTCCCACCCTGAGCCAGCTCCTCACGGGCAGAGTCAGCCAGGACCAGGGGTAGGTAAACCGACTTGGGAGCGCCCACTGTGCGTCCATTAACATAAATATTAGGGTACAGAAAAAGCTCCATTCTTTCCTCCTGGTAGCTTGTAGTTACCGTAAATCTGACATGACACAAACAAAGCAACAGTACTTTTATTTTAACAGCTTTTAGATACTTTTAGGTTATAAGCTGTTTCTGAACTTGTTTAAAAAAAACCTAGCATCTGAATCTTAGAACCTTTAAATTAATCAACCATCAAACTGGTTCCTGTGGAAATGGAGCAGTGTTCATTTAATGGTATAAAACAATAAATGGAAATAATAATAATTATCTGAAGTTCAGGAGTGGGACCTCACCTGAACTGCACCCCCTCCTATTTAAACTCTCCGTCCCTGCATACGTCCATTTTTACCCATCCAAGTTTTCCCTAACTTATTCCTCTACTTT
>NW_018127951.1:793614-808961 GCF_001952655.1 Monopterus albus
AACAGCGTGGACCCACTGAGCAGGACATAAACATACATTCTTCCCTTCATCACATCCATACTTAGTGAGCAGGCCCCTGCTAGTGAAAGTGTTTCACCAATATGCAACATTACTGATGCATGATTACTGCCTAGTACATCTATGTACCTGTGTCTCATACATATAAAATAGTTCACCAGTTTTCCCCTCTGGGTTTTGCTTTTAGTGTTTGAGATGCCAGTCCACAGAGTCACAGCAAATGAATTGTTTTTAATTGGATTTATTGAACATTCAGCATGTATGTTGTTTAGTGGAGAATCAGAACCAAAACAGTGAATTTTAAATAAGATAATCTTTTAATGTTTACTGTAAAATCTATGTTGGAGTCAAGGTGGTTGTGTGGAGATAAACTGTGGCACCAAGTGGTGAATGTGGTGAACTGCGAGTTGTGCATGAGTTGTGGTTGTGTAATCTGTTTTAGACATACCTTGCACTTTAAAATACTGAGACTTGTTTACTGGAGCATTTACCATGATTCATCATTGTTAGAGTCATAAACAAAATAATTAAGAAACAGCTCACCAACACATTTTACTCCAGCCAGTGACATGACATGGATGTTGTACTGTAGCTGTGAAATAAAGTCTTTAAACTGTCTTCACTCTGAGAGGATCTGACCATTTAGGTTTCAGTTTTCTTAAGGCAAATAGTTGTCTAGTACAGAATTTTTAACAACATGAAGACAAGCCAACCCCCCTCATCAAACCACTGTTTCCTCTGCGTGTTTGTGTTCGATCCTGCAGGCTGTTGGACAGTTTCCATGACTTGAACAAAATGATTGGCCAGAGTTACAAAAGAGCCAATGACGTGTCTCGCAACCTGCTGCTGAAGACGTTGCACCCGCAGCGACCGCACACTGTGAGTAAACACTGGCTTCATTCACACTGACTGACATGGAAATGACTGTGCGGCAGTTTCTAGTATTTCATTGTTCAGCGTTTTGAGGGAAAACACTCATTTTACAGTAAATGCTCTCTCTCTTTACACACACACTCTCCATACACATGAATTAACCCGGGGTATTAAGTGTTGTGTAGCTTGAATTTGTTGATGCAGCCTTAACATCACCTAACATGAACTGATAGTTGTTTGACTTGGTCTTGAAAACTGCAGGTCTATTCAAATCGTGCAGCCGCTGTTATATGCAAAACACACATGTGGACACTCACTAAACGGTCCCACAGCTGAACCACACCATGTCAGAAGGAACAGAGCATCTGCAAAATGTACAGATGTGTGGTTTTATCTTGAGACTTTTGTAACAATTACTTCCTACACACTTGCACGGAAGTGACAGCTGATCTTTTTTAACAGCTAAGCCAAAGGAGACGCTTCTGTGGGAGAGTCAGAGCTGCTTGTACTGTAGCTGGTTAATATGTCCGTGGACAGAAACACTGTGTGTAATGTTACATTTGTATTACTTTATCTGTGAATCCTTCATTTTCTTTAGCTTCTTATTAATCCTGAGTTTGGCGAAGGTCTCCTTTTAATCAGTTAAACCAAGTTCTTTGTGTAACTGTGATGTCCTGGTGATGACATTCTCCATGTTATATAATTAATGTTTTAATTTTAATTACTTTTATTGGCAAAGTATGTTACACACACACAAGGGATACAGAACCGCGGCAGCCATCTGCAGCGCCAACTCACACACACCGATGGCGGCGCTGTCCCTGCAGGGCGCTGCTCTGGCCATCAGGAGCAACTTGGGGTTCAGTGTCTTGCCCAAGGACACTGAGATGTGGACTGGGGAGAACGGGAATCAAAACAGCGATCTTCCAGTTAGGGTACAACCGCATTGCCTTCTGAGCCACAACTGTCCCAAATTTCCCCTAGGGCGAAATAAAGTATCTATCAGTTAATTTTCTGTCAACCAGCTACTCAACGAATCAACAAATCACTTCAGCGCTCATGGTGTACGCTGCTGGGTTGTGTTGCTGATTCAGTGTTTAGCCATCGGATTTAACACCCGCATCACTGTTTTGTTATCTTTGCAGGAAAGCAGACTTGCTCCCTGGACAGCCAATCCCCGTCTCTCCCCTGGCCTCCCCTTGGCCAATCAGCACGCTCAGAATGCTGCCGCTAAGCGACGCCTGTCGTACGACTGCAACAGAAACATCATGGAGTAACTCAGCTGGCTCCAGTTGGACTGTGATTCATGGGCCAAAGAGCTGCAGCAGGGCCGGACACTTGGGCCACACGAGGACTATCTGCAGGTCGGACGTTGACCGACCCTGTGACTCTTTGCGCCCCTGCTTATTTAAGTCTGAACTGGTGAGAGGACATAACCTAGTCGAAAACAGAGCAGTTCTCTCCATGTGTAGAAGTCGTCTCCTCCAGCTCCTGTTGATGAATACTGGGGGAGTGTTTCCATTAACGTGCCACTTTGTGCACTATCACCTCCCATTTTGAGTTTCCTAGTACCAGCAGGCTGTCAGAAATCGATCGGAGCGTGATGACCCGCAGTTACAAGGTGCTCGCCACTGCGTCGGAGCAAGAATCAAGTCCACCTTGATATTTTCCTTTCTGCCATATTATCTGTTATCAATTTTAGTTGTACTTGAATAGAAATATTTCTCTGCTGTTTAGGTAGAATTTGTCTCACTAGTAAAATCACTGAGTTAAATTTCAATGGGTTGAGCCAAAAAATAGACTTGCAAGGAAAAAGTCAGAAATGAACTTAAAATAAATTTCACATCATTTCTGCATTCATCTACAACCATGACACAGGCTGTTGGGTGCTCATCATGCTGGGTGACTAGCTTCTCTATACTGATATAGGTGAATATGGCTAGTTTGAAGTTTTGCGGATATATTTTCTTCCACTTCTTCTGTTATTCTTTGCAAAAAATGTTTCTTATATTAAAGTTAATTATCCCTGAAGGGCAGTTTGTCTTAACAGCCACATTAATTCACCCATGGTAAATGGTCCAATACTTGTACAGCACCTCTCACATTCACACACCGTGACATCACAGGGAGCAACAGTGTCTTGCTCAAGGACACTTTGACTGGATAAGCCGGGAATCAAACCACTAACTTTCCACTTAGGAGACGACCATCTCTACCTCCTGAGCCACAGCCGCCCCGACAGTACACAATAAACACTGAAATACACGAATCAAAAAGCAGAACATTGCATGGTACTATTTAAAATTCCAGTAGCGGCAGGAACAAAAGTTCTTAAATCTATTTGCCCTGCATTGGGGTCGAGCATCTGCGACCAGAAGGCAGCAGTTTATTCTCAGCAAAAGGGGGGAGGACTGCCTGTGGCGATGATATAAGAGACAAAATTTGTGCCAGCAATTTTACTGCACAATCTCATGATATGTTCTGACCTTCTCCTGTTTTTCAGAGTAAGTGTCCCAAACCAGGAAATAGAAAAGGTTAAAGTTGCCTTGATGAAACAAGAATAAAACATTTCGATACAAAGGAAGTATCGATATTAAAACTTCTGAGCTTAACTTACTAACTGATTCATCCAGTGAGATTATCTCTGCGCTCCTGTCATGGAAGCAAAGGGCTTCTGTCATCAAATCATTTGATTCAGAAAATGCCAGTGTTACTGATCTGATCTAAAGCTAAAGCTCCAACCTGCCTCCCAGAGGTTATGTTTTGGTTTTTTTAGAGAGGAAGAGGCCGAGCGCTCCTCGTTTCCTGTGGCTTCAGTAACATGGTGGTTTGACCCTTGTAGCGGCTGGTGATCTTGATTCAGACTTTGCTGGAACAGTTTCTCCCTCCTCAGTTTTCCATAAAGTGTGTAAGTCTGAGACCTCACAGACTCAGGTGCACGTTAAGGCTCACTTTCCTCCCTTTCTTGTTATTGAAGATTGAAGTAACAGAAGATGCTGTGATCACACTGGAGAGCTAAGTAAAGCTTTTCTTGGCAAAGTGGTGCATGTACTTTTCTAGTGTATTAGCTACAGAAAAGCCAGTGATGGGAATGAACTTCAAGTTGTTCCTCAGAGAAACATGTTTGTCTTCCAGTTAGTGCCAACAGGAACACCACTGAAAGTGCCACTGTCTACACGGTTACAGCAGCATCACAGACACATTCAGGAGGAGATGTCGCCTCTTGTTGTCAAACACATTGAAGTGGACTCAAACATAATTCTGGCATGTAATTTTTTTTTTCTGTCTGGCTTCCTGTCGGCCTCTTCTTCAGTACACTATATGAATGCAACACTGTTTTAAGTTGAGTCCACTTCATGGGCAAAACTTGAATCTAGCTGCCAATCAAAACATTATGTTGAGACTATTGTTCACGTTGTGACCATGTCCGTGATGCACTGGACATATTTGAGTTAGACATATTATCACATCAGAAAGTTATTTTGCTCTGTGTTGTATATTTCTCTTGTTGACTCAAAGTCAGAAACAATTCTGTGTGTGTCTGCCATTTGTACAAACTGCTGATTCCTGAAAAACATGAATATGTTCTGATTTGTTCAAATGAGGAAGGAGTTGTCGCCTTGTTAACAGACATAAATAAAATGATAGTGTGTGATGGCGGTGCTTCCTCGTGATGTTCAAGTGGAGATTTCCACTGTCCGACAAACAGGCCAAGCCATAACCACCACAAAATGAGCTATTTGAGCCTTTTGCCTGAAATGAGAACATTTTGGAATCAAATAAATAAAATGACTTGTCTTCCCAACTAGATCTGGCTTTTTTTGAGATGAAGGGATCTGGCTTACTTGTCATTTATCTGAGGTTGTATTGATTCCTTTAGCTGTTTGGAGAGGATTGATTTGAGTGACCAATAACTCTTTCAACACACACATGGTCATGAGATGATTGTATTAAGATAGACTTGAAGTCATGAGATGATTGTATTAAGATAGACTCGAACAAACAGTTTTATCTGGTTGTTACGTTTTTGTAGGCTAAAGTCCAACCCAATCAACACTTAAAGGTGAGCTGTCTTTTTCATGACAAATCATTCTGTTTCATGTTGCTCTGTTTTATTGCTTGTGTAAAGTCTTGTACGTTATTTATTTACTTCCTTCATATTATTTATTATCTTCATTGCTGTGTAGCACTTTGGGTCAACTTTGTTGTTTTTAAATGTGCTTATAAATAAATTGACCTGACTTGTGTTTATGTAGCTGATGTAAAACGTCAGTCGACTGTTAGTGTCGGGTTTACTGGCCTCTAACTGTAGCTCATCTTCTTCACATCCAGAAAAACTGCTGTTTCTCTAAAATAGACACAGCACAACAAATCCCACATTTATACTCAATAAACATTAAAACACTTAGTGCTGTGCTTCATGTAACTTACAGTCTCCTTGCACTGATGATGGGGCCACGAGGTGTCGCCAAGATGCATAAATCACCACTTATGGATTAGTATTTGTTTCCATTTGATTTTTGGCCCCTGGTTCAGACTTTCAGTGTCCTGTTCCTTTTTGGCTTTGATTCTGGAGCTCAGGGCTCTGTGTACTGGAGGATTAGGATCCTGCTGGACACTGAGACACCACACTCCACCTCTACCACACAAACAACACCTCTGTTGCCCTTGTTTGAGCAGAAAACTGGTCAGTGGCTTTAGATATTTTCCAAGTTGTACTTTAGGCTCAGCAAAGTAGGCACATTAAGTCCCACCAGGTAGTAGAAACAAGTATCAATAAAAACAAAACAAAAAAAGCCAGTATCTGCATGTAGGAAGTGGCCCTATCATCTGTCCTCAGTGAGCTCTCTGTGAGAGTCGGAGCAGCTTCATGCCTACTGCACCATTATAACAGAGCCATATGCAGCAGACTGCTCTCACCTCCCTATTTACACAGCCTGAGTCAGCCAGTCTTTTACATTAACAGCACAAACAAGACAACGATTACTTCCTGCAGAAACTAACAGAGCATGGTGAGGGTGTGTTATTGCACCTGGCAACCTCTGTCTAAGAAGACCAGTGCCAGGTTACAGCTGGAAGGTTCAGTCAGATCTGAGCGTTAATCAGCTTGACATAATGAATAGTTCAGCATTTTGGGAAGTACACTTAATCATGTTCTTGCCAACAGTTGGATTAGTAGATTACCAGCACACCTGTGTTTGCCAAAAGACCTTCACACTTAGGTCTTGAGAGTTTGCTGAAGTGTTGGTGGGCAGATATTGTCACGCTGGTGCACAGCCTGGCTAGATGCTTCTCCTGCTCTAACGACCTGTAAGCTAATTTACCAACATGGCTAAAAGTCATCATCCTGTGTAAACGTTGTCAACACGTGGTCCAGCCTAAATAAGGAGGAGCAGTGAGGTGCCAGGTGCTCAAGCTCTGGGGAGGGACATATCCACTCAGTGGACACCAGACAATCAAGTCAGAACCTCAGAACAACACTAACAAAATTACAAAGTGCTTTACAATAATAGTGAACGCCTTTGTCAAACACTTCCCAACTTATCTTAGAACTGTAAAAACAAAAAATGGTTTTCTGATTGTGTCACTAAATAACGCACCTTGAGACTTCGCCGGGATCTGAACACACCCTGCCGTTTCTGCTGTGGGAGGAGGGTGTCTGACAAGGAGGGGTTCAAATTCGATTAGGACGGCCCCTAAAAGTTCTTATACAGAGGAAGAGAAAGGAAGACGGCGGCAGCGGCTCCGTTCAGCAGCCCTACTGATGTTTATCCATGAATAAAACAAGCCATGCCTTGTGTGGACAAGTCGTTCCTGTTGCTTACAGGTGTAGTAGTGTTTTATTTCATCTATCTGCTGTTCGGAGGCCTGGTTTTCTCCATCATCGAGCGGCCTGTGGAGGATCAGCTGCGACGGGACATGGAAGCCCTGATACAGGACTTTTTGAACCAGAGCTGCGTCAACCAAACGTCCCTCGAACACTTTCTGGTCAAAGTGATGAAGGCCAATGCGTACGGCGTCTCCGTCCTCGGCAACTCCTCCCCCACTTCGAACTGGGGCTTGGCATCCTCCATGTTCTTCGCCAACACTCTGGTCACCACTATCGGTGAGTTCACATCGAAGTAGGTTTTTGGCGAGACGTGGCACGGTGGCGTTTTTACGCATGACGCAAGAACATCATTAAGTGCTCAAGCACGTTTTAACCACGTCTTCCTAATAAGTGGATGTTTGTTAGAAATGACTGTGCTGGTTTAGAGCGTTTAACCAGGTGCAGTATGAACAGTCCCAGATGTTGGTGAGTGATCCATCTCACGCTGTAACTGAGTGCTTACCTTGGGTTAGAGCTCCAAATATTGGTGGATCTTCACACAGTCACAGGGTATTTACATATGCAAGTATACAGTGCACTATTCTGGTGCGTAAATTCATTATTACAAAAAAAGCTTACTGTATCTTATGGTATGTAAAACTGGGAAGTCCCACAGAGGAAACGGTGCCTCAGAGTTTAAAGTGGCCCTTGACCTTTGCTAATGAAGCTGGGTTTACTCACTGTGAGAAGTACTCAGCCTGTAAAAACACTTGTCTAGTGTCTTCTGTGGCTCTGAATGGTAAAATGCAGAGGGTGATGTCAAGTTGAGCCTGGAGATTTCAGATTTAACAGATCCATATCGGAGAGAAAAAAACATCAGATCATTCTAGTTTAAGCTCAATTAGAGAAGAATTGCTGCAGGACTTTTTCACGATGCAGTGTTGTTGATTTCATCAGTAAGGTGCACGGTACCACAGACCAGGCTTTGAAAGAATGACCTCCCTGATCTGTAGATGTGATTACAGCTGGAGATGTTTTGGATAACAAGGCCTTACAGACATTGATGATTATTGATTTCAGTGCCTGAAGCTGAGCAGCCATGGTTTATGTTTAACTGCCAATAGCTGATTCTCCTAAAGACACTTGAATTCATGTATAACATTTGTATGTGTGTATGTACATGGTTGTAGCGGTACTCCTTAGCCTTTAGTGCCGCTTTACTTAATAGCAAATCATACGATATTTATATGATGTGTCAAATTTCCCCAAGGGGACAATAAAAGTGTACGTCATCTATGTATTTTCTGACGAAACGGGAAGAACAGTGATCCAGTGAGGGCACACTGGTGCAGCGTGTGTGAAACCTTAACTGTAACTGTATAAAAAAGCTTGTCAGAAGGTTGCCGGCTGAACCGGAGCTTTGATACAAGTCTGGTTTAAGAAGAAGAGCTAGAAACATGAAATACATAGATCACATACAGTACAAATGCTGCGTTCAGCTTCTGGAGAGAAGAAACGCATAAAATACAAATGAGTTTTTATGACAGTATCAACAAGCAAAACTTCTCTGTGGCATCAAAATGTTAGAGATGATGTGGTGAAAACTGCTTTATTTAGTCAAATAGAGGTAAAGGATTGCCCTCAAATTATTAGAAAAACTTCAAATCTGGTCTTTGGGTGCATAATTTGTCTGGTAGAATGAAATAAAATCCACTGTAAGAATAACATAGAAGTACTTTGGCTTTGAAACCTTCCACTACATTATGGTTGTGTACATGATGAGAAACAAATTAACGGTTTCAAACCAATGTCTTTAGACGTCTGTGTGAATTGGACCTGGTATTTCTCTTAAATGCAGTGTAATTTTAATGATCAGCATTTAGAAACCAGAGAAAACAGGGCATGCAATATCAATCCTTATGATGTCTGACTAGATTTGAACTTCCTCCAAAAGAGTTCAGACAGATCTGACACACACTGTCAGGGTTCAGCACCAACTACATCACTGTGGTGGCACCGCCCAGTGAAGCTGCTGCAGGCTTCGTCCGCAGGCTGCCGAGCTCGCTAAGCCAGCGAACAGTCACAGGCTGCTGCCAACCACACACTCACGTGGGCACTGAGAAAATACAGGTTCATGCATGAAGCAGAACAGAAGTGGCCTTTGTGTTCAGAACATGTTTGTTTTATGCAGTGCATTCTTTCACACTAGAGCAGGAATTTCCTTATGAGACACTTCCTCAAATGTTTCAATACTTTTTATGCCGGTTCAGAGTATCTGTGCACTCTAACAGTAAATAAACTGCCAGTTCATGATCTAAACATTTGTGTGGAGGTAAAAACAGAAGTGAAAACCCATAAATGTCACAGAATTACTGTGTGCAGGTGTGTACAATAAAGTTGTTCTGCAAAATCAGACTGGGGAAGTTGACGACGAACAGACTGGGAAGTAGTCTGAACATTCCCCTGTAAAGCTGCGAGTTAGCTGAGGCTTCCCTGTCCAGCTGGGGACGTCACTGCACCCCCCGTTTGAAGGCCACGATGTGCTAACCCCTGGACATAGGAACACAGCTTAACCTCTCACTCTATGGTGGCACATTTGAAACCTAGCTTCAGACACTGCTTGAGGTTTTTAGATGGAGATATTCACTCGGTAATCGACTACCATGAACCTGTGAACAGAGTTCCCTGCAGACCTCCCTCACACGTTATTAATTCACGACAGGACCCCATATCTTCCCAGACAATAACAACCTGTAGTTATAGGCTGCTCTCTCCTTATAGTGCCAGATGCTGCTCTACTGAGAACGTTTTAGAAACCAGTGTACTTTGAGGAAGTGTTGAGTTTGGTCTGAAATAAGTCATAAAAGCTGTGACATTGGCCACGTATGACAGTGATTTTAGTGCCCAGTTTTTAGCTGACACTAGTTAACTTCCTAGGAATGGACAGTCAGTTTATGATATATAAGTTGGAATAATTGACTAATTTGTCTAAAGTGTATTGTGATACAGTTCTACTTGCAAATTAAGTCAACAGTCTGGTTTTAATAATCAATCATCACGACTTCACTCTTGAGAGGTTTAACCACATTTAAACATTGTGTTTTACTTTATGTAGTAAACATCATATGCAGCTTTAACCATCACTACAGACAGTTTATAACACTTTATTGTAGCTGAAATAATAATAGATAACAAAGAGAGTTTAAATGTTTAGAAATTCTATATAGATTTAAAGAGAGTTACAGCGTCACAGCAGTAATGCAAAATATCAAAAATGAATTGGTAAGAATTATACATTTAAATGTAAATGATAACTTACCTGTGGAATTATTGCAGTAATAGTGAAGTGAAAAATGAATTCAAGCCAAAGGAAAGCGGGAGAAAAGAGCTGAGAGTAAACAGCATCATGTGGCGTCCGTCTGAGCAGACGTCACTGTAACCTCATTGTACAGCAGTTTAGCTGTTGAGCCTGCACCTGTTCTGACAGAGAACTTTTGTAAAATATCAGTTTAACTGGCGTTAGAGGCTATCACCATCACAGTCACATTTATTTTGCGTTGGGAGAGTGATGAGTCCACACAGCAGCAGTGTTCTGATGGTACCAGCAGGATCATACCACACGTGGCATTTCAGTCCACAAAAACATCCACACACTTCTGTGTGACAAGTCACGAATTTCCAGGTTTAGACTCACCACATTTTTGTTTATCTCTGCTCTTGAATGTCAGTAATGATCAATAATAACCTGCAGGTTGGACTGATTTTGTGAAGTCCTTCTCTTCTCTGGTTCGAATGACTCATCACCCAAATCCAGCCAGTGATTCTGTCGGATGTGGTTTTGTTTTAAAGCCTTTACTTCGACACACCGATTTACTAAAATACTGTATATCCAGCAAGGTCCTGTTGAGATCTGGTATTTTCATTCTCTTAAACGGGTTTAAAATACATTTGACATGGTTACAAAGTAAACACATAAATGTTGTGTTAGCACAACTAGCATCTTAGAAATTTAGTTTCAGGACAAAGGTACAGCTGTGTTTTATTTCTGTACAAACTGCGCCTCCTCCTTGTGCAGCACGGTGATATGACACGGAGTCACTGGTCACTCGTCCCAGTCCTGTCTGGTGGAGACAGATAATCAGGGTTTTCTTTTTCTTCTCCCAGCTTCAGTTCCCTGTTACTACACAGCTGTTGTTTATGTGTTTTTGAACTGAAATGTTATTTGCAGCCCAAATTAGGAGCCAGTTATGTGCCGCTGTTTCCACTGGTGTGACTGGAACAGCTCCTGGGGCACTGCTGACTGACTGTCCTCATGATCAGGCTGGTTTTTATGGTTAAACTATAAATTGTGGGAACTTTGAAGAAATGTTTCACCTTAAGTCTCTAACTTTACAGTCATCCTGATTCAGATGAGACAGACTCCAAATGGATAAAACTGTAAATAGACTCATCTGTGTGTGTGTGTGTGTGTGTGTGTGTGTGTGTGTGTGTGTGTGCGTGTGCACAACTTAGTGTAAATCTTAGAAGACATTTTCCTAATGTCAGGGGGATAAAATACACAATGATGTACTACTACAAAATCTAATAACAATAATAAATATATATGTAAAAATGCACAAAATTCCAGTTGCTTTTTTCTGCCTGTGGCCAAATGTATCACCATTTATCATCTGATGTGTTTTGTCTGTGGTGTCTCGCCTCTTCCTGTATCTCCAGGTTACGGACACAGCACTCCTCTGTCTGACGGTGGGAAGGCCTTCTCCATCTTCTACGCCCTGCTTGGAGTCCCCTTCACCATGCTGGTGCTAGCCATCTGCGTCCAGAGGCTCATGTACCCTCTGGTCCTCACTCCAGTCAGCCTCCTGCAGCGTTCAGGCTTGGATCCTCGGCCGGCCACTGTCGTCCACTTCCTGCTGCTGCTGGTTCTGGCGGTGCTGTTCTTCTTCATGATTCCAGCTGCTATATTCAGCACATTGGAAGAATCCTGGTCATTCCTGGACGGCATCTACTTCTGTTTCATCTCACTGTGCACCATTGGACTTGGGGATTTCATTGCAGGGTCGCAGGAAAACCAGAAGGAAAGAAATCTGTATCAGATCTCTGTCATGAGTGAGTATAGATAGCTGTTACTATGCTCCCTGTAGGTCAGTGTCCAGTCACCTAACTTTGCTGCACCAGACGTTACTTTTTATGGCTAAGTATAGTAACATCAGGCTCGAGCCCAGAACAACCATACTGTAAAAACATCCTTTTACATCCCATTCCATTAAAACTGGAAGGTTAAAAGATGAATTGGTACATCAGTAGAGTCTGTTTACTAACAGTCCATTTACAGTCCATTTAACTGTTTAGTAACTCCTAATATTGTATCATTTATTATTTCATAGAACTAAGGGTTTAATTTACTTTTTACACAGATTTCAAATGTGCAGCCCTCTCTGAGTCCATTCCCCAGCCTGGCCACCCCGTCCAAACTTAACTAAATGTGTCCCTGCCTGGCACGTTGGCCTCTGATGTCTGACGTCTGAATATCTGTACAGTCACTCACTTCCTCTGTCAAGGCTCGGCCATTTGCAGTGTACTGTTGTTGTGATAAGAAGGTGTTGTCACATCATGATTTATGACACAATGTTCACATCAGTGCCTGTTTATTGGGCTTGAACTCAGGTCTAACAAATGGACTTTAAACATACACCTGTGTTTTTAGTTAACACAGATGAATTAGTACTCTCTGACAAATGAAATGTATTATAGATAAATGCCAGATTCATCACCTCTCACTTAGATGACCTTCCCAGTTAAAATTCAGTACACACGAATGTGTCAGTCAAGATATCATAAAATAAATAAGTTAAGTATTGAATAAATAGACCTGAGGAAAAGCTCACAGCTACAAATTGCAGCTGTTTGCACTGAGTCAGTAAAATGTACCATCTGTCCTGAACTCGTCCTCTTTTGCTGGGCAGGTTTCATCCTAGCATGTGTACATTAAAGATGCACTGGTAGTGCTGTTGAGGGCTTTATTTCCAAGAAAATTCTGCAAGCCACCTATAAGTAGGGTGGTTTAAAGCAGCTAAGCAAACACCCTGGAGCTAACGTGATAATTACTATACTCAACTTGTGACTAAACCAGCCCATCGGTAACCTAAAGTAACCAAGAAACAATAAACTGAAGCTGCTTTTATTTTCTGCAAGAAAATAAAAAGGTTAAAAGATTCCACTCATGAAAAGTCTATGGAACCAGATGATCAGTATAACTGGGATCCCATAAACCTCCTTATCATACATGTTTCTAAAACTTCATTGCACACAGAGGCTTCATAATATTTGCAAATATCTACATTGTTTTCATTGCAACAGTGACTAAGAATGTAACTTAAAAACCCACTGCACTTGTGTCACATGACACATGGTGAGTTTGCTGTGTCCTGTTAGTGTCACAGAGCTGCCGCTGCACATGCCCGAGGTCTGGAAATGAGTCTGACCTTGTGGTGAATCAGCGACATGTGTTTGTCTCTCTGTTGCAGAGACATGATCCTCACATTCTTTATTCAGTAGAAAATAAGAGGAAGTAGTTCTTTTGTTTTAAAATGCTTTCTTGTAACAGAGTGTGTATAAACCGCTGTTTGTCTTGCTGCTCTGACACTTGCAGCCGTGCGTGCTGCCATTATTCTCACTTCTGATGTGTAAAGTCCCACCTCTCCTACTTCTCTTGTCTCAGTTCCACAGTAATGAAATGGCTGCTCTCCAGTGTTATCTGTTAACACTCTGGAAATTGAAGTTGTCTTCTGTGTCAGTTGTGTTACGTTAATCTGATTTTGCTGAGAACTTTGTGAAACAGAAATGAAGTTAACGCATTAGTGGGTTTTGATGGAAGTTTGTTTTATTATAAGAGTCGATGCTGCAGCGCTGACTATAATGTCTTGTTCTGTCTGTCTCTCGTGTGTGTGTGTGTGTGTGTGTGTGTGTGTGTGAGAGAAAGAGAGAGAGAGAGAGAGAGAGAGAGAGAGTCGGCTTAAATAAGGGAACAAATAGCATGGATAGGAATGTTGGTCTGTCAGCTGGTGAGTCCACCACTTTGCTCAACACTTAAATATCTCATTTATCAATATTAGTATAAGCTGATTTTGTCATAACTGTGGTAACACCTCATTCACTCAGTGATTCTTAGCTACATGTAGAAAATAAAAGTGATATCTGCATGCTGGTAAACTCATGATGGCCAGTGTTGGTTATAAAATGTTTAAAATGAAGTATATTGACAACAGGCACGAAGTCACAGCATCAAAGGTCGATGGAGGACAGCTGCAGAAATGTTTGAGGGCTATCAGTGCATGTGATGCAAAGCCCCCGAGCTTGTTGTAATTCCCTCAGCATATTATTGGCCGTACAAATTTCAAGAAAGAAAAACACACAAACTAAAGTTTCAAGGGTTTTCTACAACAGCACATGTTGCTGAAGAGCAAATATTTTAGGAGGTTGGAGTTTGGACAGTCAAAGTCCTCTGAACCTTATCAAGTGCGGTTTTTCACCAGAGTGTTTCACAGGTGGAAGAATAAGAGCAACAGAACATTAAAGATTAAAACTTGTCAGGTTTAAACGGTTTGATTTAAAAGCTGTAATTCATAAGTATCAAACTTTCCTGTTTTGTTCTTTAAATGCAGTTCCAAGCAGATTGTATTAAATATTTTTTAACATCCTAAATTTGACTTCCTGAGACCTGTAGATAGAAAAACACAGTGCACCAGAACTGGTTCATGATAGCGGGTGCTGTCCTGTGCGCCTCGCCTGCAACACTTCCCAAACACCTCCCGCAGTAACGGTATAGCTCAAACTGAGGCTGTAATCGTACGATGCTTTTCTTGAAGTTGGCCTAGTTGTACAGTGAGAGCCTACTGTCTGAGATCTCGGCTGTCTGGCTGTGTGGGGCAGTTTAATCAGTGCACGTGACAGAAGAAGCTTGTGTGTCTTTCCGCTGAGGTAAACAAGTCTCGTAGCAGAAATGACAAATGCTGATTTGGTTTTCAAGTTTCCTCCCTTTGGTGAGATGGATTTACTAAAACTGTTTTCTATCCGGTGTGTGTCAGACTTGGACTTTAATTCCTCGGCTCATTACCGGCCACATGTTCAGAGCTTTGTGCATTCCTAAGCCTGAGTGGAGGAGACTGTTACTAACAGTTAAGTTTATGTCAGTTTGACCTGATGACATATTGGTTTCCTATGCAGCAGTTTTTTTCTCCATGATGAAACATCCATATATAAAGATTTCACGTGTGTGTGTGTGTGTGTGTGTGTGTGTGTGTGTATAAATGTCGCTGGCATAATAAGCTGGTCAAAGGAGGAGATGGAGGCCTCTGACATCAAGACAAGGAAGCTCTTTACAATGCATGGTGGGTTTCACCCCAAATCCAGCATACTGATACTGTACACTAAGTGGAAGGAAGGAGGCCGAGGATTAGTGAGTGTCAGAGCCACTATCCAGGATGAAACAAGATCCATGAATACATCAGGAAGATGGCCCCGAGTGATGACATGCTTAGTGAATACCTCAGGCAGCAGAAACCAGAGGAACAAGGGAAGGAAGAGCAGGAACCCTCATGGAAGGACAAACCTCTGCACGGTATGTACCGCCGTCAAATAGAAGAAG
>NW_018127951.1:809189-825123 GCF_001952655.1 Monopterus albus
ACTGACAAACTGGTAATGGCCAACCAACCGGACATAGTAGTGGTGGACAAACAGAAGAAGAAGGCCGTAGTGATAGATGTAGCAATCCCAAGCGATAGCAACATCAGGAAGAAGGAACACGAGAAGCTTGAGAAATACCAAGGGCTGAAAGAAGAGCTAGAAAAGATGTGGAAGGTGAAGGCACAAATGGTCCCTGTAGTAATAGGAGCACTGGGGCCTGTGACCCCCAAACTGGGAGAGTGGCTCCAACAGATCCCAGGAACAACATCTGAGATCTCTGTCCAGAAGAGTGCAGTCCTAGGAACAGCTAAGATACTGAGCAGGACCCTTAAGCTCTGGTAGAGGACCTGACCTTACCAAAGTGGGGGGGCGAGTGGGGAATTGTGTGTGTATTTAAAATTTCATAATAATTTTGTTTAAGTCATATGATAAGTACCGTAACACTGGACTGAGAAGTATTGTTTCACTGAACACATTTGGCTGAACCAGATCACTGCTGGATGTGGTCAGAGTTTGCGCTCTTCAGCGTGACCAGGTCAGTGCCACTTTGACACAGCTGTGCATGGTTGTCACTCCGTTTCTGGACGGTTACACAAAATAGCACAGGCTGCTTATGTCGACTTGAAACAGTGTAGCATCAGGTACAGGAAACTAAGTACCTTGCGTGCCAGCCGCGCTGTAAGCAGTATAGAGTAGGCTAAATACATAGCTATTTGTGGTTGAATTCAAATGGGACAGGGATCTGCTGGCACCTAAGAAACTTTGATGCAGATTCTCTGTTTGCTCTTCAGCTGATCAAGGTTCATTGTCATGTTTACACTCCAGTTTAATCAGCTTTCCCTGTGCTGTCATTATATCAGCGACACACTGGCACGGCCAAATACAGTGCAGTTTGTTGTACCTGTCACCACACCCAGTGGAAATCGGCACACCCATGGTTCCCAGCGTCGACTTTGTAGCCTGTTCTTCTTCAAACCTGCAAAAGAAATTAGAAATATTTCCAGTTGGTGAAGCTTTTGTTTTGAATCCACAGCTCACCTGGTTGTGCCGCCTTGATCTTTTCTTTTCATTGAATTCCCCTCCGTTGCCAACATTATCTGCAGCCATACAGCCATCCCATACATACTGTATGTGTCAAAGGAGAAAAATATTTGACATTAATTGGAATAATGGAACCAATTTTGGAAATAGGGCAGAAAATGTTACATGATCTCATGGAAGTAGAGACTAGAGTTGTGCTTTTTGCTTTAGCTGTTTGAGGTGGAGGTGTACCATCACCTCCTCAGCCAGGTGGTGCAGCTGTTTTACATTTGAGGAGAATTACTCCTTGCATTTTTCCCCACACCAGAAATGTCAGAAATAGTGAAAAGTCAGCTGTAAGTAATGATGGATTCCCTCTGTTGAATAGTGACCCCTTGTCTCTGCCCCTCCCTCCAGTCTACCTGTTCGTCGGTCTGATGACGATGTGCCTCCTGCTACGCGTCTTCCACAGAATGGCCGACCTGCACGGCCTGACCACCTTTCTCCAGCTGCCACACAGTGAGGGGTCTGACGAGGACATGGACCCCATCGTGGAGAACGAACAAGAAGACCAGGACCCCTCCCACCTGACAGACAAAGCTGCCAACAGGCCCCTGGACCCGGGATCACAGCAGTCATACAACAGCATCAACAAAGGCTGAGCTGAGGGCAGGCACAGAGACTGAAGTTCTACCTCTGGTGATCCTGAAGTCTTGAACCAGTGATAAACCCAGACTGGTGGGCTGAATCTGAATTTTTGTCTTAACTTTTCATTTTGTTGACCCTATTCTCTGTTTAAACACAAGAAGAGAAAGCACAATATGCATGAGGAGTTGAGATGAGAGTTTTGAGATTCAGCTTTTGTGAGTTGAGCAGTTTGTGAGTGGTTATTACACCACTTTCTGCACATATGACAGGACTATCCTAACTTGACTACAGCAACCCTGCTAGGACAAAAACCACAGATGTACCTTTTCCTCAAAACAGGTGTAAGTGCAGCATGTTTGCTGCGCAGGCTCAGCTGGGTTGCACCTGAAGGCTCGAACCGAAAACCGGTGATACTTGGTTTTCTGTTTTCACATTTGTCTTGCAGAATGTTTGTCTTGCTTTTTGTGCCACAGGTTTGGGTTGCTTGTTCAGGACTACTAGATGTTGTCTTTTATATAACTTAGTGCCAGACACAGTTTGTGAAGGTGCTTACCCTTTCAACTTTACAAAAATCTTCCACCTTTTAAACGTATGTTTTTATTTGGATGCATGTCATGACCAAACACTTCAAACTATTGACCAAAACATCCAGTCATATTTATAGTCCTCAGGCTGCTCGTTTAATTGGCTTGTAGGATGTTTGCTTACTTTTGCACCACTAATACATTTTTACCTGCATGAACTATCACAAATGCAATGAAAAGACAAACTTCCTCAAGTAAAGGTCAAATATGAATCTACGCTGAACATTTGAAATATGTGGACATTCATTCATTCACTTTTTTATTTGATCAGATTTCCTGTATTTTTGTTCTTTGTCTCAACACTGCTAACCTCAATGGTGCTGCCCCCTGGTGTCTCCATGTATGAAGTGCAACATGTAACTACACCTCCCTAAAAGTGTTTCACTGTGGTGACTGACGGCAGATTAATCTCAACAGAAAACCAAATGTTGCTTGTCAAACACGACCTGATCTCTTTGATTTAGTGACTGGATTTTATCTGTCAGCAGTAGTGAACATTTGAAATGCACTTTAATGTTCCCAACGGTTCTTTTTGTTTCATCAAAATTGCAGCTGAATGAGGTGGCTAGGATCACCTTATAAAAATAAGGTCTCTCTCTCTGTTTGTTTGTATGTATGTTGTTGTAGTTTAGTAATATTAGTTTAACGTGTATTCAAATTTGGACAGTTGTAATTTTAAAAAAATAAAAGTTTTCCTTGTTTTATGTCCTCATGTTTGTTCTCATAGGCGTCTTCCTCGTCTTGTCCAAAAGTGAAATTTGTATGTGTAGCTTTGATTTTTTTATATTAAGAACTGTGAAATGTACTTGACAGACTTGTAGTATATGAGTTTATGGAAGCTACATAACAACCAGTAAGCACTGGTTAAGCCACTTAAGAAATAAAGCGGGTTATCAGGTGGTTCTAAAGCCTAAAATAAAGTTCCTGAGAACATTCTTGTTCCATTTAGATTTAAACAACATGAGACAAAATGGGTGCTTTTGTTTGTTTTTAGTGTGATGTCACAATGGGCAATCTGGTATGATAACAGGATTGTCTTTTTTGTTAAACTGTGAACATTTCTAGATGACTGAATCAGATGTGACTATGACAACGCACAAATAACCGACATTATCTTTTATTAGAGTGGTAGAGTGGCCTTGAGGGGGAGGAACCGAAACTGTTCTGGTTGGAGACATTTACACTTGCTCACATCACATGCTTTAATGCTCAAGTCCGATCTCTTCATAGGATCTGATCTCTTTGTTGATGCTTCGCATCCGGTTCCAACATGAACAGCGCTGAGCTCCTGTCACACATGTGCAGATTCAACTGAAAGGTGAGTCCTGTGCCGCAACAGTAACAACGTAATTCGTGTGACAGTCAAATTGCACAATTCCCTGAAAAACTGCTCGGTTGCGATGTTCCAGGTTGGCCTGATCAGAAGCTTCTCCATAAATGTCCAGCACATGAAATGTCCTGGTCTCTCCACTGACCCCGTCACTGTTGTTGCTCTCCTCCATGTTTATGTTACCACAGACCAGTACTTTAACTGAAAATAGGCCATTATTAGCTTTTCACATTTTATTAAAAATACAGGTAAACAGACATTTGCCTTCTTTAAAAAAAAAAAAAAGTCTAAATACACTATCTGGGCATTCTGTATAAACATAACTGTTAAAATATATGTGGAGAAAACACAAGTAAATAAAATAACTGCCATGACAGAATATTAATATATCATTAGTGAATTGTCAAATGCTGTATGACATTAAATTACTCATCTTGTTAACAAAATATGCTCTTTATAAATAGTTTGTTACTGCAGCCCAGGTATTCAGAAAGGAACCTTGATCCATAAACAGGATATAAATGTACAAACCCTGACAAACAGGCATCATGTGCATCTCTTAATTTATGTCAGCATTTCTCCTGTCATGCATTTCTGCGGTGCTGACTCAAACGCTCAGTCCAGCTGCTTCGTTTACAGCTAAAACACACGTCCTACATTTCACTTTTAAACACACACCACAAGCTCTGTGACTGAAACTCAGAAATGCATATTAACAAAAGTGCAATACTTCATTTTAAATCAAGCAAAGGTGAAGAACATTATTGAAACAAACAGAACTGACCTACTGAGGAGCACAACTGTTCAGTGGGAAAGGCAATAGCGTGATTAGAGCACAACAGATGCTGCCGTGGAGCAATTGTGACAACTACTGTTTCTATACTGTCACATTCAAATTCACTAGGGTGCTTCATATACAATCACAGTACTGTAAAGGTTATTTCAATTAAAATGCTATCAAATGACCTGAAATACTGAGCTACACTGTGCATGTAGCTGCTACATAAAAAGCACATGTCACTGTGTGTTTCCTGAGCTGCACTCAAACTTTGTCTCTGACAGGAAACAGCTTTTAGTTTCACTCTTTTCAGCCTTCAGATGGTTGAGAGGTATCAGGAGCTGTGCTTCCCCCCCCCACTGAGAAATATTCAGCATGAAGTGGCTTTATTCATGAAATATAACTGTACTGTACCTCTAATCACTGGTTAATGAAAGAAGGACAACTTCCAGATGACAATTATTCACTCTTGAAATAAAAAAATAAAGTTTTAACAGAACAAAATACTGGATATTGTGGATTTTTTCTTCTGGCTAAAAAGCACATTTGCACTGAGCTGCACTTTAGAATGTGACTATATTATTCTGCTGCTAATATACTGTTGTTAATGTGTCTTAAGGTGAAAGCTGCTGGAAGACATTTCACTGTGCTATGCATAATGACAAAGATTCTTGACTCGACTTTTCCTGGGTGCTCCTACTGCTTGAAACCCTGACCTGATCTGTCGGCAACTGACATCGTGCCCCTCCTCACTGAAAAATACAGTATTAAAGAATTTCTTCATGGAAGATCCAACCTGTAAATTTAGTGTTTGAGTTGCTCTCCTTCCTAGTCACAATTTCCCAGAATTCACAAATTTAACACTTGTCTTATAGATTTGACCCATGTGTTGCCAAATGTTCAGTTCACCTTCTGCTTTTTCCTACTCCAGATAATCGAGATGTTCAACGTGAGTGCAGGGTTACTTCAAGCTGTGATACATTTCACAAAGTGTTGGGCAACTTCTCGATTGCTAAATAAGGCCTGATCTCTGCTCAGGTACTTCTTTTTGTTAGTTCCAATTAGCTGAGTCACACTAAAAACTGTTAACAAAATGCTTTTCAGCAGCTCATTATGCACTGACTCGGTTAGTAAAAAGAGCCTTCTCTGGCTTACTACCTACACAGTTCACAGTCTGACTTAGTTTTTGCCAGAAACACAGCTATTCCTCTTGTTAGCCCACACGTGGACTAACAAGCATTCTGTAGCATTCTGTCTTAGACATCAACCAGTTCTACATTTTTAGAACATTCTTTCTACTTACTAAAACCCATAATAATAACATTTTTGAGCAATATAAAAAAAAAAACAACATGGTGAATATTCAACTTTTTTGACAGTCCAGCCCTTTGCCTTAACAATTCAATTTCTTTGTCCACTTAGTGATTTGTCTTCAGGTTACTTCTTCCTGAAGTGGTCCTCTTACAGTGCGATGACGAGGAGGTTTTCAGGACTCCACCAGGATCTCCATCAGGTGCTCCAGCTCAAGTCCTTCTCTCACATGAGTCTGACCAGAGATGGGGGAGGATGGTGGCAAAGAGAGGGGAGGTGAAGAAGACACTGAGGATGACAACGGGCTGAATGAGGAGAAAGAAGGGAGGCACTTCAAATTCTGATTGAGAGAGATGGAGAAGGGGTATGAGGAGGAAGAGGAGGGAAATACAGGTGGCAGGTAGCGAAGGAGGTTATCCCCAGCTGGGTATCCACCTGCGCTGCCTCTAAGCCCGAGCACTCCCATGTCCCTCTCCAGCAGGGACATGTCTATATCCTGGAAGAGTTCATCCACAGCAAGATCACTGAGGAAGCTGGACCTCATCACTTCCATGCTGCTCTCCCGTGTCCTGCATGCATCCTTCTGCTCCCAGCTGCCCCCGAAACCCATGACTTCCTGTTGTATGTATACCACACCCCCCTCAGAGGGCTCCACCAGGTTCTCCAAGGACCTAAGAGGTGTCCGTGGAACTGCCTGAGGGCTCCCATCAATGGTAGAATCCAGTGCAGTCAGAATGGAGGAAATGGCAGCTGAAAGCGAGAAATCAGGATCGGTGGACATCAATCCCCAGTCTTCATCTTCTACACCAAGAACAACATCTGAAACACTGGTATGGCAGCTTGCTGGAGACCTACTAACAGGAGAAGTTGACAAAACCTGTGAACTGCCTCCAAGAGCCGATTGGATATTAGCAACTGTTACTGCAGAGTGATGTTTTGATGCAGTAACTCCGGTGAAAATATTATCCCGCTCTTTTGCCTGGAGCACAGATGAAGAGCTACAAGGAGAATGTGAGGCTTCCCTGTCTACAGACGGTGCCCTGCAAGACTCGTAGTTGATCTGTCGCAGTGTGTTAGCTATCAGAACAGACCGCCGTAGACTGGGTTCAGGTAGCTCCTGGCCACGCTGGTACTTGCTCAAGGAAACTGAGAACACAAACTGCCGCTGGGTCTCCCAGGTGGGGCTGCTCCTGTCTGAAACCTCCATGTCCTCTGGTGAGAGTTTACGCTTCTGCCCCTTCATGATCATCTTTAAACTGCCAAGACAAGAACAAAATGTTAAGTTGACTTGTATTGCAGCTAAAAATCATATGCTGCAAACATTATGTATATGACAAGTTACTCGGGCTTGTCTGTAGTAAAAGAGAGAGATTTTTGTAATTTAACAACTCTCAAACTGCAGAAGAAAAGAATAATATCAAAACACTGATATGACAACACATACAGCTGAATAAATAGTGCTGAAATAATGCAACATTTTGTTTAGTGGAAAATAAGGAGTAATGGGTCTTAAGGATTACAAGAACCTATTTGATTTTGTTTTCATTCATTCGTTTTTAACGTTGTTTTTCTAATTAAATTTAAGACATTACTTTCCAATGCCAGTCATAGGCTGATATTGTACAGTATATTAAGGCAGAAAAGTAAAATTTTAAATGTAAACCCCTTGTAGTAATATATGAATAACAAATGGCTTGAGGTTAAATGTATAAGGTAAAAATAAGGAAAGGCCTGATCCAACACTTAACTGGGACTAAATTATTGTTAAATCTCTTGTAAGTTGAAATGATTTACTGATTTGTCTTACAATTTACAAAGATTTGCAAATAGGTATTTCTTTAGCAAAAGCAGTTAGCTTAAATTAAAAGAACTACATTAACCACATCATCTAGCTATAACGTTAAATATGGGCTGGGGTTGTAACGTTAAGTCTCGTTGCGTAGGAGGGAAATCAAACTTTCTCAACCAAGGTCATTAAGTAACTAACGTAAATTAACTTAAACCAACTCGGAATATTTTGATTAACCAGACGAAAACTAATAACGTAACACTAGCACGTTATCTTTAACAAGTTTGGAAGTACGTTAAGCCGTCTTTAAACAAACCTGTTGAATCACTTCCCGTCTCTGCGATACCGTTGTTTCGTTATTCTGCCTTCTTTTCGACCGCAAAACTGATTTACGTCTTGCTTAAGTGACGCAGAAAAAGGTCTGCTGTTTAAAAAAGGATTTTAAAACAATTAATTCCGACTAAAACTCAAAACGCTGGAGCTTCACGTCACTAACCGTCTAACTCAGCCCGCTCCCGCCTGTGATTTGAGTTTCACGGCAAAGTTTACAGTTGGGGGCTAGTCTAGCCAGAGGCATTATGGGTAATGCAGTCTATACACGTTACATTCCAACAGAGTAATTTCACATCACAAAATCAGCGTTAAATAAACATTAAACTATTAACATGCCACATATTATGATGAAATCGCAATGCATCATATGTAGACCTGTGAATTCACTCCCGCTCTGATTGTTTGCTGCTCGTTATTGTGATTTAGACAGCACTAATTCCTATATGATTACATCACCGACAAAAAAGGTATTCCCATCCCCTTTATGGCTCTGCATACAAAGTACGACCATGTGTGTCTAAAACACTGACACAAGCAATATCAAATTAGATTTTCAGTCTTCTTATGTTTGTTATTATAAGTTACTGTAAAAAAATAGGCTACTAAACTTCCGAGGAGATTTGACCACTGAACTGGTCAGTAAATCAAAACAGTCCGAGAGATGTATAAAAGTAGCCTACACATTTCACCCACGATCTAAATAGCCTACAGTATCGACTGAGCAAAAGACAAAAAAAGTGTACACGTCCACAGGAAAAGTAGCTTTTCGATTTAATAAAATGTGCGGTCTTATTGCAACCAGTCTTTTACCTGAGAACAGCAGTCGGAACCTGTCAGCAGACACAACTTGTAATGCGGCCTAAAACATGTCAAAGTTTACTGTTCCGACCTAAATTCGTCTACGACTTCTCAACAAGAACAACCAGCGAGACAACCTTTCAAAAACTGGTTTAGCTCCTCCTCGGGCTGAGCGCTGGATGGGACGGCAGAGAAACAAAATAGCCTATAAAACTACTTCCTGTAGTCGCTCATGAAATGTTATAATAAAGTATAATATCATTTTGATTTGTAAGGATGAGTATAGGCTAGATTTTTTTTTAGCAGAGATAAACCTGTGCTCATCTTCCCGCTCACTTATTTATGTATTAATCTGGTTATTTTAAAACCGTCTTATCTATATAACGTTTCACACTGATCTACTGATGTAGGATAGTAGGCTACCCCCTACCCATTATATTTAATTCTGTATTTTCAAGCTTTCACTAACACGTGGGGCCCATGACTAAGATTGCTGTGTTTGGGTGTTGTACTCAGCAATAACACGGGGTAGGAACATGTAGTAACTAAACAGGATATAAAACACTGCAGCAGACCTGACTGCGTCTGTGTCCAGCTTTTATTTTTGAGAGCAGAAATTAAATGTCCGGTGTTGTACTGGTTTTCCTTGGCTCTGTCAACGTATTTTTTTTGTCAGAGGGCATGAGAAACAGCTATCTACATGTCACTCATCTGACTGAGAGGGACAGGCTGAGGTGAACTGTACGATACTGCAGGTCAGACAGATGGTTTCCCATTTAGTTTCATAGCAAAATAGGACAAATACATTGAATTGGAACAAAGAGTCACATTTAATTATAGCTACTGCATTACCCACAACATAGTTCAATACCCATAACAGTACTAACCGACATCAGTATGCAGCAACAGAAAAACCTGTATTCATTAAGTTTATGTGAAAAGCCATTCTACCACATATACCATAGTACTTTGCTCAGTTTAAGCAATGGCAGGAAAGGCCAGATTTATGACAATCTGGACAAATGTGATAAAACTAAAGTACGGCGAGCACTTTGCAGACTATCAGTCAGTAGACGGCTGCTGAGCAGTGATGAAAGGCATACTCATCCTTTACTTAGTTGCATTACCACATGTATTTGAGTAAAATATCAGACTATTCACCCTATGCCTACTCTATTAGACTTTTTCCTCTTTTTCTTTTGTAAATCATACATGTAATGTAAATGGCAGTTTGGAAAAATACTATAGAACTTGTTGTGTGAGCCTAGCAACAAATAGCCTGCAGCTCAGTCATAAGAGCACAACCTTTTGTACAAGTCTTTTATTTTCAACAGCAAATAAAAAATGGCCTTCCGTAAATCAGAACAGTAACATTAAGCATCACATAAGAAAATGTTTGATGATGGGAAATAAATTCATCATAAAGTTGTTAATGTAAACAGACAAAACTGATGTAAAGAAACGCAAACAGCTACAGCTGAAGTGGCAGTACAGGTTTGGCATTTGATTTAAAATATCTCCAGTGTTCCAACACTGTATCACAATTGATCACAAAACAGAAGTTAGTAAAAAAAAAAAACAAGCAGTGCAAGCGAAAGCTCCTTAATCATAAACATGGAAGTGAAAATAGGAGAGCATTAGTGGTTTATCAAATGGAACACCTTGTATTTTGTTATGTGTATTTTGATGGGAATAAACAACAGCAATCAGTGACAGGAAGAGATTTACACCCATCACCATCTGAAAGGCCTCAGCAGTGTGTCATTCAGGATTATTTGTACTCTCCGCACACTCCAACCGTCTTGCTGTCCCACTCTGAGGTGGACAAACACTTGACGAAGAAATGTCCCAGGTCGTGTTTAGAGATGGCTCTTCCTTTTAGCATGTTCTCCGTCACCATGTAATGCTCTGTCAGAGGAAGGTCGCCTGGATGGTGAAACACACAGAAACTCACAGTGTAAGAAAACATATTTAATACTCTGTGGTTATTAAAAAAAAACAACCAGCCAAAGATGTGATGCAGAAACATACGTAGCTCACTGTTTTTCCAAATTAAAACATTATTTTTTTGGCATCTTGAGAGTCTCTTGATCGTCTTGTTAGTGTGTGGGCACTTTTTGCACACATGGGACTTGTTGTTTTTGGCCATACGACACCTGACACATTTATTGAAAAGTTGGGAATTAAAAGGCGAACCTTGCAATAATTTTTAAATTAAAATTTTCGATAACAAAAGTCTGGGTATTTTATATAAAAGTACAACTGGGAGTCTATTACTTCCACATTAACTTTTATCAGGTGGCTAGCTGTAGAACTTCTATGGTAGTAATAATTTCTGAAAATTCACTCTTATTTGGAACAAAGCTCTTAGTTTCGACTCCCTACTGACCAGCAATATGAGGAGGCATGACGGCCACATAGTCCAGCCCTGATGTTTTGAGCACAGTGTACATCCTGTCGTGGTCCTCGGTCACAGGAACCAAACGGGGCGGGACTTTGGAGCGATCCCATAGCAGGAAGGCTGGGAGGGAGGAGGAAAGAAGTAGAGGGAAAATGTGTATAGGATGAGTTGTGAGGTGGAGAAAAGGATGCAATTAAGGTAGTGAAGGGAGAGTGAAGGAGAGGACAGCGATGAGGGTCAAAGTAACACAAACACAAAAACCCAAAGACCAACAAATATATTTAGCATCTGAAGTCGACAAAGGCTTGGACAAGACTAAAGAAAACGTGTTTCAAGGAATGTTGTTTACCCAGTTCAGTCACATAACACAGACTTTAATTACCCCTCTTCCTCTGTTACCGATTTCATAGCAGTGTGTTGTACCTGACATGCAGCCAATCACTTTACGGATCCCACGAGCCTTCATGGCTTCTACAATGTTCTTGGTGCCTTCAGACATCATAGTGGTCGGGCCTGATGAGCACAGAGCAGATTTAAGTCTAACACTGCAGAAGGTGGAAAGTATAATATCTAAATATTCCAAAACTGTACTAAAGTTTTGGTGCACTGGTGCTTTAGTAGCACTGTTTGCTCCACTGTATTTCAGAGAGCTAAAACACACACATGAAAACATTATGATTAAAATGGTTTAATGTGTCCATTGTTAGTAAATGGAATATTTAGAAGACCAACCACATTGACACCATTTGAGACAACAGACACCTTATGAGTCTCTTTCAGTAAAATTGAAAGAAAGCATTACTTTGAATGCAGTACAGTTACTATCAATCAAGTACATATCTATTGCAGGAGTGCTACTTTTGATAACATCCTAATAGTTTTACTTTTTGTGAAACCTATCTTGTGTCCATGTTGCTTGGATGTTGTTTTGTATGTAAGTTAATATATTTACAGTTACTACACTGGCTATTTATTGAGTTGTGGAAGTGCTGGCCTAGAAAAATCTATGCACAGCCCCTTTAGTGTCCAGTGATACTGTAGCCATCCACCTTTTTATATACTGATTGTGTCACACTGATGCAGCGTCATGTTGTCAAAGCCTTAGGGTGACCCCTAGTGAACGTTTCACACTATTACACCAAGTGACAGTGATCTTCTCTTATAACATTAGCTTGGCTGCATCTTTGTTGTGTGCCTTACTGAGGTCGTTCCTAGTGCCCAGGATGATGATAACAGCGTCCTGACCCTCCATCGTCTTCTTCACATCCTCTTTATTCAGGACATCACCCACCACCACTCTGGATGCCTTGTGGTCAGCAGGCAGCTTGGCGGGGTCCCGCACCAGCACCGTCACATTGTATCCTGGAGGAAGAAAACATGGTAAAATCAAACCGATTCACAGAGACACAGCAGCAACATAACACCACCAGCTCTGAAATTCTTGCCCCAAAAGCTGAAGCTTTATTAGATCCTGGCAAAGTTCTACAAAGGCAACGATTATACAGTGTGACACTGTGTTTGCCCCTATAATACTTCAATACTATACAAAGAACTACACTTTTAACTTAAGACTCCTTACTTGATGTTAAGTGTATAACTTCTACAGGTAACAGTTTAATACCTGATGTTTTATATGTGACAGTAGTACAGTCATAACCAGTGGTTACTCACATTGTTTACTTAAGTAAAAGTAGTAATACCACAGTGTAAAAATACTCTGTTATGAATAAAAGTCCTAACTTTCAAAATGTTACTTAAGTAATAATACAAAAGTACTGGCATTAAAATATACTTGAAGTACCAAAAGTAAAGGTATTCATTATGCAGAATGGCACATTCCACATTATTGTATATGATATTAAAGGATTCTAATTACTGATCTATTATTGTGTCCATCACTTCAGTGTTACAGCTGGCTAAGGTTAACTACCTGTAGTATTTTACACACTGCTGGATGGCTTGTGAATTTCCCACTGAAGATCAATGAAGACTCATGATTATACTGTGTTGTTTTATTCATCTGATTCTGAAAAGTAACTAAGGTATGAAGTAGCAGAAAATGCTCAAAGTATTCAAAACTTTACCCAAGTACAGTACTTGACTGTACTGTATGTACTTAGTTATTGTCCATGTGTGGTCAGAACCCCAGACGTCCTTTCATCCAGCCACTACAATAAAGGACCAGGGATTACTTTTGGTAAACCACTGATAACCAACAGTTTCACCTGATTGGTTATTGTGCAGTAGCTGCTACATGTGTTGTTGACACCACAGTTCAATACATTCTGAATGGAACTGGATAACAGAGTGTTTAGCAGAAGCTCCTGTAATAACTAGACCAACTACCTGACAGTGATCCCACCCTCCCTGCACGGTTGAGATAGTGAACAGCGTCTGCTATCAGCTCTGTGTGTCACAGCCTGCTGTGACTCAGCACAGTGCTGACCTGTAACGGCCAACATGACTCAGCACTTTGCCTCTTGGTGAGCATGAGGCAAGGAAATGAAAATGCTGCTAAATCACATTGATCATATGACACAATGTGCCTGTGTATGTTAGCTGTGTGAGTGTGTGGGTCTGTCTATAGCATTTTAATTAGTTTGTTTGTTTGTTTGGACTGTCTTTATGGAATTCAGGCCCAAAGTGGAGCAGGATCTGATTCCAATGTGAAATTATAAATACAGCATTAACCAGTAATTCTGACTAAGAAAAAGTTGTGCCTCCAAAATATATTGATAAAATTGATCTGATTTAATTTGCTAAAATCTTCAAAAGCAGTTGCTGGATACATGGTGATGTAACGATGACTACTGTGCTTTCAAAATACATTTACACAGAAAGAAATTTGAAGGAAACAAAGAGCAGTACTGTGGATGTTGTGTGTTAGAAATTGTTCACTTAGCCTAATTTTACAAGGGGCCGATGCCACCTCTCATCCCATTATACTGACCTGCTGCCCACCTCTAAACCCCCAGCACAGAGGACAACTTGACACTGGGTTTTTATATTATTGTTTACCATTTCTATTATTGTAGGGTGAAGCTATTATTAAGGTGACAGACGTACTGACTGAAATATCTGACCTTTACATGACAGGCAACGAGCTCAAGTTTAACCCCATCTTTGACCCTCATGGGTGGACAGATAACTTGATCCAAGACCGTGGCACTGTCGGCTAATAGGAGATAAACTGGAAGGTGAAAACGTCCACACAAACTCCATTTCGATACAAAACGTAGATGTCATGTTACTACAGAAAGCCATTAGGACCGCCAAGGACCCCTGTGTGTCCCTGGGGTCTCAGTTTGACCAGCAAAAAGCAGCCACACAGCTTCTCCATTCCCGTTCCTCACCTGCAGCCACCGCTTGAGGCAGAGTCGCCAGCCCGGTCATTCCCGTGGCTCCAAATATTGCGACGTTTTTAACGGAGTCCGACATTACTTGCAATAATCGATGTCCACGCACAGCAACAGATTATGGGTCAGCGGGAATCCTTTCACTTATCACATCGCATTTGACGTGAGGAAACGCCTCTTTTAGGTGACAGGAGCTTCCGCAGCACAGACTCCTCCTGCCACAGAGTTAAAGGAGCCCTGCTGCTCCTCACACTCCTTTACTTTGGGAAACAAGTCCTCAGACCGCTCACTTAGGAAAAGTCAAGCATTCCAAATCTCATTGGCAGAAAAAAGTTACGCATCAACAGGAAAAATACTGATTATACTGCACACAAAGTATTCCACTCATAGGTAATACTGGAATTTTAGTAGTCTACTGATTCATTACTGCAACTTTATACAACTTAAATGAACTAAGATTTTAATAATCAATTCTTGATCTGACACGTGACTAGTACTTATAGCAGTCAGATGTAGTATATTTTCTTCTGGTTGTAGTGGAGTTTAAGAAACTAACACACATTGGAAATACTCAAGTAAATAACCTCAAAGTTGTATTTGTACTTGAGTAAATGTAATTAGCTGCATTTCATAAGTGTTGGTTTCTACCAGCTCTGATATTCATTTAAAGCTTTTGAAAGTTTGTGACTTATGCTTTTGTTGAAAAGTTGGCCATTCGCTTTAATCAAAATGAGATCCGAAAGGCTCATGTTTAAAATGTTTGAGTTTCTTTCTATATAATGTGAATATACAAGCATAGCTACTGTTAATTCATAAAGGTTTATGCTTGTTGCAAAGAAAGTTTGCCAAGCATGGCTTCAAAGGTGGAATATTTGTCTAGGGCTGGATATCTTATGACTGTTTAATGTTAAAAGAAACCAGATAAATCAAGGTCAGAAACATAACAAAGGGCTTTTGAGCAGCAAATGTGGAGAAAAGGTCAAATCAGTCTAGCCAGGTTATGCCAGGTTGACCATCTTTTGTGCTTCTTATAGGCTATGGCCCCCAGAGTTTCCAGAACAGAGTTTCCTGCTCCCATTAAACACATAGTTTTTCTAAAATGCCTAACTTTATTTTTTCCAAATATCTATTACAATCCCATTTCAATAAGCCTATAATCTTCTTAATTTAATAATCAGGAGCAGTTTGGCTTAAAGTTCAGAATGTAGGTTACCGTTTCCTGTGCACTGCCCTGTAGGCTGCAGGACTGTGGTGAAGCTCCTTTTGGATTGAACTTGTGGCTGAGTTTCTGTTCTATAACGGCCCGTAAACATTCTGTTGTCATGTAAAACACGGCCTCTTGTGGCTTCTTGCTAAAACTGATGACAGCCACCCTCTCCCCCCCTCCCCCCCTCTGTCTCTTTCTCTCTCTCCCTCCCCACCGTCTCTGTCTCTTTCTCTCTCTCCCCTCAGTTTCTTTCTCCCTCTCGCCCCCTCCCTCTCCCCCTTCTCTCCCTCTCTCACCATCTCCCCCCTCTCTCTGTCTCTTTCTCCCTCTCGCCCCCTCCCTCTCCCCCCTCTCCGTCTCTTTCTCCCTCTCTCCCTCG
>NW_018127951.1:825501-857476 GCF_001952655.1 Monopterus albus
TCTCTATCTCTTTCTCCCTCTCTCCCTCTCCCCCCTCTCTCTGTCTCTTTCTCCCTCTCTTCCTCTCTCACCCTTTCTCTCTCCTTCTCTCCCCTCTCCCGCTGTCCCTTTCCCTCTTTCCTCCCCTCCATCTTTTTCTCCCTCTATCTCCCTCTCTCTCCCTCTGTCTCTTTCTCCCTCTCTCCCTCCCCTTCTCTCCCTTTCTCTCCCTCTCCCTCCTTCGCTCTGTCTCCCTCTCTCCCCCCTCTCTTTCTCTCTCTCTCCTTCTCCCCCCTCTCCCTCTATGCCCCCCTCGCCGCACTGATGCTGGCTTTTCTTTCCCGCATCACCAACGGAGAAGAAGAAGAGGAGGCGGAGGAGGAGGAAGGGGAGGTTGTGTCAGGTGGAAACAGGGACCTCTATGGATACCACCATCACCATCCACCGGCTCGACAGTATCTCCCGGCCGGCGGTCACCGACGCACGCAGCGCGCTTGTAATGCTCCGATGTGTTGTATTTCTACGGTACACACTCCCCGGGCTGCTTCGGTAATTACACAGAGAATGAGCTTCCTCCTTTAAGAAGGACTAATCGAGGGAAGACCCTGTTGGAATAAAAGCGGAGCGTCACTCTCCTCCATTGATAAATCGCTCTCCTCATCGATTCAAGCCAACAGCGTCTTGGAGGAGGACAAACCCAAACCTGAGAACTGACACCAAAGCTGAAGGTAAGCCCGATAGAAGGACGACAGGATGATTCTTCTGTCCACGATATGTCGTTTTGTTTTGTCCCTCCCCGTGTGAGAGCAAGCAGTCGAGGTGCATGCTGTTTTTTTCCTTCTTTTGCAGGGACACCGGCCTGCATTTGGGTGCAAGGTACCGCAGTGATCCGGGGGGGAGGGACGCGCTGTGTCATGTCTTTTTTCACCTACATGTGTTACATGATGCATGCCTGACAAAATGTTCTGATGCCTACCAGAGCTGATTGTCCAATTTGAAAGGATAAATGGTTTAAGAAGGAGAACAGTGGCCTAGTGGGCTGTGCTGCTGCATAGTGTACCGGCTCGTTTTAGCCTTCTCTGTCAGCCATAACTTTAAATTACTGATGGTTGCCAGGATTCTGTGGCCTTTCTTCAAACTGTACCAAAAGGCGACAGGAACCACTTCCCAAGTGAGAAAGCTCATGCTGCATATTCCTGCAGGATGTTTGTCTGTGGTCTCATTGTGTGACCTCACATTACTTGGACGTTTCTAGTGCTTGTGGTATCAGTCATACTCCTGAATCCTGGGGTTTTGCTGCTGTGGTAGATTTGTTCAGCTTATTCTTATGCTTCAGTGAGACAAGGCCAGCAGCAGCGTAGCTGGCTTTAGCAACTCAAGGAGCAGCTGCAGAGAAGTGACTTGAACCTCAGTTTTGCACTGAGACTGTCAGTGACTATTGAATATGGTCACTGTTTATGGTAAATATCTCCAACTGCTGTAGTGAGTGCACACGGTGGTGTACGGGTAGCTGTGGGTAAGTTAGTTAACTTTGGTTAGGTGGTGCAAGGTGTGTATGAGCTTGAAGGGGTTGAACAGTAAAGCAAAAAGGAGAATGTGTTGTTTTTAAAGGCACAATGACCAAAAACACCCAATATCATTTTATTCAGTTATTTCATCATGGATAATAGCAAACGGCTAACAGTGCTGCCACTAAGTTAAGTATTTATATACTGTAATACAAAAATGAGTTTCTGTTATATTCAACATTTTGTTTTTGCCTGACATGCAGTTTAGGTTCACAGGTGACTAACCTGCCCCTGGTGTGAATGTGAGTGTGTGTGGTTGTCTGTCTCTATGTGTCAGCCCTGTGATAGACCGGCAACCTGTCCAGGGTGGACCCTGTGTCTCCCCCAGTGCAGGCTGGGATTGGCTCCAGTCCTCTCTGTGGCCTCAGGTATTAGTGTTTATACAGTAGCTAGTGGGTGAATGGACAGATGATGTTACTACATCTGGTGCTAATTAGAGTTTAGTTACTATAGTAACTTTTATCGCGCGTAATGTTATACTACGGGCTGTATACACACTCACATGTATATGACCATGGTATGTTATTGAGCTAAACATTATGAAAGTACACTGATTATTGATGTATCTCACATTACAATATATTGCCCAGCTCTGTTACAGTTCTTTCTGACAGCTTTCTTGTTGTCGTCCCTGTGTTGTCTGGATTATACAGAGACACTGTGGGACACTGATGCTCTCTGCTGCTGGCCTGCTGTTGGACTGCAAGGCTACGGTTTTGATTAAGAATTGTGGTCTTGCCAACTCAAAACTGGGCTTCGGCTGCTGCTCTTGTTTACAGATGTTTCACTCTGCTGAAGTGAAGTGAGGTGCGTGACTCAGTGCAGTGTGTAACGTGTACACCGTGTGAAGTCACAGTGAAGGATCCTGTGTGTGTGCAAAAGAGAGAGAAAGAGCCTCCATCCTTTTTGGAACAGTCTAGGTTTCAGACATTTATGCAAAGTGAAGTCATTCTGGATAAAGTGTAGGATAAATCCTTAGGTTAGGTTCAAGTTAAGGTGGTCTTAGGTTTCCATAAGGGAGCTCGTGCCACCAGACTGGATACAAATGTCCGACAATTTTCAAATATTTGTCAAATTCAATGTGTTATTTAGGCGGCATTTTAATGGCAGCCTCCTTATTTTGTGTGCACAGCTAAACATATTTAGGTGATACACAGATGTATAAATGGCCACACCTCCACTTTATTTGAATGCAACCCAGACCACAGGCTTCATCCTCCTGCTGTGGATGAACTCTGCCCTGCACTTTGTGTGTCTAGTTAAGCAATGTAACATGAAGTCCTGCCAGAGTCCAGCTTTGGCCAAGTTTACATATAACTTGTGGAAAATCTCTCTAGTTACATCACATGGAAAGTGTGAATAGACGATGCCATATCAGTTAGGTAGCAGAGGCTTTGGTGATTGTACTCAAGATGGTGTGATCTCTATGTGATGATGCTGATGAGGACTGCTGTGTGTGCTCAAAAAGGGAGCGTGCACTGAGGGTCTGGTCCTCATGGAACCTGAGAGAAACAGAGGCACAGTGCTGTTACCACTGACTGATTAACACTGGCAGCAGCTGTACCTCTTTCCTTCCTGCTGGTGCACCCTCCTGTCTCTTGTGCTCTTTTAAATGTGTGAACTTAAGATGTAGCTGTGGCACTACAAACTAACTTGTCCATGTTTCATCAACCTTCATCCATATATGTAAAACCCCTCAGTTTTTTACTCACACTACAAAGCCAGATTTTTGACGTCAGATCCTGTCCACAGATAAATGCACGTCCCACTTTGTGATGAATACATCAGACATGATTTAAGTTTATGTTCTATTGTCTGCTTGTTTCGTCTGATCATATTCCTGCACTAGTGATCCAAGAATAGCCCCTTGATTTAGTGGTTAGATGTGGAGACAGACAGACAAAATGAGACAGTCGGGCGTAATCAAAAGATATTGAGGGTGATGTTACGGAGAAGACAGACGCTATGGAGAAACTGGAAGGCTGACATGGAAGAACAGAGGTGAAATCGAGAAAATAAGGGCAAAAGAACACATTTAATGCTATTCCACTTCTTTATTCCAACAGCTTAATATTGACCTCATTCACCACCGTCTTGCTTCATAATCAAACAGTTTCATATATTAGCAACCGTTAGCTTCAGGACTTGTAGTCTTTAGTCACCAAACAGCCTACTGCTGTGGACTGAACTGCTTCACTGCAGCATTTGGGGGTTAAGTGCATGTTTTAAGGGTACCTGATGTTTTGTATCCCATGTACTAAAAAGATTAGCGTACTGTCACTCTTTGGTAGCAATGGACGCATCATGCCAAATGATAATAGCCAACACACAAGTAGTGCAGGCCAGACAGAGAGGCTGGGACGTGAGGACAGAAGGAGTGGGAACGGAGGGAGGGGACAGCTGAAAAAGTGTGAAGGATAATAAAAGTGCAGGGAGGTGGGGTTGATGCTTTCACTCCACCATTGGCTTAACTGTGGTTTATTGTGATTACCAACGGCCACAGCATAGCGGGGGAGGAAGGGCATTAATAAGTCTGAGTGGTTTTTGGGCTGTGACACACCAAGCCGCCAGTCGGCCATCGGCCACTGTCAGGCCGTTGTTGAGCATCTGTCGCCCTCATCTTCCTGGTGTGTTCTGTACAGTTGGCACTTGTTGGACCCTGTCAGTGGTTTTTCAGACAATTTGACATGTTGAATCAGTGTCGGCCATTTTGGCTTCGTCAGTGAGGGAGACCACTCTGACTGGGTTTTTAGCTTAGTGAATCAGTGCACGAGAGAGGAATGGTTTGGGAAAGCCCCTTCAGCTTGTCGCTGCATGATTTCACACATTTACCTTTCTAAATGATGAGTACAGATACTGCCACCTGCTGGCATTTCTGTTGCGCAGGCGCAGAACATAGTTGCTGGTTGGCTGTTGTGCGATGTGTTCAGGTGCCACTTTCTCAACCCGACTGGCCCAGAAAAAGGCAATGTGAGGTGACACAGCAGTCGCCCTCTGTTGCTGCTAGTTCTTTTATGTCGGCTTGGCATGTCTCTGCCCTAAGGGGAGCAACAAATAGCAGTCACCAGGTCTCAGCCCAGTTGAACAGCTATGGGAGATGTTGGAGCAACGTGTTGGACAGCGTCTCCACCACCATCATCAAAACACCACATGAGGGAACATCTGTTGGAGGAATGGTGTTCATCCCTCCAGGAGGGTTCAGAGACCTGGAGAGTCAAGGTGGAGCTGTTCTGGTGTCACATGGTGGCCCAGCACCTCACTGGGACTCTCTGTTGGGCTGTCCATTCATTTGCCCCACATCTGCCTAGACAATAGTGCTAACACTACTAGGCCACTGATTGAATATTAACAAAGTTACAGTCCTAACAGGCACCTGTAGTCATGCTGTGCAAAGGTTTGTTTGTAAGACCGTTATAACATCTCCAGGATACACACCGATGTGTAACAGCTGCAGTCTGTTACAACTGGGGGGTGGGGTTGTGACGACAAAGATGGCCTGTCAGAATATAGAACATTTCATTTTAGAGGCTGTCCTATAAACCACAGTGAGGTTTGGGTTTCAGGTCCACCAGGAGAAAAGCAGAGATGCCTCACGTGATCTAGATTCTGTCCTAAAAGTGAGAAATGAGAAGACATCTCAGTTGCTTAGTGTTCAATGGCACTGAACTCTCAGGCAGCGAGGTGGGTCATGACGACCTTTTCTTTTTTTTTGTGGGTGGATGTTTGAGGTTCTGCTGTCACTTCTCACCCTATTTATCGTCTGTTTTAGGGCTGCAACTAATAGAAAAAAACTGAAGTTTCACACAGTTTCCCAGAGTCCAAGATGATTTGTTTGATTTGTATGTTTTGCCAGATGAACAGTCAAAACCAGGGGTGGCATGGTGGTGCAGTGTTTAGCACTGTAGCCTCACAGCAAGAAGGCTGACCCGGTGCCTTTCTGTGGGTGTGTGTGGTTGTCTGTATCTAAGTGTTAGCCCTGTACCTTTGAGGTACTTTTTCAATTTTCACTGATGGTTACTGTTGCCTGTGTGAAGCTTCTATCTAACATCGAAATTTACTGCTGATATTCTGAAACTTACAGACTTTACTGCTCTGAATGCAGGTAAAATATTTTTGAGCTCATTGTGTGCTCAGTGTTTTTTTTTTTATCTCCATAATCTGAGGTTTCCTTCAGGTTGTGTTCAGTCTCTGGAGGCAAATCACGAAGCATCTCACTGCTGCTGGATAGCCAGGAGTGTGTGCCTGCGTGTGTGATTGTCAGATTTGGTGTCAACTCTCCTGCCTGGAGATGGCTTATTTCTAAACAGCTGAGTCTGATTATTAGAATAAAGGTGATAATACACACACACACACACACACACAGAAACACAGCAGAGCAGGCCTGCCAGCTGTGAGTCTGACTGATTGAAAAGACACCAGGTGGTTGAGGTCAGGATCCAGGCAAGGAGAACGGAGGACACTCACACAAACACACACATTCACATGCGGCAGTTTGACTGATGTGGACCTGGTTTTGTGATACAGCTGTTGTTTCTCCTCTGTAATCCAATAATGAGATTTGATGCATATTTCAGTTTGTTGATGTTGTAATGTTTTACAAGGATAAACTTTCTTACTATAAGTGGGTTTCAATCCAGTTATTGTTTTAACCGAATTAAGAGAAAATTCCCGTGAAAGTGTGTTTTCTGTCCACAGTTATTATGTGAATAGCAGGAGTTGGTTTGTAGAGATAAACAGCTGGTGGCACTAACTTTCCAGTCAGGGGCCATTGTAGAAGAAGGAGGCACAACAAAGTGATGTTATTAAAAGATTCATATGTAATAACGTGAGGAACATCACGCCAAACTGTTTTTACAATTGTTAGTTCATCAGGATAAACAGCCTTTTCCAGTCAGGTGCCTTTAAACGATTGCAGAAAAAGGGGGAACAACAACATGATGTAATTAAAAGAACAGAGGAAAATGTAGAAACCATTTTCCTTTTAGACAGACGCCAAAGTTTCCACCGCAGTCAAGCATAAAATATCTTTTCAGGTTCAGGTTCTTTTATGCACAGATGAAATTAGTGCATGGAAGCCCACCTGAAGCTGTATGTGATGGTGATAATGCACACAGCTGTAGGTTTCTAATACATTCTACTATAGGTGGATTTAGAAAGTTACTCTTCTTGCTCCTCCTTATTCATTTAATGGCACGAACAAACATCTGATGTTCACGTTAATGGTAGTGGATGAAAACGTGCACTGATTCACATTTTCTTTTGCTGATTTTCTCAGTTTGTTTAAAATGTGCCAATGGAAGCATTACAGTTATTTCACAGTCTGCTGACAGCTGGCACTGTACCGTTGTCTTATATTTAAAGAACAACATCATTAAAAATGTCATTCAAACTTTCTTTGTGTTTGCCTCCACCTAATATCTCCGCTTTGTTGAGCAGTGCTTCTGTGTGAAGTGAACGCTTGCTAGCTTTTTAGTTTGTGGATATCGGGCACTGCCTACAGTGAACCAGCTGGTAGCCAGCCTTGATTTTGGCTGTCACACACTCAGAGGGGGAATGCAGGCCAAGGTTTTTGCCACACGGGGATATGGGTGAAAAATGTATAGGGATTTAGGGAGGTTACATGGGGCTAACTCATTTACAGCATCTGAGATCACACCATCAGCTGCCACTCATCTGAGACAAAACGGACCAAGTCTTGCAGGGGATGTTTTCAGTACAACTGCAAGGGAGATGGTGTTTCAGTGATTTAAGAGTTGGTATCAGGAGTTTGTGGCAGTTCCTTATGATCAAAGGAGAAAAGCTTTTTTGTGAGCCACCAGTTTTCCTCCAATATTCAACAATCATGTAAGAAGAAATCTAAATCCGGAGAAGATACCGTAGCAGTTCCACTGAGACAAAATGAACTAAAGCAGAAAAACTAATGTAATCATAAAAAAAAAACACAACCAGTGCATCAGTTTTTTCTACCCCTATATTATTATTTATAATATTATAGAGGCACATGTTGAAGTAAAGAAATGTTCATTGGTTCAAGCTTCTTTTGGCTTTTGAACAGCCGGTAGGATAAAGCATAACATCTGGATATTTCACTTTTATCTGAGGGAAAATTTTGATAAACAGCTGTTTCTGTTTTCTTACATCATACAAATAGAGCAGCTTATTGAGAAAATACTTGGCAGATCAGTCAGTACTGGAAATAATTATTAATGGCAAATCAGTCAAGGTGGATTATTTACCTTCTTGACTGAATGACATGGGGAGAAACGCACCTTTACATTTCTGAAAACAAGCTCACATTTTCATTATATTCATGAAGTTATACTGTACAAATTCAGCTGTTTTGCTGTAGGTTTCTTTTGGGTTCTACTGCATTCATCTACCTGCTTCATCACGTTGTTTTGCTGCTACTCTCTCCAGGGAGATCGGCTAAGTGCATGTGCACAACCCCCCACCCCCTCTCTGTCTTGCAGGGTATGCTGACATTTACTCGATATGGCTATGTTGTTTCCCTGTGGTTTAGGTATAGTGACAACCGTGAGTCTGGACTTCTGTTGCAGTGGAGAAGGAGGGAGAGGCCAGAAAAGGGGCAAGATGAGAGGAAGATAAAGAGACTTACAGCAAAAAGGTTGAGGCAGCAAATTACAGAGACACCCCTAAAAAGACATCCCACTTTCACTTGTAATGTTTTACTTGAAATCCTAATTAATCAGTCACTCACCTAACCATAAAAATCCTTGTTTATTTTGCAAACTGTGCATTTGTCCTACTAATATGTTAGATAGATATTCATTCAGTAGTTTCATGTGTGTGTAAAGCTGGGGATAGGGAGAGATGGGGGAAGGGAAGACACCAAAGGGGTTTGAGAGGTGAAGGGGGCAGAAGGTTTTTCATTCTGTTATCTTATGACGCATTTCAAGGGCCATTTCAGTGGGTTCAGAGAGAGGGTTAAGTCCAACAGGCATCTGAGTCAAAGAAATAAAATCTCAGGAGCTTCAGAAAACAACAGAATTGTGAACGTACGATTGATACGCAGCAGCGTGACATTTCTAAATGATCAGTTTTGTCTTTTGGGCCTAAAAGCAAAGAGGCCACTAAGGATGCAGATTTGATTCCCTCTGGGACCAAACATGCATACAAACGTGCACTCCCTCACTCTAAGCAGCTCTGGAGAAGCACACCAAATGGCATATTTTACGTCCCGTGGGCACATGTGCATCTTACTGAGAGAAACCATAGCATGTGTTTTCCATCCAGAGTGTGTACTGCAAACAAAAATGAGTGAGGAACAGCTATCAACTGATACAGAGTTACACCAGGATGTGCGTCTGTCTACCAGATATCTATCAAACATTTTAGTAAGACAATGCACATTTCACAGAATAAACTAGATTTAATGTTGTGTGCTTATATTGCAGGTTTACATTCAGTTAAACCAGATCTACCAGGATTTTTATGATTATGAGACTGAGTAATTAGGATTTCAAGTAAAACATAAAAGTGTGAATAAGGCATTAATGGTTTCTCTGTAGACCCTACATGTTTTGAATATAAAGTCATTGTGGGCTCAAGGTGTTTTCTACACATTCTTTTGGTGTCACCCCAATTTGTAAACTACAGTGTAGCAGTCATCTGCTACTGACATGCTGTCTAGACAAAAGAATAATTATATATACATGGAGTTTTTTAAAAGTGCACTAGGTGAATGGAATATGAGGGAGCAAATGTAAAATGTTGAAACAGATATATCCTGTAACATAGCTATGTTCCTTTTAGCTATGGTCTGAGAACAGTGTGAGAAAGTGCAGCTCATGCACGATAGCCACCAGGCTTTCCAGCGCACACGTGAGAAAATGCAGCTCATGTGCGATAGCCACCAGGCTTTCCAGCGCACAAGGACGAGGAGTCTGCTGATTTTTATGTGTTGCAATTCAGAATCAGAATCAGCTTTATTGGCCAGGTGTGACGGACACACGAGGAATTTGACTCAGGTACATCGTCTCTCAATGTGCAGATAGTAAACCAGCATAAGGCTGTGTAATATAACAAAATAGCAGTATTAACATCAACAACCAGTGCAAACAATGCAGAATAAGCAGTATAAACAGACAGTAAACAGTACAGACAACAAAGGAATGTTCATTGAAATGAGATAATTAGGGATAAAATTGAGTATTTAAAAACTAGAGACCTCTATGACTCTGTATAATCTGTACAATGTATATTTACAGGTATTGCACTGAGGGTTATTGTCCAGTCATACTGTTGTTGGTTAAGTGTTCATCAGAACGACAGCCTGAGGGAAGAAACTGTCCCTGTGCCTGGTTGTCTTAGTGCACAGTGACCTGTAACACCGTCCAGAGGGGAGGAGTTCAAACAGATTGTGTCCAGGGTGTGAGGGGTCAGCAGTGATCCTCTCTGCCCTCCTTTTGACCCGTGAGGTGTACAGGTCCTCCATGGAGGACAGGCTCACACCGATGACCTTTTCTACAGTCCTGACTGTCTGCTGAATCTGTACTTGTCCTGTTTGGTTGCTGAGCCAAACCAGACAGTGATGGAGGTGCAGAGAACAGACCCGATGATTCCTCTGTAGAACTGTAGAAATTCAGATGGATACCTCAGTCAGAAGCATGCAGTGCTTGAAGCATATTGTTCAGATCTAAAACCTTTTGGTTAGCGTTTTGTTGTTTTGAGCATTTCCATTTCTTATATCTTTTTGTGGTGAAATTTATCATTTTTATTTTCATTTGGTTTTCAGCTGTCAGTGGGAGAGACTTAGAGATAGTACTCTCACTCCCACTGTCTTTTGAATAATCAGAGATATTTTATTTTAAGCTCCTTTGTTGTAAAATGCTCCAATGCCACAGACAGGTGCTGCATTATTCAAGGTGCTTATGAACTCCAGAGTAGTTTTTTTTTTTTTTTGCTGAGTGATAGTATTTGTATGATTTGAACACTAATTAAATTGAGAGTGATGCAGCTGCTGTTTCATATTTTTTCCCATTCAAATCATGAATCTGAATTAGTAAACGTTTGTGTCTAAATAGGGGTTATAGGGTGTCTAATGAGTTGTGCGAAGTCAGTGAGAGTTTAGTTATAAAGCATGAGCAGCCATTCATCTGTGGGGATGTCTGATGAGCACCGCAGTGGCACCTGTCCTCCTCATCTTCTTTGCCCTGATTGGATTTGATGAGAAGTCAATTAATTGGTTTAAAAATTATTTGTCTGATAGATCACAAGCTGTTGAAGTGGATTGTTTTAAGCCTAATTTTATGGGTATTCTTAGAGGAGTCCCACTAGGATCCATTTTGGGCCCCACTTTTTCACTATCTGGGATCTAAAGTAATTAGCAGCACTATGCTTTTATATGCAGATGACATGGTCATTTATACAATGGCTCCCTCCACTGATCAGGCATTTGGAGTCCGATCTTAATGTTGTTCAACATCAGCTTCTTGATCTTAAGTTAACATCAAATTACAGTAAAAAAGTATGACTTTTTACTAGAAAACAGTGTTAAATTGATCATTTTAATTTAAATATAGCTACACTGAACGGTGCTGTCATTGACAAAGACTGCATATAAATATCTTGGCTTTTGGTTAGATGAGTGTTAAATTGAGACATTAACTGTTTTTCTGTATAGAAACAGATTTTGTTTCAATGAGTGTCACAGGAGGCAGTCAGTACATGCAACAATTTTATCTGCACTAGACTATGGTAATATGATTTATATGCATGCCTCTGCCTAAACATTGAAACCCCTTGACTCAGTGTATCATGCTGCTATTAAATTTGTTACTGGAGATCACTTTAGGATCATCATTGTGAATCATATTAGAAAGTAGGTTGGCCATCTTTGACACTGAGAAGAGCACATCGTTTTATGTCATTCATTTATAAAACCCTACTTAATAAGTTGCCTGAATCTATTACTTACCTCCCGAGTTATAATTCATCAACATACCAGACCCATTCACAAGATTATCTTGTTCTGCAGCCCTTTTTTTAGCTAATACAGACGTAGGAAAGATGTCCTTCCATTACTGTGCCTTGCAAACATGCAATAGTTTGCAGAAAAAGACAAAACTGGCTACTCTCCATATTCTCACTTTAAGCTTCTTTTATATAGTACTTTACAGTTTAAATGTGTGTGTAACAGGTGATCTGGATAATGTGTTTTTAACATGATTTTATGTGTATTTTTTATTGTTTTAATGTGTGACTTGTGGTATTGGATTTTCAATACTGGTTTTATTTGATCCACATGTAAAACTTTATTATTGTTTTGATGGTGTTGATTGTTTGTTAGGGCACCACTGAAAATGAGAGCTTGCTCTCAATTGGTTTTTCCCTGATTAAATAAAGGTTGATGATAATGATGTGTGTTTCAGGGTGTCGGGCGCGATGGCTAATGCCTCCCCAGACCTGGACAACGCGGAAGCCCAGCGCCAACTCAACAACAACAACCGACCAATCAGCTCTGGGTTCTGGGAAACGGAGTGTACCAGCTCCAAGCTGTTCGAGTGCTCCCGGATCAAGGCCCTGGCAGGTCAGAGGTCACACACATGAGCTAACTCATATCCACACAAACGCAGACACACACACAACAAATATTTCCGCATTAGTACATATATTAATATATCTCCATTAAGGGCAGGATGCTGATTCTTTGTTGGGTTTCTTTTTGATCCCACAAATCTCAAATTATCCCAACTATCTCAGCTAAAAGAAAGGAACGAGTCTGTCCCCCCTTTCCCCTTGCTTTTACCATAAGGTTGATTCCTTCATTTTCCTCAGATGAACGAGATGCAGTGCAGAAGAAGACTTTTACCAAGTGGGTTAACTCTCATCTGGCCAGAGTATCCTGTCGCATATCTGACCTCTACAACGACCTGAGGGATGGATACATGCTCACCAGACTGCTGGAGGTCCTCAGTGGAGAGCTGTTGGTGGGAACACATGCACGCAATAATGAGCTTTGTACCAGTGTTGTAGTGTCTCTTAATTGATCCTTCATAGGACAGGAAGTGAGGAAGTGTCAGAGGACTTTCCTGTGAATGTGAAAAATGATTAGTCCCTACTGTACTTTTTACTCCTTTTTTAAAGTCAAATTCAAACTGTTTTGGCAAAAGTTTGTTTGTAGTAATTATATTTATATATTTTATATTACTATGCTAAAGGTATATGATGCCGCATGACTTCAATAATAAGGGCTTTCATATGAGTAATAATAGAAATAACTCAGCTCTTGGTCCTTCCTCAGCCAAGGCCTACACGGGGTCGTATGCGGATCCACTGTCTGGAAAACGTTGACAAAGCTTTGCAATTCCTTAAAGAACAGAGGGTTCACCTGGAAAACGTTGGTTCCCATGACATTGTGGATGGAAACCACCGCCTCACCCTGGGTCTTATCTGGACCATCATCCTACGCTTCCAGGTAAACAGCCTAACAATACAATTAGGTATCATTAAAGTTATGATGCACAAACACAAACACACACAGAGCCCTCACTCTGTTACATTTACACTCTGTCAAACCAGTTATTTAGTTTTCTCCCATCTTTACATGTACATATTATCATCCAATCTCACACACACACTCACACTGATACACAGGTTTCCAGGCAGCAGCAGTGATACAGGATCTGTTCCTACCATGTAAGTACAGCAGAGTACAGGGCTCCTTTTGGCATGCTTCAGGGCTACAGTGTGGCCTCAGCATGAAATACTTACTTAGCATTATTCAGACCCTCCTGTAACATTCACGGTGCACAGTCACCGAGTAGCTCTCTCCTAGGACTCAGTGTTTTCATGCTAGCGCTGGCTTCCCAACACAAAGCACATTTTACAGCAGTGCTAGCAGAATTAGCTCAAAGTATGTTGGTGTGACCCTCTGCAAACTAAGCTAGCGAGGCAAAGATGACAATGCAGATCAGTTCAGACATACTGCAAGATGAAGGAATTAACTGTGAAACTAAAATCACAATGAATTTTGTCTTGTTTAAATAAGAAACACTCCAGTTTCACAGTACAGAAAGAAACATTTCGTTGTATGGTTTGCTAGTGATCCAGACCTGGAATTTATCCCATTGCATGATTCGTTAAGTAATAACTATGATACTAACTGGGTCTCAGGCTTAATTTCAAATCTGAAGGCTTGGTTACAGTGTCAGTAACAAAACTGAACTGAACACTGAAGTGCTTCGAATAATGCCAGCAGGTTGGCAGTGGCTTGGGCTGTCTGAGTGGCCTCCAGTTATGTTTTCCTCTTGCCCCTTTTCCCTTTCCTCTCCTCTGTGATGAAAGTGAGAGTTAGCTTTGCCAAGTCAGCAGGTAGGGCCAAACTGCTGCAGTAAGTGCACACAGGCAGAGAGAAGGAGAGGGATGGGATTGTGGGGGGGTGACAGGCAAAGGAAGAGGTAATCCTATTTACAGAACCATACACAAATAATAACAGTCTGGAGTTCCAATAACAGTTCTTTCCTTCTCCACAGCCTGGAGGTGGTTGTGGCCCAACAAAAGTTGGGACGCTTGTGTTTGCATCAGTTTTCAAGGCTTCATATACATCCACTGCTGCAGAAAAGATGGATGTTAACCTGTTACTTGATCCCTTTTAAAGGCCTGAAACGTACATAGGTTTTTGGTAACTTTTTCCCTCTGGCAGTTTACTTTTTAGCCATGTGCCATTTAAGGTACATTTAGTCATTACTCACAAGTTACCAGCTTATAGTAATCGCTTAAAAACAGCACGCTTCATCTTATTGCTTGCAGTTACCAAGATGGCTGTCAGTCTTATCCCTGTTCAGCCACATTAGTTGTTCTGATACCATGAAATACTGGAAGACATACAGTATCACAACATACTAAGTATTTTTCTACCCTCCCTCACTGTCCTGCTAGGATTATATTGAAAACAACAATATTATATTTTAGCTAACTATAAGCTTATCAAAGAGGAAAGTCTTATATAAATGCATATTCCAAAACAGAAAGCAGTTAGTGCACAGTACTTTATAACTGGTCTGTGAGACAAAGTTTATAGTCTCTTCCCAATGGACATTGAACTGATGCTTTGCTGTGTTCTTGTTTAGATCCAGGTGATCAAAATAGCAACAGAGGACAACAGAGAAACGCGCTCTGCCAAGGATGCCCTGCTGCTCTGGTGCCAGATGAAGACCGCAGGGTGAGCAGTGAAATAAAAACACTGACAGCTGAAAGCTGCAGCAGTGAATTTTGTGGTCATTTATGGCATTTACCAAGTCAGTGTGTCATTATTAGGATGCTGGTTCTCCTGGTTTACATGCTGGTTTACATTTAAATCTACAAAGGATTTCTCCATGCTCCAGGTATCCTGAGGTCAACATCCAGAACTTCACCACCTGCTGGAGAGATGGCCTTGCCTTCAATGCCCTTATACACAGACACCGGTAAGTAGTAGTTTTAACACACCTCCATATCATGCTGTTATCTTTTGATGTACGGGTGTTTTTATGCCTCTGCGCTGGTGACAGCTGTGGCCAGAAGCATTATGTTTTTTGGGTGTTCATCCTATTCTCATGACACCGTATCTCTGGAGCACCTTGGGGGAATTTCTTCAAATTTGGCACAACTTACCCATGAACTGATTAGGTTGGTAGGTAGGTACTTTATTGATCCCTCAATGGGGAAATTTCAATGTTTTAGCAGCAATGGAGAACAGAGAGCATAACACCATGAGAACAAGCACCACACACACACATCCTGATAAACAAATTCCAAGTACTCAAAAATAGACAGAATCAAGTATTTGAATTATCAAGAACAGAATTTACATATGTGTATATTAACCATGCATTTTACCCCAGGATTTGAGTATTGCACCTCAGTTGACTATTACATAGTCCCTCATAATTTCACCTAGCCAGTTTGTTAAGTCTCTGCCTGTCCCTGTCCGTGCTGCCTCCTGCCCAACCCACAACAGTGTAAAAAACCGCAGATACCACCAGAGAATCGTAAAATGTCTGAAGGAGTGCCCCGCGCACACCAAAGGACCTGTCTCCTCAACAAGTGGAGGCGGCTCTGGCCCTTCTTGTACAGGGCATCGGTGTTTTCAGTCCAATCCATTTTGTTGTTGAGGTGGACACCCAGGTATTTAAAGGTGTCCACAATCTCAGTGACTGAGCCCTGAAAGCTGACCGGAGTGAGTGCTGGTGATTTCCACCGGGGATCAATCACCATCTCTTTTGTCTTACTGGTGTTCAGGACCAGTCGATTTTCCTCACACCACTTCACAAAGTCAATAACAACCCCCCTGTATTCCCGCTCACCCCCCCAATACACATCCAACAATGGCGGTGTCATCAGGTGGTGGGAGTTGTACTTGAAGTCCGACGTGTAGAGGGTGAACAGAAAGGGGGAAAGCGCCGTCCCCTGGGGTGCCCCCGTGCTGCAGACCACCACGTCTGACACACAGTCACGCATCCTGACAAACTGAGGTCTGTTTGCGAGGTAGTTAATGATCCATGCAGACAGGTGTTGGTCCACACCTGCCCCCTCCAAATTCCTCCTCAGCAGTGACAGCTAGATTGTGTTGAAAGCACTAGAGAAGTCAAAGAACATGACCCTCACCATGCTTCCGGGGGACTCCAGATGAGATAGGGCTCGATGCAGCATGTAGATAATGGCGTCATCAACCCCGGTCGATATGCAAACTGCAGCGGGATGAGCACCGAGCTCACCTGGGCACGGAGGTGGCCAAGGACAATCCTCTCCATGGTCTTCATCAGATGGGAGGTCAGGGCAACGGGTCTGTAATGGTTCGGCTCCTTAGGATGAGGTATTTTGGCAACCGGGACAACACAGGATGTCTTCCATAGGGCTGGGACTCTCCAGGCTAAGACTCAGGTTAAACATGTACAGGACCACCTCACTGAGCTGGTCTACACACTCCCTGAGGACCCTGGGGCTGATGTGGTCAGGGCCTGTGGCCTTCCTGGCTTTAATCCTCCTTAACTCCCTCCTGACCTGGTCCACCATGAGGCTGAGGGGACGGGTGGGCGGTGACTGCTCAGGAGCTGTGGGCTGTTGAGAAACCCCCATGACAGTGGGAGGAGGGGCAAGGTCTAGCTGAGGTGTGAGCAGCTGCGGCTGCAGGGACACAACTGACCCAGAGAAGTAAGTCGGGGCGGCTGGCAGGGTGGGGGCTGAGGACTGGGTAGAGTCAAATCTATTAAAAAACAGATTCAGTTCATTTGCCCAGGCCTTGTCCCCCGCGACCTGGTGACCATCTCCACTTTTACCATGACCCGAGATGTGTTTCAGGCCTCCAGATCATGTACTTTAGTTCCCGCTGCACCCTGCTCAGCTCCTCCTTGTCCCCTGAGAGGAAAAGCCCTCTTCTTCTCATGTAGCAGTACTTTTAACTCGGGACTCACCCACAGCTTGTTGTTAGGAAAACACCGTACTCTCCTGGATGGTACGGTATTAGATTTTAGTGGTCAAAGGTCAAGGGCCTCATGTCTGTCCCATTTTGTCAACATGATATTTCAGGAATACCTTGGGCAGGATTTCTTCAGATTTGGCCTAAACATCCACTTGGATTCCAGGATGAACTCATTATATTTAGCTTCACTACATATATGAGTCTGGACAGACATGCATGTAAAGTGGAGCTTGGCTGGTTGTTTAGACATACAATTGCAGAACGGTAATTCTAGCTGTTTTGTAATTGTGATGTTTTAAATGATGACAGCAACAGAGGGAATGTTTGCAATGGCATTGTTTTTATTTACATGAAAAATTGAAAATTGTTATATTTTCAGTTTTACATGAATTGAAGTTATAGGATTTTGATGTAATAACATAACGAGAAAAAAAAACGCTGCAGTGGTTAGTGGCATCTCATAGCAAGAAGGTTCCGGGATCGAGCCCAGGCCGACCCGGGGCCTTTCTGTGCCTGCATGGGTTCTCTCCGGGTATTCCAGCTTCCTCCCACCGTCCATAGACATGCATCTTAGGTTGACTGGCGACTCTTAAGTGTGGGTGTGCATGTTGGTTTGTCTACATGTCAGTCCTGTGATAGACTGGTGACCTGTCCAGGGTAAACACCGCCTCTTGTTCAATGTCTGCTGGGATTGGCTCCAGCCCCCATGACCCTATCCAGGATAAGCGGTATAGTTGATGGCTGGATGGATATAAAACAGCTAGAGTGACATAAACAAAATGAACAGGCAAAGAGGGAGTAGGAAAAGTCGTGCCATAGATTTGACCGATATGCAATTTTAGGATTTATACAAACATGTCTTGTGCCCTTCAGACCTGACCTGATAGAGTTTCACAAGCTGACGCGGTCCAATGCAACACACAACCTCCAGCAAGCCTTCAACATTGCTGAGCAGCATCTGGGCCTCACCAAACTCCTGGACCCTGAGGGTGAGAAGGTGTAACTGGTTTTGGGTCCATGCCAGTGAAACCACATCATACAGTATACAGCAATACCCAGAATAAAAATGTTTTCTTGTACACACCATGATAATAGTAAATACTGTGTTGCTCCAGCTAATGTTAAATAGATATGAACTCTGCTCTCTGCATCCATCACCTTGCTCTGGTCCAGATGTGAATACAGAGAATCCAGACGAAAAGTCCATCATCACCTATGTGGTCTCCTACTACCATTACTTCTCTAAGATGAAGGCTCTTATTGTGGAGGGCAAGAGGGTTGGCAAGGTAAAAAAAAAAAAATACTCTCTCACTCTTTATCTCAGTGTATTCTTATTTTTCACTTCCTACTTTTTCTTCACTCTGTTTCTTTCTTCTTTTGCGGATCTTCTCCCAAACATTTTCTTTCTTCCTCAGGTATTAGACAACTGTATTGAGGCAGAGGAAATCATCAACCGCTATGAGGCTCTGGCATCAGACCTACTGGACTGGATCGAAAAGACCATCGCGGTCATCAGCAACCAGAAGTTTGCCAACTCGCTGACTGGAGTTCAGCAGCAGCTACAGGCATTTACAACCTACTGCACCATAGAGAAGCCCATCAAGTGTGTTTTGTGAATTTTTGTGTCACTCATTACCTAGCACACATAAACATAAGTATATGTTTTCACACATGCATATGAATTTACGCATACCTGATACTGAAGGGCATACATTTGATTCAAACACTGCTTTGAAATACTACTGGCAGCTTGGTTGATGTGCTTTGATTGTGGAACGTTTTCCTTGTCGCACAGGTTTCAGGAGAAGGGGAATCTTGAGGTCCTTCTCTTCACCATCCAAAGCAAACTCAGAGCCAACAACCAGAAAGCCTATGTGCCTCATGATGGGAAGCTCATCTCAGACATCAACAAGGTCATACATCCACCAGCTGTATTATTTGTTATATATACAGTAAATCCCCCCTTAGTAAATGATTTAATAGTTGAGTGGTAACAGATATGTACAAATTCTTGATTAATTAAAATGTCACCAGTGTAACAGCTGAGACCAAACCTGCAGCCAAGTTTTCACCTCACAATGACGCCTGACAGTTTAACCAGTTATATGTTACATTGCTCCTGTTTTTCCATTGCAGTAATGCTGTTAATCTTTTCTTTGTCATTTCCTGTCCAGGCCTGGGAGAAGCTGGAGAAGGCGGAGCATGAGAGAGGCGTGGCTCTGCGCAAGGAGCTGATTCGTCAGGAGAAGCTAGAGCTGCTGGCTCAGCGCTTTGACCACAAAACCTCCATGAGACAAGCCTGGCTCAATGAAAACCAGAGACTTGTATCACAGGTAAAGTTTACCCAGAATTCCTCTGTCTAACATTATGTTTCCACTGCGATGTGGATGTGCTCTTTCCATTGAAGTAGTGTTCTTATTTTCTCTTCTTGGAAGAAAAGATGTGGTTTCCTGTTCGCTTTACATTATAAATCCTGTTTAGAGGTAAATGCAAACAGACTTGTGCAAATCAAAATATTTAAGTCACCTTTTGCATGAGTATGAAGTTATACTGTAGATGACTGATAACTATTAGATCATTTTGTCCTATAATTATATCTTAAAGCTGTACGTACTTATTACAGAACAAATTGCATCAGTAGGTCTGAAATAGAAAGTATTCAGGATACAGTGTTTATATATTATAAAGTTCTTTTCTTTTTTTTACTCTTCATCAGTCTAATCCTCTTTTCAGTCCTCCCCATATGTCCCTGTCTTGGCTGCACACCTTCTATTCTCTCTCTTTTTCCTTCTGTCTGCCTCCAGGACAATTTTGGCTATGATCTACCAGCAGTCGAGGCGGCAATGAAGAAACACGAGGCCATCGAGGCGGACATAGCCTCGTACAAAGACCGAATTGGCGTTGTGGTAGAACTTGCAGCAGAGATGGAGGTGGAAGGATACTACGACATCCGGCGTATCTTAGCACGTAAGGAGAACATCCTGGGGCAGTGGAGTTTACTGAAGGAGCTTGTGGCTGGGAGAAGGACCCGGCTGGAGAAGAACCTGGCCCTGCAGAAGACATTTCAGGACATGGTCTACATGATCGACTGGATGGAGGACATACAGGTACTGAAGGGTGAATGAAACCTGTGTAGTTCGTAGTTACAGAGGTAAGAAACTGGAGCTGGACAAACATGGAGAAAGAGTAAAGTCTTCTTTGGAGAATGATAATGGAAAAAGAATAGAAAAGTTACAGAGTCTAGGAAGAAGAGAGAGTAATAGTCTGTGAGCATGTTTTTGGTTTATAAAAACAATAAAAGAGAATAGAATAAAATAATAGAAACAAGCAAATCAGAAAGTCTTCTGATGTTTTATGATATCACACATTTCCTGTCATAATTCTGCCTCTGTCATCCTCCTCTCCCTCCATCCCTTCCCCCCTCTCAGGTCCAGCTGCTGTCCAAGGATTTTGGAAAGCATCTTTTGGAGGTGGATGATCTGCTGCAGAAACACAGCCTACAGGAAGCCGACATCGCTGTGCAGGCCGAGAGAGTCGAGACGCTCAACACAGCTGCGCTCAAATTCACCACCATAGATGGTACACACATGTATCTTGAGTATTGTGTGTAGCACTGGTGAACTTTTTTATTTTATGTATCTTTAGCTTTATATGACATGAAAAGTGAATGTTTAAAGGTTTTTAGTTGATATGACATGGCATGAAAAGAAATCTTGAACTGCAGTTTCTAATTGATCTGGTTAGAATCAGTCGCCTTAAAGGAAAGTGAAAGCAAATTATCACAGTACACTAAGATTTCCAATTTGCAAATATTCTCTTAAATGTTCTGTACTTCATGAATCTCACCCTGCCTGCCTCGTGTCATTGTAGTTTTACTAGTAGAACTTTATAAATCCATCCATCAGCTACACTGAGGGTCAAAGTTTAGCGGTTTGTAAAGAAGGCCAGCATGAAAAGAATCCTTGCTAGGCAGATTTCCATTTTGCAAACATCTAATAAAGCTCCGTCTCTGAAGCCTATAACCATTCATCAGAACATTTGGAACACCGATGTGCACAGCAATGTCCAGTAGGCTTTTTTAAACAGTAACCTTGATGACCAGAATAATGTGGTTTGTTAAATGTAGGGTTTTTGGATTTTAATGAAGATGCTATGGTTGTTTCTTTTCCAGAGATTGTTCTCTGTTGTAGACTGACTGTCTGAAACAAGGGAGCAAGGAATCAGTGTTGATTTCATTTAGTCCAGTGAAAATGTACAGTATGTGACTATGCACCTTTTTGTGAGGTGGCCCAGCTCTGACTGCTGTTTTATATGAATGACATCCTGTATCTACCTGTGTCTTGTTCATGGTTGTCAGCCTCATTTTGTTTTTTTCCCAGGTTACCAACCCTGTGACCCACAGGTTATCTGTAACCGTGTCAACCATGTCTCTTCCTGTCTGGAGGAGCTGAAACACCTGGCAGCTAAAAGACGTGTTGAGCTCGAGGAGTCAAGACAAATGTGGGCCCTTTTTCAGGTAGGACAGGTCGAGAGGTTGTTGTAAACATTCCCAGCCAGTTACGGGGCCATTATACTCTGTTACTGCTATAAAATATATGCACAACGCTACACACAGTGTATAAAGGGTACAAGGTGTAAACAGTTTTAACCGGCTCCACACTGATGAAAACCTGATGAGGTTGAAGCCAGTCAGCATTTTAAACCACTGTGCCCGACTACAACATTTGTACAGTACAGCTCTGCCCCATTGATCACAGAGGCACTTCATAAGCTGCAAGCTGGGTTCAGCACTGTTCAACTGCAGCTCAGTAAACTTAAGCTTGTTTTTAACATTAATAAAACCAAGCTTATGAAGTTCTCAAAGTCAAGAAAAAGTTCATTAAGTACTATTGACTCTTATACAACTCATGTTAAGAAAATATCAGTCGTCCCGTGTTACAAATATCTGGGTGTTTGGGCTGATGAATGCTGCAACTTTAAAAATCATGTTAATGAAACAGCAAAATGCTGTAATTATAATATTTAGTTGTTTGCTGTTTTGCAGTAGTGGTTGCTCATTTGAGGCACTGATTTAAAATAAAAGTCCCTGCAGCACCGGAGGAGGTTTTTTTAATGTGTTTTACATGCTTTACATGTCATGCAGCTGTGCTAACTCAGGTGTTAGTCAGATTTAGCTGTTGTTTTCTGTTGAATCTTCGGAAGAACAACAGCAACATCACAGAGCTGATGGGTGACTTGTTAATGTTCGTGAATAAGCTTTTAGAATGAACTCTGGAAGTAATGAGTGCATAATGAGAATAGTGGATTTCTTTGTTGAAGGAGTCATTACACCACACCGTTGAATCACTACATCACATTACTATTTCATTTGGCTAATTAGCTTTCAGCCATTTTAGACGTTACAGGAGAAGAGGGCTCTATATTTCTGAACTGTTTTCTTTTATGTAGTTTTTTCTTTAAGTGATCAGTTATTTTTCTATGTCTTGGTTTTCCCCTATGTATTGTTGCCTCACTGCTCTTTGTATTTTCTTTTATTTTTAACTATTTCTTCGATTTATTGTAGGTTGGGTTATGAAACCTAAATGTTTTCTTTTTTAATATGTTTAAATGTAAAAAATGTAAATCTTGTTAATCTGTTTGTTCTGTTGTTAGGAGCTGGAGGAGTCGGAGGTCTGGATCAGGGAGAAGAGCTCCATCCTGGGAGCTCAGGGCTATGGGAGGGACCTGAGCAGTGTGCTGAGGTTACTGCAAAAGCACAAGACTCTGGCTGGAGAACTGCTGGCTCACAGGGCACTGCTGCAGGTGTGTGTGCATGTGGGTGTTTTTGTTTTTGTCTCTGTTGGACAGAATCAGCACCTGGAATAACAACAGTACCTGAGGTTTCTTTTCTGATCTGAATGCACTTCAGTATACAGTATATATCAGCCTGCCTCTTTGTAGGATCTGACTGTTTTACAGTTTGAAACAATCATCATTTACATTATTAATTAAACTTGTTGTTCACTTTTAAATTTGATTCATACATATAATAGGATAGATACATTGCATATACATGCAGATTTACACATAAAAGTTTGAATATAATGTAAAATTGCTGACCACAAAGACTATAAAAGCTATAAAAGAAGAAACAGGAGCATTAAATGAAGGCATTCAGGGGCATGTGCAGCACAAAGTGTGGAGGACTGTTTTCAATATAACCAGAGCATCTAATTGGCAAAGATAAATATTTGACATTTAGTATTTGAGAAACACTTTGATTAATTTCTCTTTAAAAATACATGCTAGTATTATGTAAATGACGTGCGCTGACATTCTGCATCATGATGAAAGTTTAAAATGTCTGTTTGTGCAGAGTTCAAACTGTATGAAGGTGAACGTCCCAAACAACTGATGTCTGCTTTAAGAAAAGCATGAACGTGTCATAATTAAATCTAATGTTGTGTATAGGTGAGCCATCATTGATAAGGCAACATGTATGTTACACATAGACCTTAGACCAATGTTACTTGGAGTTAAATACACGTGCCAGGGTATTGTGGAAGCTGCAGTACATTTTGAAGGTACAGGACTTCACGTCAGTCATGTGGCTCTGTGTGTGTACATCAGTTTTCTTTCAACTTTTCTCTGCTGTATTTCTAAGCTCCTCAGAATCTGCTGGCAAAATACTTCAGCATGTTAACATATTACATATAAGTGTAATTTGATGCAGATTTATTGGATTTGAAAACAGTAAGAATTGCTTATTAAATCTAAGCGGCCGCAAATTATTTGTAAGGGCTGAAGTCAGTTTGTCCAAATTTCAAAGTGCTCTCTATTAAGAGGCATTTTCTAGCCCATGTCCCGCTGCATCTATCAGGTTTGGTGACCATGTCACTGACTACATGCCATTCCAAAATCTGCTGCAAATAAAAAAAAAACTAACAAACCCACATTCCTACTCCTACACATTAAAGCTCAGATGTTGGCTAGAGATTCACTTCACTGCACTGAATTAATTTAGAGTAACACCGGTCTCCCTCCAGAACACCATGAAGCAAGGAAAGCAGATCCTGAGTGAGAAAAGCTTTGGCACAGCAGGGATCCAGGAGCGCATCATGGAGGTGAAGGGAGAATGGAAGCGACTGGAGGACCAGGCTGCGCAGCATCTTGGCCACCTGCAGGAGGCACTCAACTTTTTTCAGTTCTCCACGGAGACAGACGACTTGGTAGCTTGGCTACAAGATGCTTACCGCCTGGTGTCCAGCGAAGACTTTGGACACGACGAGTACTCTACTCAGTCACTGCTCAAGAAACACAGAGGGGTCAGCGAGGCCATCGACAAACACTGTTTGCATGTAGTGGCGCTTCGCAAACACATGGTGGCACTACCTCTGCAATACCGTGAACAGGAGGTGGGTAGAGGAAGCGGGGTTGAGATGTGTAAGTATTTGTTCGTCTATTTACATCTCTTCTTCACTTTTTGTTCCTGTCCTACCCTCTCCTGTCTGCAGGAGGTGCAGGTTCGTATGGGAGAGGTGGAGCAGCTGTATACCGAGGTGGTCGAGGTGGCGGTGCTCAGGCAGCAGTGGCTTCATGATGCCCTCGCTGTCTACCACATGTTCAGTGAGGTCAATGCCTGCGAGCTGTGGATTGATGAGAAGGAGCAGTGGCTGGACAAAATGGAGATCCCTGAGAGGCTGGAGGACGTGGAGGTGGTGGCACACAGGTGACAGGGAGGCTGAACAACTTGTTTTTGTATAATTTATAGCTGAGGAGCGATGAGCTCTGACAGTCCCACTGCATCAACGCTCCTTGTTGCAGATTTGAGAGTCTGGACCAGGAAATGAACAGCTTGATGGGAAGGATCTTGGATGTTAATCAGATAGTTCAGCAGCTCTTGGATGGAGGTCATCCGTCTTCTACAGAGGTCAGAGGTTGTCAGGACCACCTCAACTCCAGGTACTGAAATAAATCTCCTAACAGCTACAACAAATTTTAGTGCTACTAATGACATTAACAATTGCAGCATCTTTCCAAAACCTTGTGATGCATTGCCAGATGTGCCTTTGCTGCTAATACTATTGTTACATTACAGTACATATTTGTATAGTGTTATTCGAATACTAAGTGCTTTGACTGAAGTATAAAAATACAACGTAACACAGTTTAGAAACACAGTGACGAGAAGGGAGGAGTAGGCGTGAGGAGAGGGAGGTGGAGAGAAGTCGACTGAGGCTCGGGCTGTGTAACTATTCAGGGGAACACTCTAGTAAAGAAGAACATTTTCCTGTTCCTATTGTTCTGATTGTGACAGTGATTTATTGTTTTGTCTTTCACCAACCACCATGTGTCTTAGACGTCTTCACTGCATTTTGGCATCCTGGAGCATTGCCTCGCTGCCTGTCTGCCATATGGATCTCTGCTGCTCTGGTCTTCTTCTCTCTGTTTGGTCGACATGTTTATGTATGATAATATCCGGTCACGTCAACCCAGCGGTCAGGTTGGCTTTTTTTATCCATCTCGTATTTACTGACCGCTGTTACGCCTGGCAGCAGAGTCCATGACGGCCGGGTATCAATGAGTCTTGTGACCCTGGCACATAGTATTGGTCGCAGGGCGGCCATCTGTGCTGGCTGCCTCAGGCAAGACGACACCAGCTGAGAGCGCTCGCCCCAGAAATGAAAACAAACATACAAACATCCATGTCTCTCTTCTTATCGCCAGTTTCATTTAACTTCATAAGATGCAATGAAACGCCAACAAATGTCAGTGGAGCAAAATACATTAATCTAGTGTAAATGAAAAAAATGTAGTTATATTGCCCATTAGTAAAGCACATGGTCATTTAATCTACTGTGTTTCATCTAGTGACTCAGTACTGTATGTTTGCAGCTCAGTCAATTTTATCCTGTCTTTACATTTTCGACTTTTCAGATTGAGATTTGTTCCTATTTCTTAATTGAAGTAACACTCAGACATGAGTGTCTGTAGGATTTTAGACAGTGAAAATATCCAAGTCTAAGACATGAAGTGGCAGCAGTAACAGTTTTACTGATTTTGATGCTTATTACTACAAACTTACAATATTACTTTATTTTTAAATTAGTATTTTGAATGAACGTATTAGCGTAAATTCATGGTTATACGTGTTATACATATATGCACATCTTATCTCTCATTTTTGTGAATCAGCAGCCCCGTCACTCACACCTAAGATGTTGTTCAGTCTATGGTATAAGTGGACCTGTGCAGTTGTGAGCTCAGTGTCTTGGAGCTGTTTTCTGTTCTGTCTGCCTCTCGGCGACTCTGCCATTGCCACATTACAGTCACAGGCATCTCTGGGCGTGTTTCTTGGCTGAACGGGTGTGTTTTTGAGACATGCTGGTGTGGAGTATAATCAGGATAACATATAGTAAGTAGATGGGTCCTGTTCATATCAGGTCATCATAACAATGAGTTTAACATGTCTTTCAGTTATGATGAGCTTGTCTCCTCTCAAGGGTAAGATTGATGTCAAGGGGTGACAGAACTTCAGAAAAATGAAATGCACTAATGTTGTATCTGTTGTAAATTATGAAAGCTCTTGTAGAGAAATGTTATAGTTTCTGTCTGCAGTCACCTGACTGTTTTACTCTGTCTTGTCTGTCGCCGCATCGTACCAGGTGGAACAGCATTGTGGAGCTGGTTGAGCAGAAGAAGGATCAGCTGGACTCGATGTTACGCCTGCAGAACTACCTGCTGGAGTGTGCTGAGATAAAGTCCCAGATCCAGGAGAAAAGAAAAGCCATCGACGCCACCCAGTACGTGGGCAGTGATCTGGGAGGAGTCCTGGCTCTGCAGAGACGCCTCTCCACCATGGAGGGAGCTCTGTCTGTCCTAGAGCCCAAGCTACTGCATCTGCAGGTAGGAAATGATGGTAAGATACAGTGAGTGTGCAAACATTCAGCAGTATAAGGAAGGCATTATTTATTTAAGGTTTTAACTGCCATATTACCATACCAATAAAAATCTGTTGAGATTATTTCCATTACAATAAGAAAATAAATAAAGTTTTTAGGTTTTTAGTCTTGTCTGAGTCACGTTAGCCATGAGAACTACCCCTGCTAATGTATTTTCTACTTGTTTAGTTTTCAGTTTCTCTATTTATCTCTATAAACAAACAGAGTAAATGCTAGAATCACTGTGATGCTGTATCCGTTTGGCGATGCAGGAGGAGGCAGAATATCTGGTCACCTCTCACCCGAGTCGGGCCATGGAGGTTCTTGTACCTTTTGATGGCATCAGTGTGGAGTGGGAGGAGCTGAAACACACCTTACAGGGCTGTGAGGACTCGCTGATGGTGGCAAGTCGACTGCAAAGCTTCATACAGGTGCGCCCAGATACACCTGGAAGCAATGTATCGCTCTGATCGATTCCCACTGATCATCAATACAAACCTGTGTCTACGTCTTAACTCCGTCCGTCTCATCCTCCTCTGACACTGGTCTGTGACCTGCATCACCATTAAAGCCACATTTTCAACACTACTAATGTAAAAGCACAATACTGTTTTGAGTTATTGTTCAGATTCAGATAAACTTTGTATTAGCAAACTCATGCAGACACAATATGCTTCATAATTTTGTGTTAATGAAGCTTTTGTCACTCAAGCAAAACATTTGTTTAATATTTTGAGGTTGTAGCATTTTATCAACCAACAAATCACAGTGTAACAATAACAGAGACTGTGAAAACCATGCCAGGAAACTGGTTGTTTTACAAAGTAAATTGAGCTAAAACAAGGTGTATCTGCCGCAGGCTAAGCAGTAGCATCTGGACTCCGCTGATAATCTGGAAACGAACTGCATAAACCTACCTTTGTAAGAAGAAAGAAGGCATTTTTCCAAACAGAAACTGCTATTTAAGACGCTTCACGGTATTTTTCTTCAACAGAGTTTCTGCAGTGCAGACTAACATCTGAATGCAACTTATGTCCTTCTCTGTCCTATCAGGACCTGGACTCGTTCCTCACTTGGTTGGTTCAGACGCAGACAGCTGCTGCCTCAGATCAGTTGCCCAATGATCTGGAGGAGGCCGAGAAGCTCATCAACCAACATGCTGCCCTCAAGGAGGAGATTGGGCGGTGGGTTAATGAAGGACAACAAAAGACTCATTTGTTTTGACTTTGTCTTCAACTTCCTGAATGGACCTAAAAACTTATCCAGTGTTCAGAAAATAACAGATCTGTGTTGTTGTCTACACAGCTATGAAGAGGACTACGACCGCCTGCAGGCCATGAACGAGCTGCTGGAGTCTGAAGAGGCTCCTCTCCCTCAGGCCGCCCTGCAGCAGTGGCTCCAGAAACTTGACGTCGGCTGGAATAAACTGCTGGAGATGTGGGAGAGCAGGAGAGAAGTTCTTGTCCAGGCTCACATTTTCCATCTGTTCCTGCGAGACGTTAAACAGGCGGAGTCCTTCCTCAACAATCAGGTGAGGCGAACAGAGCCATAGCAGGTGGTCGGAGCTAAAAAGAAGCAAGTTCTTTTAGCTTTTTAGCTGCACAACAGACATCTGCATAACTTAAATCATTTGTGCAACATTAGGGGAGTTCTGTTAAATGATGCTTGACAACCAGATAAAAACAGGTGCTGTGATATGTGATGCCACTGATATGTCAGGGAAATAGTTCTAAATATTCTTTGGTCCACAAATAAAAATATCCATATACTGTATGATAGTGAAGCAAAGTGAGACTCGAGGGCAAAATGGTGACACCACAAGTCAAAGAATAAAATACACAGATACAATACTAACAATTTTCAAAATGCAGCATCACAAAGATTCATAGAATGTTAGACAACATGAGGTAAAACCAGAAGGAGGATGAGGTATCATGCACCACTGAGTTTACAATCCCTCACTCAGTCAGTGAAACCAAAGCTTTAGTTTGATTTCCTTTTGTAAAGTGTTCCATGTGTTTGGAGCAGAGCATACGAATGTTTTCCTGCCCGTCTCAGTCCATACACCGGAGACTGGCAGCGATAAATATCATGTGATCTTAGATTGTAATTATATCAACCTTCCTCAAAGCCCTGAAAATAAACATTAAATGTACAAGGGTGACAATGATTGTCACGTGGACTGTACATTTGTTAAATAATGTCAATGTTTTGTTTCTCATCACCTTCATGAACACATTATCTGTAAACAGGCTTACTGATGCCTACTGACTGCAGCAGAGACACACAGAGTGTCAGCTGATTGGGTGTGGTTTGTACATAGTTCTGCCAACAAGAGAGAGGAAGATGTGGTGTGTGTGTGTGTGCAGTGTATGCGTCACCTCTTGTCTTTCTGCAGTGTCTTTGTGTTATGTGATATTAGAGCAGGAGCTGTCGAGCCAGCAGCTTCTAGTAATTCTAGGTCTTCATCTGTGGCTTTATGATGAAGTGTAGGAGGAGCTGTCGGTAGCCTTCTAATGCTCAAGCCTGTGTGTGTGTGTCTTTGTGTCAACATTATACAATATGATGATATTTATTGGTTTGTGTTAAATTGTAATTGCTTGTTATTGTCTGATTTCCAGCCATGATTTGTAGGTTATTGTACAAGCATTTGGTTTGCAAAGATCCCACCTTGAAGCTTAACTGGATTTAAACAGTGCATGAAGTGAGATTATATTACTTTAACAAAATTTGCTGTTGCAAGCAGTTTCTCAAATATTTTAGTGGCACAAATGAATAGCTAAGTGTGGTGTTTAAAATAAGATCCCATCTGATTTTCATGTTGTCAGCAGAGACAAAAATTACAGAAAGCAAGAATTTTGTGGAAAACTATTTGTTTTCAGTCCTTTTTTAAAGTAGGTGTGGACGTTGTCAGTGGTTTTACCTTACCTGAATGATGATTATGCCCCTTGTTTTACAGTTTATAAAGGTACAGTACATCTGTGTGTTGGTCAGAGCAAGCGCCTCTTTTGGTTTGCTAACAGATCTTTACCAGAGACCGGCCCTCCTCATCAGCCTGGAGGTTGATTTAGAGAGAGCAGCAGTTCTTCTTCAATAAGTATCGAAAAGATTCCAGTCTGTCTGTCTCTCCCTGTTGTTTCTGCCTGCACTTATTCTCCTTGTTTTTGTTTGACTGATTATTTATTTAGTTTATTAAGTGAGAGAGAATTGTGATAAATACCTCCTCACATCTTCCCAAAGGCCAATGTGATATCTTCAGGCTGTTTGTTTTGGCCGATGAACGGTCCAGATCCTAAAAATACTCAATTTCCTATCACATAAAACAAAAAGACAGCAAATCCTCACATTTGAGAGACTGAAACTAAGGACCGTTTTGGTATTTGGGCTTGAAAAATGACTCGACAGGTTAGTGGAATATGCAAATACTTTCTGTTGATTGTTTAATTGACAGTGTTGATTGGTTAGACGACCAAGAGTAAAACAGGTTGCAGCCCACATGATTCTTCACCCTGTGGTTTGGTAGATAAGTAGTATTTATAAATAAGCCACTACCAGGTTTAACCCTACATTATTCTTACCTATTCTGAGGTAATTATATTTTTCTGTGTATTATGGCTCTTCACAATTTTTTTTGTATTATTCTTTTGACTGCAGTTTATCAGTTCCTGAACTGAGAAGTCACCTCATGGCTCCTGTCTTCATCTTCCAGGAGTCAGCCCTCGCTCATGTGGAGCTGCCCACCACAGTGGAAACAGTTGAAACTGGCATAAAGAAACATAAGGACTTCACCACCACCATGGAGCTGAACCTGCACAGGATCAAAGCTGTGATCGAGGCTGGCGAGAGTCTGATAAGCCAGAACAACATCTACTCTGAACGTATCAGGGAGCGCATCGACAACCTTGCCAGCAGGTGCCAGATACGTGCCTATCTAGAATTATCTCCTTGTGGTTGTATGTTAAGCATTTGCTGGTGTGTAAACTCCCTCAGTCATTTAAGTTCCTTTATTAAATGTTGGATACTGTATCTTGATTTAAAATTAACCTCCTTCAAAAGTTTTAGGTTTCTTGCTGTGAACTCGTTGAATAAGGGTCAGTTCAGCCTGAACGCCAACTGTAGCACCACTCACTCTCCGAGCTGCACGTTGAGCTGGTTGTATAGCACAAAGACCCACACAGCTGTGCAAACTCAATACAACAATAATACAAAGAATAATAGCAGCTGAACAATTCAAGGCAGAGGGGCTCACAAGAATAACTTAAACAAAACACAGAAAACAGTGCCCAGTCTGTCTGGTCCAGAACTGACACCTGCCCATGAAATCTGTGTGATAGCTAAAATGATGTGTGTGTGTGTGTGTGTGTGTGTGTGTGTGTGTGTGTGTGTTGGAAGGGTATTGTGTGAGTGTCCTCACAATAACAGTGTGGTCAAGCATATGGTTTTCAGATTTAATTTACATGAATTAATTCACTGGACATTTCTTTTTCTTGCAAGGGAGCACAGCTTTTAACGTGTCACCCTGTGGTACTGTGATAAAATGAATGATGGCTCTTTTTGATGAACAAGTCTCCAGTCTTGTTTGCTCATTTTTCTTTGAAAATAAATCAGGAGTGTGACAGGTTCAAACGATAACTCTGGTGACCACAGACATCATGTCTGAATGGGTCTGACACATAAGTATAAGATTTTATTTTAAGTGAAGTTAACAAATGAATCTTATGTTCTCAGATTAATACAAATTAATCATCCATTCCATCCATTATCTGGAACCGGGTCGCGGGGGCAGCAGTCTAAGCAAAGATGCCCAGACTTCCCTCTCTCCAGACACTTCCTCCAGCTCCTCCAGGGGGATGTTGAGGCGTTCCCAGGCCAGCTGAGAGACATATTCCCTCCAGCGTGTCCTGGGTCTTCCCCGGGGCCTCCTCCTGGTGGGACATGCCCGGAACACCTCCCTAGGAAGGCGCCCAGGAGGCATCCGAAACAGATGCCTGAGCCACCTCAGCTGGCTCCTCTCGATCTGGAGGAGCAGCGGTTCTACTCTGAGCTCCTCCCGGGTGACCGAGCTCCTCACCCTATCTCTAAGGGTG
>NW_018127951.1:859131-869494 GCF_001952655.1 Monopterus albus
CATGTGAGGACGTCCCCACATCGCTCGTTCGGGCTAAGCCCGGCCGGGCCCTGGGAGGGGAGGCCCGGCCACGAGGTGCTCGCATTCGAGCCCCGACCCCCTGGCTCCAGAGTGAGGCCCCGGCTGTGCCATGCTGGGCGACGTCACGGTCCTTGATTTAATTCTATTCATAAAGGGCTTTTGAGCCGCTCTTAGTCTGACCCGTCACCCAGGACCTGTTTGCCTTGGGAGACCCTACCAGGGGCATATATCCCCCGACAACATAGCTCCTAGGATCACTCGGGTACTCAAACCCCTCCACCACAATAAGGTGGCGGTTCAAGGAGGGGACAAATTAATCAATGAATCAATAATATGATCACTATATAACAGTGTTTACTCCAGTGTAGGATCATGAAAGTGTATTTCCTACAAGGTTCAGGCTTAAAGTACAAATGTTTTCTAATTACTCACATAAATAACTTACTTAAGAGAGACATAAATGAGCACCAGGCAAAACATTTGCCGGTCGTTCCAATTTAAAAATTTGATTACTGGAAATTTCAACACCTAGTAAAACTCAGCATAGATACACACAAACCTAAATAGTGTATGTGTATGATTGTGTTAAGTTTGAGTAATTGTAAGATGAAACTAAAACCCCCATCTGTCACTCTGTCAGGGGAAACCAGAACAGAGAGCTGGCCCAGCAGTGGCTGGAAAAACTGAACGACCAGTGGGAACTTCAGAGGTTTCTCCAGGACTGTCATGAGGTAGGAAACCGACAGACTGGTTAAACTCTGATGAGGATGCGGGTTAAATAAGTTTAAGAGACGTTTCACAGGGAAGTGTGGGAGGATGGTGAGCTCTTCGTATATATATTTTATTTTGTAGCCAACTTTATATTTTGGCGTTCTTTAGCAGCAAATCAAAACGACTGTTTTCACTTCAGAGCTTCATTACTTATTTCACATTGTAGCGTTAGAGTGCACGCTCCTGCTGGCAGACACTACCATTGTTCATTTTGTCTTGAGGGTTCTGACATTTCTATTCTACAAATTTCTTCTAATTTTGGCAAATTCTAAATGGACTGCACTTATATAGAGCCTTTCTACCATGCCTGGACAAAGCATTTGACAGATTCACACATCCACACACCAATGGCGGCAGAGCTGCCATGCAAAGCGCTGGTCTGGCCACTGGGACCAACTTGGGGTTCAGTGTCTGGCCCAACGACACTTCGACATGTGGGGAGAAATTGAACCGCCAACCCTGCGACACCTGAGCCACAGCTACCCACTGTAGTTTGTGGCTGTGCTTGCTCTGAACAATACCCAAGTCTAAAGATCCTGTTTTTCCTTCTATATAATCTTAAATATCCCTCTTCAACCTGTTCTACTTTAGCCACAGTACAACTCCAAGTGAGCATTTTTTTTTACCCTGTTTAAAGAAAAGAGCAGGTGTGTGTGCCCAAAGATGCACTGCTAAACACACTGTACCTCTATATATTACAGTAACACACCACGAGTCATTCTCTACCCATTTCCTCTATGTCACTTATCCTGATAATATTTTTACTTAAATTCTCATTCATTCTCTGTCTCCCCCACCAGCACACACTCCTTCTCTGTTTCTCCTCTTCCCTCGTTCATTTCATTTACAGTCTGAAGAGGGGCATCGGGCCGTGGCCCTTCAGTAGCTTTTATGAAACCTGCATGTTCGTTCATGTTCATGAACACAAGCTCACACTGTTACCATGTTTGTGTTCTATAATCCTTTTGAGTGTGAGTGCACACACACTTGTGTGTTAATGTGTGTGGGGTGTGTTTGCTTGTGTGTCTTTACCTGTCTGTACCATGTGTGACTGTATGTGATGGCTTCAGAGAGAGGTGACAAAGAGAGGAGGTGTTGGACTGAAATACAGCCCCGGCCCTTTAAGGAAGGAGGAGCATTAAATCTAACAAACTACGAGTACATCATTCATGATAAAGCACTGCTTTGTCCAATCCCGTACTACCTGTCCTTCTCATCCCAGTACCACCCCTCCTCTCTCCTGTCCAAACCTCTACCGCTTCCCTCTCTCTCTTTTCTCAAAGCTTTACCACTGCAGCAGCAGGCAGGCTGGAGAAGGAGAGTGCAGCTGGGACTGCTGCATAGCGGGGAGAGGGATGGCAGAGGGGGTGCTGGATGTAGTACAGAAGCAGCTATCGATGAGTTGTGAGCTTGGCTGTTAGTGGAGACCGGCATGCTTCAATCCACTAACAGAGTAAAAAAAAAGCTCTTCTTCAGTGTTTCTTTCCCATCACACTCCCATCCTCTGGCTTGGACACCACTTAAAGCCTACCTTCGCCCTCCACCTCCTCCAGCTCAGCATCATTAGCTGTGATCGGTGAGCCTGCACCCCCACAATTCCAATCTCAGGCTTTTGCTCCTCCCACTGCTCTCCTCCTCCTCCACTCAATCTCTCCTCCAACCAGCCCACTCCCTCGCTCACCCGCGTGCTCGCTGAAGGAGTGAGGCGGGGGGAGGGGTACCCGTGCACCGGCTCGGCTGACTGCCATTTTATTTTTTTGAAGAAGAGGATTTTTCCCCTCCTTCTTCTCATTCTTCTTCTTTTAGCCATCCTCATTCTTGCCCTCTCACTCGTCACTGATCCGCCTCCACCCCTCCTGTCTGTCCTGGTTGAGCGTGCAGCGAGTCTTCAGCTACACAGCACGGAGAGAGAGAGAGAAGAGAGAGGGGAGTGCAGCCTCAGTCTGAAGTCTCCAGTCTGTCTCTTTTTCAGCCTCCAATATTGTTATTTACCCTCCTGCCCGGCGTTCTCCTCTCAGCACTCCTTTTGTGTTGCTGCCTTACAGTTGGCTCTCTAGAAGGCACCTCTTTTTCTGTATAATCCTCTCTCTCCTCTTTTTCCATCTGGTTCTGCGGTGAAAAGCGTTTTTGCACGTGTGTGGTGGCAGACCAGCGAGAATGCGGATACCAGCAGCTCCCTGCTGCTGCCACAATCCTGTGTGCTGTTCCTATTAAACGCTGCCGGTAAACGAGTTATTTGCTGTACAGTTGTGTTAGGTGAGAAAGGTGGAGGAGCAGGTGTTGCATGCTGCATGCAGGTGTCAGGATGCTGATGACGGACAGACGAGGGTACCGGTGCTGACCTGAATATGCTGGTGGTGCTGTCAGTGCGGGAGTGAAATGGTTTCACTGTGCGTGTTCCTCACACAGACACGGTCTTCTTGAGCAGAATATACAGATTTGATGGAGAGTGGAAGTGTGTGTGTGTGGGCTGTTTACTGTGTGGGTGTGTGCTGATACTGTAGACACTGATCAGTTGTGTTGTGTACATGTGAATACCTGCCGCCATACTTGTTTACACATGTGTCTGCCTACATGTGGCATTAAATATTCATGTGTGTGTGTTTGACCTTGTGTTTCTCACTGCCTGTGTTGCACTCTATCTTGTCTTTATTTAACAGAGGCTAATCAAAACATACATCTATGAATTATGATAGTGTGCTGTGAGTGAGTGTATGACACAGTCAAGTGTTTGTATTGTTTTAAAATGAGGAATCAGTTAATAAAATATCAGTAGTTATTTACATTAATTATGTTCATCCAGTATTAAGACCTCTCTCTCTTTCTCATTCTCTTCCTGCCTCTCTTGCCCAGCTGGGGGACTGGGTGTGTGAGAAGATGCTGATGGCGAGGGACAGCAGCTGGGATGAGACTCAGAAGCTTCATAAGAAATGGCTGAAGCACCAGGCCTTCATGGCCGAGTTGGCCCAGAATAAAGAATGGCTGGACAAGACTGAAAAGGTGAGTGCTGGACAGGTTTCCTGCCTTACGGTGCTTTTTAGTCTGTCTTGAAACTTTACGAGGTCATTTTGTTCTTGAGTGGGTTTTTTTACCTTTGGCTTCTTGGAGTGGGACTAAAAGGCTTTCTGGAAATATGGAATATTGATTTGAGTGTTTCATAATTTCATTTTTTCCCCCTTCTATTAGACAGTAGCAGTAGCATAGAGGCAGGGAGAAGGGATGACATGATATATTGGTTTGGAGTTTACAAGTGACTTAGCTGCTACTCTAACCCTACATGTTAAAATTAAAATAAAAGCCTCTACAGTCTTTTAGACCCACACTTCTGCAGTTTGTGCACAAGTGATTTGGCATTTTTGATTCTTTGTTGTCATACAGTATGTTATATTGCTTTGAAAACTCACTTATCAAAAAGCTGAATACCAGGCCCCTGTATGTCACACTGTTATACAGTTACAGATTTGATTTGCTTTTATGATTTATTGTCTTCAGAGATAAAATCTATATATGTAAGAAGGGAATTTAGATGTTAGGGTTTTGTCGTCTAACTGTACAACTTAAAATTCACTTAATATAAAGAGATGAATAGACAGGAGAAGAACAAATAAGATAAATGTCTTTATGTTCAGTCATGTTGTTGTGCCAGCTAGCTTACTGTGCTAATGGTTATCAAGAGAAAACAACTTTTGGACTGTAGCAACTGGTTGTATTGCAGAAGTTATGTTTGGACACTTTTATAGCAGTTGTGTAAAATCTAGTCACTGAACCTTTAGGTCTTTTAGCATGGCTTCAAAGAGAGAAGTGACTTCTTGTGTCTGCTTCCCTTTAAACAAGCGTCACTCAGTCAAAGCTGCATAGCCCTTCATTATCTCATGACAAATTTTGTACAGTTACTCTGTGTAATGAGAGCTAAAGCACCAAACTTACTTAATGAAAGTGTAACAAAGCCAGTGCAATGACAGGAAGGATTACAGAGATGTTTTGAAGAGGCGGGGGAGTGCTGTAACCTTCACCACTGCTCCATGTCCTGATAGGATCTGTTTCATATTAGGGATATTTATACAGCACATCAGCCTTTTGTCTAAAGCTGCAGTCGGCACAGGCGTAATTGGGTTAGCTCGTCTTTTCCCAGCTGCACAGCCAGGTTTCACTGGGCTGACTTTGAGCTGTTGTGTTCACAGCTCTGACGAGCTGCTGTGATGTGAATCTGGATGCATAAAATCATTACTGGTCAGCAGAGCTGTACTTCAGAGCCAAATTTCCTCAAGCTGTCTCTGTCTCATTAGTGATGTGTGAGCCTATTTTAGGAAAAGTCACACATAGTGCTGCATGTGTTTGTGTATGCGTTTGTGTTTGGCCTGTGAGAGGCAGCAAAGGTTCAATGTCATTTGCTCATGTTATAATACTGCAGATGTTGTGTTGCTTTCTACTGTATGTTTTCAGTTGTTGATGCTAATTAGCTATGAGTTAGCATTGTCCACGGTTTTGTCCTCTGTAGAGAAGGGGGACATGTAGCTGACAACTAGTTTCAGCTAATCCCAGTCACTGTACACTAGTTAAATTCACAGGAATGGGACAGGAGTGAGGTCACTGACCTTGACCTTTCGACCACCAAAGACTAATCACTTCCTCCTTGAGTTCAAGTGGACTTTTGGGCCAGCTGGACGGAGAACGTAATACCTCCGGCCAAGGCTGTCGTTGGGGCAGAGGCAGAAAAGGCTTGTGCTGTTTGCGTAGTACTCAAAGTAATAAAAGTTTTTACAAATATAGTTGTAGCCTTCTGTGTCTATCACAAATTAAGGTAAATTACAAGTATCTATTAGTCGCCCATTCACAAAGATATGAGTAGAGAATCTAAGCAAAGCAGACAGCAAGCAAAAAAAAAAGCATCTGCACTGTAAGAAAAAAGGAACAAAGTAGTGAAAATTGTATAAAAAATAATATAACACCCACTTGTCCATTCATTATTCTGACAGAGTTTTCTGGCCTGCTGGTGCTGTTTCAGGTCTTGTAGACAGTTGGTGGACAGCATGCCGCATTGTCACTGTGCCTCTGTTCAGTTGTATGTGAGCGAGTAATAGTGAGTGGCTGAGTTTTAACAGGACACATGGATGTTATTGGACCCATATGGGCTGTTGTAGAAAATCAAACCTGTGACTGTTTTGTTAGCACACTGCAATTCTGTCTGATGTAGTGTATGGTATAAACAAATCTGTTCTGAGGAAAGCCAAAGAACTACTGTATTTTAGTGAACACACTACACTGCATTCATTAGCACCAGGCTTAGCACTCATGCTACCAACTGAAGCATTAAATATGGCTGTACTGAGTATATTTCAGTCATACAATCTCTTGTTATACTTTTACTATGATAGGGCATAGCCTCTGAAACTCCCCTGGCAGGTGCAAAGATCACAGAGCCAAGTGATAACATCTGGACGCCTTTGGACACAGCTGGACAAAAGTAATCACAATTACAATTAATACTTTTATCAAACAATAATGCCAACCATTTAATTGTTCCAGCTTGCTGTATATATAAGTATCTGCAGTTTTTCTTTCCATTCTTATTACACTATTGTTTTGTGTTGTGGACTGTTGGTCAGTGCATCACTCTGGGCTCTAGAAAGTGGTGATGAGGTTAATTGCATCTCTGTTTGAGACACAGGTACAGGTTCTTCACTTGGTATGATATAAAGAAAATGTATAAAGTAGTTAACTAATAGTTTATCAGTTAAATAAAATGCATTAGGCTAGTACAGAGAAGTAGCTAAAGCCATTAAATGGATGGATATATATGGGTCGGAGCTCAGTGAAATAGCCTGTTAAGTGGAGTGTGTTTAGTGTTACCCTCAGCCACTATAAGAGGACAGCGGTTATTTACACAAACACAAAGGTCACTTTTCAAACTACCTTTATTGTCAGTTTTTTATAAAGATTGTCTGATACAGCTTCAGATAAACCAGTGAGGTGATCTGTCTGTCCTTGTCCAATCGGCTCATGGATCACTGTGGCGCCGTGGCAGCAGATCGACTGTCGGCAGAAAGACCCGTAAGCTGCTTATTATGTCTACTTACTGTATGTCTGTTGCTGAGTCATTTCTCTCCACAGCGAAGAAAAAGAAATGAGGTTGATGTGTCTGTGTAAAGGGGTGCATGTTGGCGTGTGTGTACATGTTTATAACATGGGCGTGTGATGTGGAGACACTGGCTGACTGATGTGTAATGATATGCAGTGACATAATGTAGAGAGAGCGGCATGCTGTGGTCAGAGAGCACCAGGCTCTTTCCTAGAGTTAGATTACTGGAAAGTGCTTCTGGGAGGAGAGTGAGAAGAAACACTCTGGTTTATTGTTCATGTATGATGCTAATATGGAGAACAATTCAAAAGTGGCTTTGGTTGTCTGAAATGTTGTCTTAAAAGATCTGTGCGCTTTGAGAAATATCAGTTCTGCTGTTGCTCTGTTGTATAATGCAGTCCATGTAGTTTTATCGCCCACATCCTGCTAAGTGCATGTCTTTGTTTTCATCTTCAGATGAAAGTAATTTGGCTGACAGTGAAACACAATAACAACCTACTCAACATTTGCTGGCTCTTACACTAGCCAAACAATACTGAAAATATTTTACTTTGTTCTTATTTTTAATTTTGATAATGTTATTATTGATATTCAGAATAAAACACTGAAACATTAATCACAGTCATAAGCCCCAACCAAGAAATCACAGTCAAGAGTGCAGAGACTGTGAATCCTGTTCAAGCGTCTTCTTCCCGATCAACGTGTGTTCAAAACACACAGATAATATGAAATAAGGTCGCTTGGTTTGGTGAAACTGTCAGTTGGGAGACAGAGGGAAAAATGATTGCACTCTGTTTGGATAGTTGGAACATTTAAAAGCAGCTCAGGATACACCAACAGAACCAACACCAGACTGTTCATGTTTTCCCACTGAAGCAACAACCTGAATGAGTTAACAAAAATACACCGTGATCATGTGTGAGAGAAGTGCTAGAGCTTAGAACTGAGAAGATAAATGGCCAGACTGCATTTTTATTTCATTTTTTCAAGAAAGGAGAATCGAGGAGTTGACTTAATAAGGCATTGTGAAAACATCACTTCTTCAGAGGATCAGCACTTCAAGGCTTCTTTAAGAATCAACACCTGATTTTAGGATTCATGTTATAATTAGGTTTAAGTCAGGGTTTAGATGCTCATTAGGGATTACATTATAGCAGTGTGATTCTCTTCAGTACCGGAGCACAGACGTGTATCGGTGCGTATCCAGCGCTCGTGGTCCCAGTTCAGGGTCTTCAGTAGCAGACTGTGGTCACACCAGGCCATCTAGCTGTTGGCAAACAGACAGGGTTTCACTTCTCAAGTTATACATGATAGCCGTGTTCACCCCACAGGCCTGCTCCGAGGCCGTTGCTTAGCAACCAGAAATTTTTTTGCAACATAACTTTCATAGGATTTGGCATTTTGTCATGCCAGTATTGTTTTGCCCAGTGCTGTAGCTCACATCCTGATATAAATTATATTTGTACGTCATTTTCTAAACTAAATTTTAAGTGCTTTACAATTAAAATGGGTTTGACAACGAAGATGACAAATAACATCAGTGGGTGTGACTTTGATCCATGACTGTAGTAGGTGAAACAGAATCAGCTTTATTGGCCAGGTGTGTTGAACAAATGAGAAATTTGACTCTGGTACAGTGACTGTCAATGTGCATGTACAGTGTTCTTTCATAAGGCTACGAGTAAACAAGATAAGAGAGAACAAAAAAAGGAAACAAACGTGCAAACAAGAAAAGGAAAATTAAAATAAACCACATAGTAATATAAAATATATGTGTACTGTATATACACACAGTTTAGATGCAGTTTTACAGAAAGATATACGAGATATACTTGCACACAACAGTATATTTACAAGGTATTGCACTGAGGGTTGTTGACTTGTTATACAGTCATGGGTTAAGTGTTGATCAGAGTGACGTCCGGGGGAAGAAAGTGTCCTTGTGTGTGGTTGTTTTGGTGCACAGTGACCTGTAACGCTGTCCAATGGGAGGAGTTCAAACAGGGTGTGAGGGCTCTGCAGAAATTTTCTCTGCCTTCCTTTTGACCCGTGAGGTGTACAGGTCATCCATGGAGGGCAGGCTGGCACCGATGGTTCTTTCTGCAGACCTGACTCTTCACTGGAGTCTGTTCCTGTCCTGTTTGGTTGCTGGGCCAAACCAGGCAGTGATGGATGAGCAGAGAACAGACTCGATGATTCCTCTGTAGAACTGTATCAGCAGCTCCTGGAGCAGGTTGAACTTTGTGAGCTGGCGCACATTTATAATTTGGTAAATTGTGATTATTTTAGAGCTAAATGTGGTCCTGTTGTTGTACTTCCTGTCCAAACACTCTGCATCTGGTGTCCTGGTTGTGTCTCTCTGTGTCCTCTGAGAGTCTCTAGTCTATTTACAGTGAGGAACAGAAGTATTTGAACACCCTGCGATTTTGCAAGTTCTCCCACTTAGAAATCATGGAGGGGTCTGAAATTCACATTGTAGGTGCATTCCCACTCTGAGAGACAGAATTAAAAAAACATTTCAGGAAATCACATTGTATGATTTTTAAAGAATTTATTTGTCTTGCACTGCTGAACATAAGTATTTGAACACCTGAGAAACAGCAAGAGTTCTGGCTCTCAAAGACCTGTTACTGTGCCTTGAAAAAGTCCACCTCTACTCCACTCATTAATCTAAATTAGTAGCACCTGTCTGAGCTCTTTAAAGACACATGTCCACCCCACAGTCAGTCAGACGCCAACTACTACCATGGGCAAGACCAAAGAGCTGTCAAAAGACACCAGAGACAAAATTGTGGACCTCCACAAGGCTGGAAAGGGCTACGGGGCAATTGCCAAGCAGCTTGGTGAAAACAGATCAACTGTTGGAGCAATTGTTAGAAAATGGAAGAGGCTAAAGACGACTGTCAGTCTCCCTCGGACTCGGGCGCCATGCAAGATCTCACCTCGTGGGGTATCACTGATGATAAGAAAGGTGAGGAATCAGCCCAGAACTACAAGGGAGGACCTGGCCAATGACATGAGGGGGGCTGGGACCACAGTTTCAAAGGTCACTGTCGGTAGAACACTACGCCATCATGGTTTCAAATCATGCATTGCACGGAAGGTTCCCCTGCTCAAGTCATCACATGTCCAGGCCCGTCTGAAGTTAGCCAAAGACCATCTGGATGATCCAGAGGAGGCATGGGAGAAAGTCATGTGGTCAGATGAGACCAAAGTAGAACTTTTTGGTCTAAACTTCACTCGTCGTGTTTGGAGGAAAAAGAAGGATGAGTTGCATCCCAAGAACACCATCCCTACTGTGAAGCATGGGGGTAGTAACATCATGCTTTGGGGGTGCTTTTCTGCGAAGGGGACAGGACGTCTGCACTGTATTAAGGAGAGGATGAATGGGGCCATTTATTGTGAGATTTTGAGCAACAACCTCCTTCCCTCAGCCAGAGCATTGAAGATGGGTCGTGGCTGGGTCTTCCAACATGACAACGACCCGAAGCA